>NW_027228750.1:2727272-3030303 GCF_037783145.1 Equus przewalskii
TGAAGAAGCAGCTGAAAGTTCCTAGTAAGTTCCCAAATGAGGTCTGCCAGTATGGGCCATGGTCTTCGGGCCCTACCCTTCAGTTACGTTGTCCTCACTCCAAACCTCAATGATGCAAGCTGACAGGAGGTGGGATCCTCTGGCTTTTCTAGGAGGCAACAGGGTTCTGTGTCTCTTTCCTGCTCCAGCTTGGACAGATGAAGGATTCTGGAATTTCCCTTTAGCTCCTATATAACATCCTGTTTACCATTTAGAGACCCAAAACTTTTCTCATTGTCCTACCGTGATAGAGGCCACCCAAACCTGGAACATGACTTTAGGAAACACTGTTCCAATCCTCCCTTTTCCCAGGTTGAGTAGAAATGGAAAAAAAATCTGCAAGCCTTCCTCCCAGTGTCCTGGCTGGAGGACCAGGTGGCATTAGAGAAAGCAATGCTTGAAGAGAGCCAAGCTGCTGTGTGATACATCCCTGAGGAGGCGGAAGCAGACTTAAGAGAAGGAAGTTGACTACAAAAGCTACAGCTTGGAGAGATGTTGATTGAAAGGTCCGCAGTCTTCCGAGGCTAGGATAATTAAGAATTTAAGAGCTTTCTGAAATTGAATCTTCCCTTTATTCTTGACTGGCATTTCTTGGGTGCTTTGCTGAAAAGGAGGGACCCATGGCTAACCCATCATATTCTTACACATGAATAATAATTAACTGCTTCCAGCTTCCATGGTCACTACCCCTGGTCAGGATTTATGCCGCTCTTCTTAAAACTAGAGGGGGTCAGAAATTTTTCCTTTGTTAACCAATTTCCTTTTATTCAGCAGATTAACACTACAGACAATTCAGATCCTGGGCTCCTGGGAATCCTATTAAAACACATCAGAGTAAGTCATTAACGATCTGCCTGCAGAAAAGCGAAGCTGTGCCTCTCCTGTCTGGGACCCTCTTTTGTGATAGAGCCTTGTCCAATGGTGTGGAATGATGTGCCAAAACTTGGAAGAAAATTGAGTTCTCCCACAGGAACTCTGGGCTGAGGGGGCAGTTCACTGTCCTGAATGATGTCTCCACAGTGGGGAACAGCTGGGACACTGTCTCTTCCCAACACTTCCACTGGGCTGCAGGATGGGGGATCATGATTAAACCTGGATCAGTGGAAGATGGTGGCAGTCCTTACCTGGCTACTCAGCACCTGGTCTGTAGAGATAATCAAGATAAGTAAGTCTGTGGTCTTATAGGAGATGTAATTCAGGGTGGTACTGGTAGCCAAGTTATAATTATTGTAGCAAAAATTTGCATATGCTGAATTCTTAATTATCTGATAATGAAGCTCAGGAGGGGACATCAGAAATTGCAGAGCACAGATAATCCAAAAAGTTCATTTCAGATATGTGTTTTTTTTCATCCAGCATTTATCCAGGGCTGTGAATTTACCTTTTAATAATAATAATTCATGTTTATGTGTGGCCCTTTCGTGTACATATGTTAGTGGTTTTCAAGGATGTTTTTAGCAGCAAATACAAAGTTTCAAACAAAATTTCCTTTGGAACTTTAGTATATAAAGCAGATAAAAATGGAGCTGCTCTGGTGTAGACAGGCATGGGGGCACCAGAGCCCTGCCCCCGGTGATAACTCCCAGCTTCCCTCCCCCTTATGGCTGTGGCTCCTGAGGGACCGCTGAGGAAGCCTGGAAGCCAGAAGACTACAATTCGAAAACCACTGATGTGCGTTAGCTCTTGACTCTCATGTGCCCTGTAAAGTAGTAGATCAGGAACGGCATAGTGTTCTTATTTTATAGATATGAACAGGTTCAGGGAGGTTGTGACACATGATAGATATAGATACTAGTAGGTAGTATCTACTAGATACTGGTAGGTAGTATCTACTACCTATCTACTGGTAAGTAGTAACCAGTAGAGCTGGTACTTGAACTCAGTCTCCTGATGCCAAATTTAGTATACTTTTACCTATACCTGTGCCCAGCCATTTGCTCACTTCCCCATTCTACCCTCTCACAGTGGGACGCCATGAGAAGAAAATTCACCAAAGGAGGATTGTGGGATAAGGTGCACACAATCAGTTAAATAGAGAGAGAAACTTCCACATTTGTTGAACTGTCCTTTCCTCATTCCAGAAGTGACAAATCAACCACAGGTCTGATGACGAGAGTCAGGTTGGAATGAAAGCTGTTCTCTGTTTCACTGATCACCTTTAGTGACTAGAATTTCAATTTCTTAATAATTTCTCTCACTGCTTGGCTGTGTCTAAATATTTAGGCAAGTCTGTGCAGAGTGGATTTGTCTGTTTGTTGTGTTACATATATTTATGTATTCCGATTGTCAGTCAGTGAGGAAACCACGCCACCAAAAGCAGATGCGATCTGACAGTTGCCAAATGTGGCTCACTTTTCCCAGTATTCCCTGTACCCTTCAAAGTCATGACCAGATTCTGCCTTCAGACCACGGACTCCCAGAGAACTTAACTACTTGATATTAACCTTTCGTATTCATTTTCTGTGAAGTCTTAGTCATATCCATGGCTTCAATTACTTTCCCAAACTCTGCTGAATCTCAATTCTATGTTCTCAGCCCTAACCTCTCTCTTAAATTCCAGACCTACATTTCTTTCTTTTTTTGGGGAGGGGGGGAGGTTAGCCCTGAGCTAACATCTGATGCCAATCCTCCTCTTTTTGCTGAGGAAGACAGGCCCTGAGCTAACATCCGTGCCCATCTTCCTCTACTTTATATGTGGGATGCCTACCACAGCATGGCTTGCCAAGTGGTGCCATGTCTGCACCTGGGATCCAAACCAGAGAACCCTGGGCCGCTGAAATGGAAAGTGCAGACTTTGCTATGGCACTGGGCTGGCCCCTGGACCTACATTTCTAATTACCCACTGGACATGTGTAATTGGAAGCATCCATACTTGCATATTCAAAATTAAACTAATTTCTGGCTAAAACAGTGCCCCCTGAATTTCCTATCTTGGTTAATGCTGCTGTCACTTACCTCCTAACAAAACTAGAAAACTCAGTTTCCTTGAACTTTTCCCTCCCTTCCCCATAGACTTTCAACTAATCTACCAAATCATTCAGACTCAATATTTTTGATATCTCCTGTGTCTAACTCCTTCCCATCCCAATTCCCCCAGTCTTAGTTCAGCCCTTCAGTCTATAGTAATAGTTTAATGGGTGTTTCTCCAATTGGGCTCTAATTTCTCTAAGTGGTCTCTTTCTTTTCCAGTTCATCCTCTGTGCTGCCCCCACACTTAACCTTTCTAAGATTTACTCATATAAAAGTCCTGCACAGTCTGTCCCTAATCCATCTTGCCAGCCTCCACTCCCGTCATGCAACTCAGCCTTCTCTTTTCCTTAACCCCCAAATCCATTCACTCAGAAACTCCTCCTGACAGTTTAACGAACTACATCTCATAGCCACCCCTGCCATGCTATTCCCACTGCTGTTCTATCAACATAGTACCAAGCCTCATCATTCTTTGCCTGCACTATTGGAATCATCTGAGATTGCAGTTGATCCTACTGTCTCCAGTCTACCTTTACATATTTTTTAGGTATATCAATATATTAATTATTACAGCTTTATGTTATATACTAAATATCCAGTACAGTGAGACCTGTCCTACTTCTCTCCTCTCATTCCTCCTTCTTGCCATTTATTCATTATTTTCAAAATTGCTGTACTATTTACAGACCTTTATTCTATGTAATATTTAGAATCTTAAAATATTACTTTGAAAACATTGAAATTACAGTAGGCAGATTAATTTGGGAGAGAACGACTTCTTTAAAATTTTGAATTTTTCCATCCATGAACATGGTATATTTTTTCATTTATGCAGAATCACTTATGTCATTTAATAGAGTTTAAAAATTTTCTCTATGACATTCTTTTTTCTTAGGTTCATTCTCAGATGCATTATTACCTTTCTGCTATTGTAAATAGCATCTTATTTTATATTACATTTTTCAGCTGGATCTTGCTGGTATAGAAGATGCTTTCTTGTGCTTCTTATCCAATTTTGAAATCTGGCTTATATATGCTTTATAAAATGAGTTAGGCTGGTGACGTCAGCAACATGGCAGAGTGAGCAGTTTTCTTTGTCTCTCCCCCTTCGAACTACAACTAATTGGACAGTCAGCATGCAACAAAAGATATCCACACAGCACCTCGGGATGCCTGAGAGACCCACGCTGCTATACAGTGGAAGGTGGATGGACTTTCCCCCGGGAGGAGGTGGAGATAGGTGAAAACTCTCTGACCCCCAGACAGCCTAGTACCTGCAAGCAACTCTCTCCCAGCTGACACTCTCATAGCATCGCCATGTCACTGAAGCCGGGCATGTGTGCGCATCGGTGGCTCGACTGTAGAAACAGGTGACTGCAGCCCTAAGCCCCCGGTGATTGCTCCTTAGTCCAGTGGGAAAAACCACAGTCCCACGGCAACTGCAGGGAAAGCCTTTACTTGGCCTTAGTGGAGAGGCCCCACCTGGCAATTGCAAAGGCTGGGAGGGCTTGGGGCAAAAGGGGCTTGGCCAGCTGAACAACCTACCAGCCACGTATAATAGACACAGCCCTGCTGAGGCCCTGAGGGGGCAAGGGTGACCCAGTGGGATCACACAAGCAGGCAGTGACAATTTGGAGCCTCAGTGTGACTGCTCCTTGGTCCAAGGGGAAAATCCACAGTCCCACAGCAGCCACAGGGAAAGCCTCTACTCAGCCTTAGTAGAGAGGCCCTGCCCATCAAACAGAAAGACTGGGAGGCATGGGGCAAAAGTGGCATGGCTGGGTAAGCTAACCACAGGCTGCATTAGATACCCATAGCTCTGCTGCAGCCCAGAGTGGAAAAGTGAGATCCTGCGAGACCTGACAGTGGCAGAGCTGCAAGTCTAGGTGAACCTGCTCCTGGCTGCTGTGAAAGCCCATAATACTGCTGCAGGCCCTAAGGAGGGAACGTGTCTGGGTGGTCTGCGAGAGCAGGCACCAGCAATCTGAGGCTCCCTTGCGATTGTTCCCCCAGCTGACAGGAGACCTCACAGGGCCACTGTGATCGCAAGGAGGGGCCCAGGCTTGGTCAGGAACAGCTGACAGGAATCCTTGTCAGCACAAATTACACAGTTGCTGCCCCCTCCCCACAAGTAGAAGCAAGTGGAAGCAGTAACCAAATTCTGTCTCTATGCAGAGGCACAAATACACGTCATAAAGCCTTATGAAAGAATATATTAAATCTCCAGGACAGAAGGAAAATGACAAGTACCCAGAAAACAATCCCAAAGACACTGAAATCTATAACCTAAATGGCAATGAATTCAAAATAGCTATCATTAAAAACTTCAATGAATTAAAAGAGAATACAGATAGACAACTCAATGAGTTCAGGAGCTATGTCACAAAAGAGCTTGATACTATAAAGAAGAAACAATTAGAAGTGTTGGAGATGAAGAACACAGTGGAGGAGATCAAGAAAAAGCTGGACTCTCTGAACAGTAGGGTTGATAATATGGAGGACAGAATTAGCAATTTGGAGGATAGGAATATAGAAATGCTTCAGATAGAGGAGAAGAGAGAACTAAGGCTAAAAATAAATGAAGAAACTCTCCAAGAAATATCTGACTCAATTAGGAAATGCAACATAAGGATTATAGGTATCCCAGGAGAAGAGAAGGAGAAGGAGGCAGAAAGTCTGTTCAAAGAAATAATGGCTGAGAATTTCCCAAACCTGGGGAAGAGATGGAAATCCATGTGACAGAAGCTAATATATCTCCAAACTTTATCAATGTAAAAAGACCAACCCCAAGGCCTATAGTAGTGAAGCTTGCAAAAGTCAATGACAGAGAAAATATTAAGGGCAGCAAGGCAGAAGGAAATAACCTACAAAGGAACCCTCATCAGACTGTCAGCAGATTTCTCAGCAGATACCTTACAGGCTAGAAGAGAGTGGAGTGATATATTGAAAACTCTGAAGGACAAAAACTTGCAGCCAAGAATACTCTATCCAGCGAAAATATCCTTCAAATATGATGGAGAAATAAAAGCTTTCTCAGATAAACAAAAGTTAAGGGAGTTCATTGCCACAAGACCCCCCCTACAAGAAATGCTCAGGAAGACCCTCATACCTGAAAAAAAAGGAAAGGGATTACAAAACCCAGAGCAAAGGAGATAAGTAGAAAGACAAAATCAGAAAATTGCAGATCTCCATCAGAACAGGTTAGCAAACAGGTTAGTATAACATTAAAGATAAAAGGAAGGGAAATACCAAGAATAAATATAATCTTGTCATTTTAACCACAAACTCACAACACAAGAAGGAAGAAAAAAAAGATCTGACAATAACAACCTAGAAGGGGAAGAGGAAAGGGATGGAACAGCTTAATCTAAGGAAATAAGAGGCTATCAGAAAATGGACTATCTCATCTATGAGATGTTTTATACAAACCACATGGTAACCACTAAACCAATAACAAGAATAGAGGCACAAATTACAAATAAGAAGAAAGCCAATATAGAAAACTACCTACCTGAATCGGTAGTCCAAAAACAAAGAGAAACAAGGGAAATGCAGGAGAACTGGAAAACAAGTGATAAAATGGCAGTATTAGGCCCCCACATTTCGATAATCACTGTAAATGTAAATGGATTGAACTCTCCAATCAAAAGACACAGAGTGTCAGGATGGATTAAAGAACAAGACCCAACAATATGCTGCCTCCAGGAAACACACCTCAGCCCCAAAGACAAACACAGACTCAGAGTGAAGGGATGGAAGATGATTCTCCAAGCTAATAATGAGCATAAGAAAGCAAGTGCCGCCATACTTATATCAGACAAAATAGACTTCAAAGCAAAATAGGTAAAGAGAGACAAAGAGAGGCAGTTTATAATGATAAAAGGGACTCTCCACCAAGAAGACATAACACTTATAAATATGTATGCATCCAACAGAAGAGCATCAAAGTATGTAAAGCAACTATTAACAAAACTGAAAGGAGATATAAACAACAATACAATAACAGTAGGGGACCTTAACACCTCACTAACACCAATGGATAGATCATCCAGAGAGAAAGTCAAGAAGGAAATTGTAGAATTAAACGAAAAATTAGACCAGGTGGACTTAATAGCTATATGTAGAACACTCCATCCAAAAACAGCAGGTTACACATTCTTCTCAAGTGTGCATGGAACATTCTCAAGGATAGACCATGTGTTGGGAAATGAAGCAAGCCTCAACAAATTTAAGGGGGTTGAAATAATTTCAAGCATCTTTTCTGACCATAATGCTATGAAACTAGAAACCAACTACAAGACTAAAGCTGGGAAAGGGGGAAAAATGTGGAGAGTAAACAGCATGCTACTGAACAACCAGTGGAGACAAATGAAAATGAAAACACGCCATACCAACTCATTTGGGATGCAGCAAAAGTGGTCCTAAGAGGGAAAATCATTTCAATACAGGTTCACCTCAATAAACAAGAAAAATTTCAGATAAGCAATCTCAAGCTACACCTAAAAGAGTTAGAAAAAGAAGAACAAAGCCCAAAATCAGTAGAAGGAGGAAAATAATAAAAATTAGAGCAGAAATAAATGAAACTGAAACAAAAAAGACAGTAGAAGGGTCAATGAAACAAAGAGTTGGTTCTTTGAGAAAATAAACAAAATTGACAAACCCTTAGCCAGGCTCACTAAGAAAAAAAGAGAAGACTCAAATGAATAAAATTAGAAATGAAAGAGGAGAAATCACAATGGATACCACAGAAATACAAAAGATTATAAGAGAATACTATGAAAAACTATATGCCAACAAATTGGACAACCTAGAAGAAATGGACAAATTCTTAGACACTTATAACCTCCCAAAACTGAAGCAAGAAGAAATAGAGAATCTGAATAGACAAATTACAAGTAAAGAAATTGAAACAGTAATCAAAAACCTCCCCAAAAATAAAAGTCCAGGACCAGATGGCTTCTCTGGAGAATTCTACCAAACATTCGAAGAAGATTTAATACCTATCCTTCTCAAACTGTTCCAGAAAACTGAGGAAGATGGAGCACTCCCTAACACATTCTATGAAGCCAACATCACCCTGATCCCAAAACCAGACAAGGACAACACAAAGAAGGAAAACTACCAGCCAATATCACTGATGAACATAGATGCAAAAATCCTCAACAAAATTTTGGCAAACTGAATACAGCAATACATTAAAAAGATCATACACCATGATCAAGTGGGATTTATACCAGGGACATAGGGATGGTTCAACATCCGCAAGTCAATCAACGTGATACACCACATTAACAAAATGAGAAACAAAAGCCACTTGATCATCTGAAGACCCAGAGAAAGCGTTCGACAAGATCCTACATCCATTTATGATAAAAAACTCTCAATAAAATGGACATAGAAAGAAAGTACCTCAACATAATAAAGGCCGTATATGACAAACCCACAGCCAATATCATACTCAATGGGCAAAAACTGAAAGCCATCCCTCTGAGAACAGGAACCAGACAAGGTTGCCCACTCTCACCACTCTTATTCAGTATAGTACTGGAGGTTTTGGCCAGAGCAATTAGGCAGGAAAAAGAAAGAAAAGGAATTCAAATAGGCAATGAAGAAGTGAAACTCTCACTGTTTGCAGAAGACGTGATCTTATATACAGAAAACCCCAAAGAATCCATTGGAAAACTATTAGAAATAATCAACAACTACAGCAAAGTTGCAGGGTATAAAATCAACTCACATAAATCAGTAGCATTTCTATTCTCTAACAATGAACTAACAGAAAAAAGAACTCAAAAACACAATCCCATTCACAATCGCCATAAAAAGAATAAAATACTTTGGGGTAAATTTAACCAAGGAAATGATAGACCTATACAATGAAAACTACAAGACTTTCCTGAAAGAAATTGACAACGACATAAAGAGATGGAAAGACATTCCATGCACATGGATTGGAAGAATAAACATAGTTAAAATGTCCATACTACCTAAAACAATCGACAGATTCAACAAAATCCCAGTCAGAATCCCAGTGACGCTCTTTACAGAAATAGAGCAAAGAATCCTAAAATTCATATGGGGTAACAAAAGACCCTGAATTGCTAAAGCTATCCTAAGAAAAAAGAACAAAGCAGGGGGCATCACAATCCCTGACTTCAAGACATACTACAAAGCTACAGTAATCAAAACAGCATGGTGCTGGTACAGAAATAGGTGCACAGATCAATGGGACAGAATTGAAAGCCCAGAAATAAAACCACACATCAATGGACAGCTAATCTTTGACAAAGGAACTGAGGGCATACAATGGAGAAAAGAAAGTCTTTTCAACAAATGGTGCTGGGAAAACTGGACAGCCACATGTAAAAGAATGAAAATTGACCACTCTTTTTCACCATTCACAAAAATTAACTCAAAATGGATCAAAGATCTAAAAATAAGACCTGAAACCATAAGGCTTCTAGAAGAAAATGTAGGCAGTACACTCTTTGACATAAGTCTTAAAAAGATCTTTTCAGACACCATGTCTTCTCAGACAAGGGAAACAATAGAAAGGACAAACAAAGGGGACTTCATCAGACTATAGAGCTTCTTCAAGGCAAGGGAAAACAGGATTGAAACAAAAAACAACCCACCAATTGGGAAAAAATATTTACAAATCATATATCTGACAAAGGCTTAATCTCCATACTATATAAAGAACTCACATAACTCAACGACAAAAAATCAAACAACTCGATCAAAAAATGGGCAGGGGACATGAACACACATTTCTCCAAAGAGGATATATGGATGGCCAATAGGCACATGAAAAGATGCTCATCATTACTGGTCATCAGGGAAATGCAAATCAAAACTACTCTACGATATCACCTTACATCCATTAGAATGGCAAAAACAAAAAGTAACAAATGTTGGAGAGGTTGTGGAGAAAAAGGATCCCTCATACACTGCTGGTGGGAATGCAAACTGGTATAGCCACTATGGAAAACAGTGTGGAGATTTCTCAAAAAATTAAAAATAGAAATACCATATGACCCAGCCCTTCCACTACTGGGTGTCTCTATCCAAAGAACTTGAAATCAGCAATTCCAAAAGTCTCATGCACCCCTATGTTCATTGCAGCCTTATTTACAATAGCCAAGACGTGGAAGCAACCTAAGTGCCCATCAACTGATGAATGGATAAAGAAGACATGGTATATATATACAATGGAATACTGCTCAGCCATAGACAAGGATAAAATCATCCCATTCACAACAACATGGATGGACCTTCAGGGTATTATGTTAAGTGAAATGAGCCAGATAGTGAAAGACAATCTCTGTATGACTCCACTCATATGTGGAAGTTAAACATGTAGACAAAGAGAACAGATTAGTGGTTACCAGGGGAAAGCGGGGTCGGCAGGGGGTGGGGCAAGGGATGGGCACAAAGGGTGAAGTGGTGCACCTACAACACAACTGACAAACAATAATGTACAACTGAAATTTCACAAGGTTGTAAACTATCATAATCTCAATAAAAAGTTGAAAAAAAGATTGTCATACAAATTACCTCATGTTTAAAAAAACTGACTTGAATAGAAAAACTAAAGATATCTTTAAGAAACTTTGAAAATATTTTATGAAAAAAAATGAGTTATGTAGTTTTCAGTCTTTTAAATTTTCCTGGAACATCTTCAATGATAGTGATTGTCCATTCCTTGAAAGTTTGGTAAAATTTACTTGAGGTATGTTTATGTGTGAATTTTTAGGTAGAAAGTTTTTGATGACTGTTTTAATTTATAGTGGTTGATTTAAATTTTCTATTTCTTCTTGCCTCAATAATTTTGCCTGAACAGTTGCTCCCCTATTTCATGTTATCAAATTTATTAGCACATAGTTCTTCACGTACTTTTTGATTATGTTTAAGACCTTTGTTGTATCGTTAGTTATTTTTCCCTTTTATTCTGTGTTTTATTTATTTGTAGCATCTCACTATTTTTTCTCATTACTCTTGCCAGAGGTTTGTCTACATTATTAATGTTTTCAAAGAAAATTCTGGTTTTGCTTTTCTTCTTTATTATATTTTGTTCTATGTATTTATCATATATATAAATGTGTATTTTTGTTTTTTATATATTATATACCTTGGATATATATATATATTGGTTTTTCTTTGTTATATTTAACTTTTTTAGTTGATAACTCATTAGTTTTTGGTCCAGGAGTATTTTAGGCGTGTCTCTTGCAGGTTAAAATTCCTGTATCCTTGTTTATCTAAGAATATCTTAATTGAATCTTCACATTTAAATGGGATAGTTTAGCTCTAGGTTAGAAGTTCTTTTATTTTTACTCCTTGAAAATAATACTCCGTTGATTTCTTGATTTCGGAGTCACAACTGTGAAATCTGATATCAACAAATTCATGTTACTTTGCAAGTTATATATTCTCCTTCTGCATGCTTTTAGAATTGCCTTTTGGAATTTGAAGATATCACATTGTACTATAAATCCTGGATGAGGATTTTTTTTCTCTTTTTCTGCTTATCCTTTTCACACTGTACTAGCCTTTCAGTCTAAAATCTTTTACCTTGGGAATGTTAGGTCATTATTTATCCATACCTCCTATATCAATTATCTATTGCTGCTTACATAATAAATGACCCCAAACATAGTGGCTTAAAAGAACAGCAATGATTTCTTATGATTCTCTGAGTTGGCTGGGTGGTCCTTGTGTTGATTTCACCTGGGAATACTCCTGTGGCTGCTTTCAGCTGAACAGGCTGCGGAGGACTAGGCTCTTCCGGACAGCTGCGATGACTGGGCTTCCCTCTTCAGGAGGCCTTTCATCCTCAAGGAGGCTAGACTAGGCTTCCTCACATGGTCCGGGCAGCATGCACAAGTGCTTGCTAAGTCTCTGCTTGCTTCAAATTTATTGATGCTACATTAGTCAAAGTAAATCAAAGTAAGTCACATGGTCACACGTTCTCCCACCAAAGGCACATGTCCTTAGCACCTCTCTGCTTGCTTCATGTTTATTGATATCCCATTGGTCAAAGTCAGGCACACTGCCAAGCTCAGTGTCCATGTGAGGGGGACTGACTGTACATCATAAGAGCTCTGATTCACTAGGGCCCACAGTCTTACAATCGACCACATCTCCCTGTTTACCTTTTTTTTCCTCTCCTTCTGGGACTCCTATTATATGAATGTTAAAATTTCTACTTCTAGCTTTCATTACTCTTACCTTTTCTAATACATTTTTCTTCACTTTATTTCTTCCTGAGGACTTGTAAGATAGTTCCTCAACCTAATCTTTTGTTCACTAATTCAAATTTGTCTGTATCCATTCTGTTATTCATCTCTTCAGTTGAGTTCCTTAATTAAACTGTTATATTTTTCCTACTCAATATTTTTCTTGATCTTTTAAAAATATTGTATTAATTTCATGTTAATATACTATTTGTCCCTCTTTAATAATATATATTATACTTATTTCATTTTTTAAATCTGTCTATCCCATCTAGTGTGGGTAATTCAGTTTATTACCTTTCTTTTATTAGTGGTTGCATTATTCAGTTATGTGGGTATTTTTTTCTGTGAGTTTTTTTGCCTTATAGGTGTCAGCTATTTGGCTGCTTATGTGTCTTTAGTGGGGAGAAACCTAAACTCAGCTTCTCATGTGTGTCATTCCTGCTGATTTAAAGGAGGATAGGGGAAAGAATCAATGGATCAGAGTCTGAGTTTGACCATCCCTGATTGCTATCGCCTAATAGGGCAACCTTGTCCCCATAGTCCAAGTCCCCACACTTCTGTCCTTGGCACTGTTTTTTAGGAGTTTTACTCCCTTGACAGGAAGGCATGAAGAAAGGACACCCTGGTTTAAGCTTTGCTTCTGTGTCTATTCATTCACTTCTCGTCACAACAGGCTTCTAGACTCACGTAATGTTAACACACCAACCCTCTACTGGCCTGGAGTTCCCTTTTCCTGTCTCTCAATAACGTTGGGGCGGGCAGTGATCCATCCAGGGCACTTCTCTTTTCAAATCTTTTAAAAAGTTTTCTTCACTTTTGATGCTCCCTTTGAAGGGGCGTTGGCCACACACCCCCTGTAAACCACCATCCAGAGCCTTTGTGGACCGGCCACAGTCTCAGTGGGGTCTGCTGGCCTTCTACACCTTTGTGAAACCCCTCTTCTGAGGGTGAGTACTTAGTAGTAATCTCTAGGTTCTCTCGCTTTTAAGACTGTCTTTCCTCTGCTGCCTTCTAGTCCAGTTGCTTCTTTCTTGCTTGTTTTGCTATCTTGGTTTTTGTCTCTATGTTTATTGAGGGAAGTCAGGGAGATTAAAAACCACACCATTGTAGTCGCCATCTTGCCTCTATTCCCCTTCCAGCGCCACTTTTTTATCTCATCTAGGAGGCAATTTTCTGACACACTAAACTGATTAGATTCTTCTTGGCTCAAACACATTCAAGAGCTTTCTTTTCTGATTGGACAACTGAAATCCTTGAGGCCCTCCACTATCTCAGGTTCCCTTCTGGTGCAACCCTGCTTCTCACTTCACACACAGCCTCTCTCTCCTGGAGAACGCATGAGGCTTGCCTCTGCTCAGAATGTCTCCCTAACCCAGACACCTCCAGCCTTCCCTCTAGCCATCCGAATCTTCACTGTTCTCGAGGACCAGTTCCAGTGCTGCCTTTTCCAGACTTCCTGGCCCACACCCCTGCTCTTCCAACATCTCATCGCTGTGAATAGTTCCTTTTATTGGACACTTGTGTTTAAACACGAGGCACTGCAAAAATGCTCTACATACATTATCCTAGTTAGTCCTAGGACAACCCTATGAGACACTACTATCACTGTCCCATTTCAAGAAAACTGACACTTAGAGAAGCTAAGTGGACAAGGTAACACAGTCAGTAGCAGAATTGGGGTTTAAATTTGCCTTGTGTCTTCAGAGAATACACTCAATCATTTGGTGACACAGGTCTCAGGATGACTACTGTTACCTTTTTTGGTGAACATCCTTCCAGACATTTCTTTTTCTGTCTTTCTTTTTCTAGATAGACACATGTGCTCTCTCTCTCTCTCTCTCACACACACACACACACACACACACATGCTTGCAGATAGAAAAGGTTTTGCATAAATTTTATACAAAGTTTGCATAAATGACTCCCTTGATTTTTAAATTTTAGCTGCGGCACCAGAAACAGTCCTGTCTAGTTTTGCCGTCTAACTAGATTTTAAATTCCTTGGTGGCCTCTTGCTTCAGGCTACCTCTCTTCATAGCAATTAACTCAACACTGAGCACTAGCAGGTGCTTTATAAATGCTTGTTGATGGACTAAAATAAGAAAGGAAGTAACTGAAAAAGGCTAATTTGCAGGTAGAGTTACCTTTAGGTTATCACAGAGGCCTAAGGGGCCAGGACAAATGTCTATAATCTCTCTCTGTTTGCACACTTTCAGGTGACTTTAGGCAAGATACATGAGGTGGGGAGGTGAAGAAATGACGCTCCTGCCTCTGCAGCTATGAAGGAAGGCCAGGTATATCTGTCATGGTCGTCAGCCACCTCCTGCGGAGGGAGTTCAGAGGACAAGGGAGGTAGCATCTATCAACTGCTCAGAGCTTTCTGCAGAAGCTGGACCACACATGTACCAAGGATAATTGCTGGGGGGAGGCGGGGGCAGGAGCAGGAGAGCTGGTCCTTGTGCTCACCCAGCAGGATGTGAAAAATTCAGCTGGGTTCTTTTTATAGTTTCAATCATCCCTGGTAATGAAGATTCTGCAATTAGAACTCAGCTGGCAGTGGTGCTGGGGATGTGTGAGGCGGAATAGGATCCAGGGTCTGCAGGAGGGCAGGCCTGTTTGTCAGGAAGGCTTGGGAACAAGTGATGTGATGTAAGGAGGAGAGCTATTTTTACAGACCATTTTCTAGCCATAATCACTCCTTAAATAAGTTCCACTTGGGCATTACAGCTTTTACATTTTATTTAGGCGACATTCTGCTCTCCATTATCTGTACAAATGGAAGGGAGTATTAACACAGATAACAGAAAACAGTGACACGGCATTTATTTAAGCCAGCACTAATTTGGAATTTATGATAATTTCACCTGGGTTTGATTGGAGTTTACTTGTATGTATTCTGTGAAGGAAGCATTTGTTGAAAAATATTCAAGGCGATTAGCCTACTTAAGAAGACATACTGTTTTCAGATACTTAAGCATAATGATAAGTACATTTTCATTGAGCACTTACTGGGCACTGTGCCAAACCCTTTACATGTATTATTATCTGAATTATTATCCATAATCCACATGTATTATTATCTGAATTATTATCCATAATCTACGTGTATTATTATCCGTAATCCACATGCATTATTACAGGTATTATTATCCATAATCCACATGTATTTTCCACCTGTATTATTATCTGTAATCCTCTTAGTCACCTTATTAGAGAAGCACTAGATAGGCACATTTTATAGGTAAGGAGATGGGCCTCTTGTCCAAGGTCACACAGCCAGTAAATGGCAGATCCTGGCTCCAAACCCAGCTAAACCCGACGCAGCCACTCTGGCTTTCAAGCGTGAGGCAATCAGCTGGTTACAAGCCAGCCTCCTCTAATCATGAAACAACTCTGGTTGCCTCTGCATGGCATTGCTGTTAGCACTTGGAACAAGCATCTCTGTTTTTCAAAAATCTTTGAGGTGAAGGATAAGGGGGGAGCATCAGTTTCTTGATAAATTATGAAAAGCCTTTCTCATTCCTCGCTTGTGTATGTACCACATGGTTCTTTCTCTATTGAATCTAAAACTCTCACTAAAACTCCTACACTATGACAACCATTCCATCTCTCTAAATTGTATTATAAAAACAGAAAACACATCTGCTGAAATTGACATTTCAATCCTGGCAAATTTATCTGGTGAGCCACAAGCTGCAGTTTGCTGCTCGAATGACCGGCCTGTATATGGGCTGGGCTGATCCTGCCCACCTCTCCCTTGGGTATAAACTCTGGGGTCACTTGCAGCACTCAGACTGCCGAGTGTAGAGCAGTGGAGTCCCCATGAAAATAAGAACAGAGAAAGAAGGAAAATTTCCTGCTTCTCAATGCTCCAATAGCTGTAGCAAACAGTGATCTATTTTGTACTTTTTAGAGCAGGGGTCATAATGGATAGGCCCATTAGTGAATATGTAAACTTAATTCCGTCATGTGAGAAGCAGTATTGCTCTGTGGATAAACGTTACTCTGATAAAATGTGTGTCTGGATCAGGCATAACCCTCACAAAACATGGGTAAACACACACACGCACGCATGCACACTCATCTAGTACATGTAATTAATATATTGGAAAACCCATTCTCCTGGTACCCTAAGCCTGAAAGGCAACAGTCAAAATGTGAAGTTCCATTTATGTTTGTAATTGTGACAATGCAGCAAGTCTTACTTAACGGTATTTAGTGCCAACATCCTAAAAGTTCATGAGCTGGTGATGCTTCTCTCTGAAGACAAGACCAGAGAAAGTGGTTTGAAACTGACCTAGATTCAAGTGGCTACCACTAAAATAACAGAAGGTTTTGGATGCTTTGTAAAATCAAATTTATTAAGACCACACACATAAAAGAATTTTATTAAAGACAAGAAAACATTTTGAAGAAAAGCTACTTTGGCTTAGGTTGAATGTTTAGTTTTGCAGAAAGGCTGCTATGTTACAACAGAAAGAGAAACCTAAGTATGATTTTAAATAGAGTGATCTCAATCCCTCCATGCAGATTATGCAAAATAAATCTTTAATCTCTGGTCGATTTGCTCTACCTTCCCTCAGTCCTGTTATATTCAGCAGATATGAAACAAAGACTACAAGTTAATTTTAATTCAAGCAAATCTATGTGGAAAATGATCTATATTAAAAAGAATCACCAATTACATTCCAAGGACAGCTATCCAAAACCCTAATTTTGTGATCATCTGCTGTTTTGAATGATATGTGCCAATGCTCACTGGCATTTGTGTGGGTAATCAAGAGCTGACTGTCCATAAATTATGCATGATAAACATCGGCACACACATATGCAAAAGTTGGGGCAACATAAATATGTTTGCCCAACTTCACTTCAGGTAATTCAAGCGGGCTGCTTGAGTTCAGGACTGGGCTGGGCAAGGCAGTAGATGGGTCTAGAGCTTAAGTTCTAGACTAGGGGTGGGAGGCCAGGATATGAGGGATGGTTTGAAGAGGTAAGTTGAGGGGAGCAGGTGAGGAGCAAGAAGCAAATCTAACTGTGCTGGAAATAAAGGGTTGCTAGCAGTGCAATGTAAAATGGAGAGCTGTGCAGCCCATATGGTGGCATCTGGGAATTAGGAAAGACATGTCTCTATGTGAAAACGCTCGGTGCCAGGGTGCATAGCTAGGCAAGCACACCTCAGGCTGGATTTCTGCCCACCTTGTCCCCTGGGCCGAGTGCTTGTGTTCAGGATACAGCCTGCGTGACCATAGAAGGTTGCCCTGAAGTCAAGAAGAAGAGCCTGGAAGGATCCTCTGACAGATGGCCAGGGAAACTTTGGAAAAATATCATAAAAATAAAATTAAGAGCAATATATATTTAGCATTAAAAATATATAGAGGGGCCGGCCCAGTGGCGCAGTGGTTAAGTTCGCACGTTCTACTTTGGTGGCCCAGAGTTTGTCGGTTCGGATCCTGGGTGCGGACATGGCACTGCTTGGCAAGCCATGCTGTGGTAGGCATCCCACATACAAAACAGAGAAAGATGGGTATGGATGTTAGCTCAGGGCCAGTCTTCCTCAGCAAAAAGAGGAGGATTGGCAGCAGATGTTAGCTCAGGGCTAATCTTCCTCAAAAAAAAGAGAGAGAGAGAGAGAAAGAAATAAAAGTAAAAATCTTTATCTCCCCAAAAGAAATGACTGCTGACACTTTCTTGAACAGTCTAGAAAAAATGTTATGAACGTACTAGTGCATATGTATATATTCACATATCAGTTTGTATTTACATAAACTGTTCCTATTATACGTACTTTCTGCACGTTGCTTTTCTCACTTAATGAATTTTGAAGTAATTTCATATCAGTGTATGTTAACCAACTTCTTTCATTTTACCAGCAACTTGGTATTTTATTACATAGGTGTTCTCTATTTAACCAGTCTTTTGTTATTCTTTCTGATCTCTTCCTATTTTGATACCTCAGTAAATGTCCTTTATATCTTTCTCAGTGTACGGGCCGGGTGAGGAGGGTGAAATGGACAGTGCTATGTCCACTTCAGGTTACTGTGACCTATAAGCCATGGTGGGGAAGTTGGCCTGACTCTTGCCTTCTCAAAACTTGACTAATGATAGCAGCTGATGCTACAGGGCTTTTGGCGATAGAATGCCACGGGCAGTGCTTTGGAAACGCGTATCTTGCTTCTTGTGGATCTGACACAAACTGCGGCTCCCTCTCTAAAGAAACCCACAGTGTGACACGTGAACGTGCCCCTGCAGCATCCACCCTCACACCAGCCATGAGATGGAGAAGGGCCTCCCTCTGCTTTACCCCACTGGCTGGATGACAAAGCAGATACGGTTCTCAGAATCGCTCTCTGAGGAACACGGACCTCGAGGGGCAGCTGCACATCCAGCTCCACTCGGCGAACTTATTTCCAAAAAATGGGTCTTCTGAGAATTTCTCTGACACTGTGGTTACAATCTGTTTCAAAACTTCTGTGCTCTATTTATACTTTCTGCGGAGAGTGGCTCAGTGGGCTGAATTATGCCTGGCTCTGCTTCCAGATTTCCTAAAATGAGAAATTGAGGAAAAAGTTACATTAATGACCTTCCTTCTTCCTGAAGGTTCAATCAAATGACATGAAAGCAATCTGCATAGTAATTGCAACACTTCTCCAAGTGAATCCCTGTGCCCCGGTGGAGGAGAAGAGCATGGAAGTCATATTAATAATGAGATTCAGACCCATCTGCTCCTAAATCATAGGAAGGTTAATTCAGGCTACACAATAACAGTCGGAGGTGGATTAATATACTGGTTACTGGGACAGATCATATTGTTCTCAGCAGCAGAGGCAACAGGAAATAAGTCACGTGGACAAGGCTTGTGCTGACAGGGACCTTAATTGGGGACTGCTTGGTAAGTACTTTACGAAGGTACCACTGACCATACCGAATGATGAATAGAAGCTGGCCTTTTCCAATGCCTAAGCAGAAAAATCTAACAGCCAGAGTCCTTGCCCTAAATCCTCAAATCAAAGGATCACAAGACTAACAGATGCTAATGGTGTTCATGGATCACACTTTAGGGAAGTTAGATGTGTTTTGGGGGGAGAAGTACCTATCCCTAACCTTTTGAGAGTGTCCATCCACAAACCTCCATTGGTCCCTCTGCCAGCCACCTCAGTCTGGGATGCTGAGAGAATTTACTCACTCTCATGACCTAGCGTAACATTTCTCACGTCCTTATTGATAGTGCCGGTGAAATTCAATGAGGTCTTCCCTTCCTGTGACTAAATAATATTTACCTTTTGAAGATGAAATAAATCATCACTATTCTCAGGGCCTGATGTAACTGAAGAGCTGCATCCTGGAGTCATGACCTGCCAGCACTCAGCGGGGTTCTGTGGTCCCCAGGGCTCTCCCCTGGAGCCCACTAGCTTCTCCGTTACTGGGTTACCTCTGGTTCTGCCCACGGCCAGAAAATCAATGAGGGCCTGGCCATCCGATCTGCACACTGTCCAACAGGACTCTTCAATCAAGAAGTCAATTTTATCCCTCTTCTGTTCACTCTTAACAAGTATGGCAGTTCCAACAATGTTTCCAAGAATGGCTTCCTTCCCAGAGCCCCAACGCAACCCTTGTCTTTGTTGAGCTTGAGGTTCTATGCTATAAGATACTGCCGCTGGATGACCTGCACTTCAACACTGCATTTCACTCTGTCACCTTGTACTGTTTGTTTTATTTTGGGGTGTGTGTGTGTGTGTGTGTGTGTGTGTGTGTGTGTAAGTCAGCACAGCCCCACTGTCATCTCCTTTCCAGAGAGTTGGGCTGTTTCCATACTGTTACATGTTCTGTTAGTTTCCAGTGGCTGCTGTAGTGAATTACTACAAAGCAAC
Source organism: Equus przewalskii (assembly GCF_037783145.1). Classification (NCBI taxonomy): domain Eukaryota; kingdom Metazoa; phylum Chordata; class Mammalia; order Perissodactyla; family Equidae; genus Equus; species Equus przewalskii. The sequence goes on from NW_027228750.1 coordinate 2,747,392, forward strand.
TGCAGTTTATCTCTCTCAGTTCTGGAGCTACAAGCCTGAAATCAGTACCACTGGGGCCAGAATCAAGGTCTTAGCAGGGCCGGGCTCCCTCTGGAGACTCTAGGGAAGAATCTGTTCCTTGTCTCCTCCAGCTTCTGGAGGCTACCAGCATTCCTTGGCTTGTGGCTGCATCACTCCAATTTTCAAGGCCAGCATCTTCAAATCTCTCTCTACTATGTCTTCATATCACCTTCTCCACTGTGTGTGTATCTAATTGTCACTGTCCTGGCTGTATAAAGATGTACATCTATAAGGACACACATGATTGCATTTAGGGTCCACCCAGATAATCCAGGATAGTCTCCTCCTCTCAAGATCTTTAATTTAATCCCACTTGCAAAGGCCCTTTTCCCAAATAAATAATATTACCAGTTCTAAGGATTAGGACCTGATATCTTTGTGGGATATTATTCAACCCATTACACATGCTGCTTCTATATATTTCCCATATTGCTGTATATACACAATAGGTACTTTATAAATGCTTCTTTAATTGAGTCAAACTTCTATTGGAAGGAGCCCTGGAAGTCTGAAAGATAAGTGTGCGTGAACCAGTTGGACAGGATCTCACATGAGACTTTCCAGGTCAGGAGGAAGGAACCAACACGTGGTACACGTTAGACACTGTCCCAGGTTTACCCCATGCTCTAACTCACCAAATTCTCACTCTAGCTTGTGACACCTACGGGAGGGGACCCAAAGAGATGAATACAAAGAGAATGAGGTAACAAGGGAAAAGAGGAAGTGGGAAGGTTGGGGGTTGTTTTCTCTTGCTCAGAAGGTAGAGCATGGAATCAAAGTCTTAGGGAAAAGGATCGGAACATTGATTCACATTTCTTCTGCACACCCACCCATAAAGTCCTATTCACACGAGAGGCTAGGTCCCGTTGACACAGGAGCCTCTGAGCATGGGTCCATGGGCACACAGTGCACATCTGGAACTGAAACCTGGACAGTCAGGTGGGTTTCCTTTCAATGACCAATCAAGAATCCCAATTGCCCCGTGAGTTGGGACAGCTCCTCTATCTTCAGACTCCTGCTGCATAGCTGATACATCCATATGTCAACAGAACACACCTTAATCTCTCCCAAGAGGAATAATCTGGGTTTGGCTTTAGAAGATAACAAAAAATCCAAGAGGAACCCCGAAGTTTGGGCAAGAGGAACAAAATGTTTAGATTTAGAAGAGCGAGAATAACAGGAATGTAGAGCTAATGGATGGCTAGGGGCAGGGAAAGTTATCAGACCGAGGGGAGAGGAGAGTAATGTGCTACCTGAAGCCACGAGGATAATCGGGTAGACAAAGATAACCGTTCAGACTACAAGAGGTGAAGCTTAGGCAGCCAAGCGGAGAGAACTGTTGTCTGTTCTTCAGTTTCAAGCAGAATTACCTTCATGATAAAATGACTCGCTCACCGCTTCAGAGAGCATTTCCTCCCCCTCCTGATTTGGTGTGAGGCCCAACTCTCCCCTGACATACACTTTGACTCCTATAGCCTCCTGAATGGAGGCTTAGAATTTTTCTGAGTCCCTTGCTCCAAGGAGCTGGCAGACAGGTGGCCAGCACTGTCCCAGGACCCCACGCTGCTTCCAGACCAGTACCCTCTACATTCACGCCATCCGGCTATTCTGTTCTCCGCACTTCCCTGTCACTGCTCCCACCAAAGCCTTGATGACTATTTCAAATTCACTGAATACTTTGGTGCCTGGCTTGATTTAAGTTCTTTCTCTCTTCTCTACACTCTGCCATCTTCCTGGATGATATCCTTATGGACCACCCATCTTAGATCTGATGACTTCATCTGATTCTCCTCTCACCAGAGTCGCTTGTGACCCAGGTATTACACCTAAGGGAGACTTCTCGGCCCTTAACGAGCTTTTTCTGTCTCTGGCAGTTGATCCCATTGGCCTTTCCCACCTCTGGTTTTCCTAAGACTGGTCTCTGTTAGGTCTTCTATCTCTCTGGATGTCTTCACCTCCTTCCTTGAGCTTTCTTTCTGTAAGTCCTGGTAACCCTCCAAAGTTCTCTCATCACATTGCTTTGTACTCATCTGTGGATGATCTCTTCCACTCCCATGGTTTCAATTACTATCAATACACTTATGACTCCCAAATATCTCCCTCCAGCCCAGCTCTCTCCCTCAAGCCCCAAACCCATATATGTGACTATTTACTGAGCATTTCCACCTGCATATCCTTCCAACACTTCGATTTCAATATTTTCAAACCAAACTCACTATCTACAACCTCAAGCTAGCTTGAATTCTATATTATTGTTATTGACTTGTGTATAATTATTAGCATCACTATGAACACTTGAATTCAATTATTTATTTATTTATTTATTTATTTATTTATTTATTTATTTATTTATTTATTGCTGAGGAGGATTTGCCCTGAGCTAACAACCACTGCCAATCTTCCTATTTTTATGTGTGAGCCACAACCACAGCATGGCCACTTACAGAGGAGTGGTGTTGATCCACACCCCAGGAACCAAGCCCAGGCCCCTGAAGCAGAACATGTCAAACTTAACCACTAGGCCACCGGGGCTGGCCCGAATTCACCGTTCTTATCACTATTTTTAAAAATAAGCTTTTTGTTGCAGTGTAAGATACACGCAGAAAAACTTACAAACCATAAGTGTGCAGCTCAATGAATTATCACCAAATGAACACACTCAGGTAATTATCCAGGTCTAGAGGTGAAGCATTCATCAGCCTCTCAAGGACCCACCTTGCACACTTTCCCAATCACTTATTCCTCCCTAAAGATAATCAATATATTGATACTACCTAACACCATAAATTAGTTTTGTGTGCTTTTTAACTTTATAAAAATAGAGCATGTATTCTTTTGTGTCGGGCTTCTTTTGCTTGACACCATGTTTGTGAGATTCATCTAAGTCACCGCTCTAGTGTAATTCATTCATTTTCATGCCTGTATAGTAATCCATTCTATAAATAAACCATAATTAATTTGTCCATTCTACAACTGATGGACATTTAGGCTGTTACTAGTTTGAAAATATCATGGATAATGCTATTTTGAACATTTCAGTGTCTACATTTTAGAACATATACCTCTTGGAGCTTCTGTCCCTGGGTCTGTCATTTTCAATTCTTTAATTAATGACATCAAATCCATGAATCACACAAGTACATTAGCAAAGTCAAAATTCAAAAAGCTGTTGGGGCTGGCCCCGTGGCCGAGTGGTTAGGTTCGGGCGCTCCGCTGCAGGCGGCCCAGTGTTTCGTTGGTTCGAATCCTGGGCGTGGACATGGCACTGCTCATCAAACCACGCTGAGGCAGCATCCCACATGCCACAACTAGAAGGACCCACAATGAAGAATATACAACTATGGACCAGGAGGCTTTGGGGAGAAAAAGGAAAAAATAAAATCTTAAAAAAAAAAAAAATTCAAAAAGCTGTTGATATGTTCTAGTAATTGGCCAAAACTCATGAAGTTAAATTTAACAGGCATAAATGTAAAATTTGACATTTAGCTTTAATAAATGTATCATTGTACACAACATCAGTTAAAACTGAAAAAGATCTAGATACCAGTAATAGGAAAGTGGTTAAGTAAATTGCTATTAATATTCTAAATGGAATACTAAATATTACCCCAAAATGAGAATTTTGAAAGTAGTTTAAGCACCAGAAAAATGTTTCTGATACATTGCATAAAAAACCATGAATGTGCATATATGTTATGACTATAACTTAGGATAATTATACATGGCAAAACTTTGAAGAAATTTAAAAAGTACTAGAAATAAGATTAGAGATTAAATTTACTTTCAAAATCACCCTTGATATTTTTATGATGCTATTTCACTGAAAATTAAAAATAGACATTTTAAAAATTATTGGACGTATGTGGGTAGGGGCAGGGAAGCAGTGATGTGAAATCTAGATGCTTCACCTCTCTAACCCACTTGGGGATAAAAATGCACCAATCTTGTAGGTCATTATGAAGGATAAAAGTTGTCAAAGCCCAATCAGCATCGGAAACTCCCCTGCTGCTGGCCCTGGGAGGCGTGAAGGGCACTATGGGCGTGATATCAGAAGAGTCCACGGAAGAAAGACCCTGGGAAGATGTGAAGGGCATGTTCATGACAGGAATTTTTCTCTTCCTAGTAAAAGCCAATCCAACCAACCAACAAAACCCTCCGTAGCATGAAAGTTGTGGAGAAGACAGGGAGGATGCAAAATGGCAGCATCACAAAGGTGTGGAAGGTGTGGTGCAGGGCAGAAAAGAGACTGTGGTTCCTGCTGGAGCCGCCATGGCAGCTGCAGAGCGAGTCAGTTGCTCAGGGACCAGTAAAGGTGGGCAAGCTGGCCGCAGAGGGTGTCCCAGCAGCAGATGCTCTGGGTGACCAGCACTCTCCAGCCAGCGCTTGAGTCTCCGCCACCAGCTGTATGTTTGTGGAGCTGTGCATCCAAAATAGGGGCTCTAGGAGACTTTTAGCCTTGATGATTTGTAACCTATGAAATGAATGTTTGCTATATATTTTCTCCATAACTAAACCCCTTTCTACAAGTTACACCAATAGCGTATGTATTATGGTTGGGCACATTGAGCAGCGAGTCCCATCAGTGCCACCTCTAGGATGGCGATCATCCTTAAACTGGTAATCTGTCTTAGAGAGCTCTGTGACTTTGAACTTGAAGAATGCTCCTCTTTATCCTGCTGTATTCATTTCAATCTCTGTCTAGAATGTCTGCAGTATATTTACTCCTATCTGTGTGTAATATAACAAACAAACAGAAAGATTTTTGAAATAAAGGTATGATTTAACAATTTGTAAACCACATCCCTGTGTAACCTACCTGTGTCAAGACGTAGAACATTACTAACACCTTAAGAACGTTTCCTGATTGTAACTCCTCCCACCCCCCAGGGGTAAATACAAACTTAATTTTTAAGTTTCTGCCTTTCTTTATAGTTTTACTCCTAAAAACTGTTTAACTTTGCCTTAAATTTTTTTTTTTGAGGAAGATTAGCCCTGAGCTAACTATTGCCATTCCTCCTCTTTTTGCTGAGGAAGACTGGCCCTGAGCTAACATCCATGCCCATCTTCCTCTACTTTAAACGTGGGACGCCTACCACAGCGTGGCTTGCCAAGCGGTGCGGTACCCACACCTGGGATCCAAACCGGTGAAGCCCGGGCCGCTGAGAAGTGGAACGTGCAAACTTAACTGCCGCACCACCGGAGCGGCCCCAGCCTTAAAAATTTTTATCTAAGTTACATCATACAGTATGTGTCCTGTACTGTTTGGCTCTCTTCACTCAATATTATGTCTTTAAGATTCATCTTCTACGTGTCATGTAGCTGTACTTTTTCCCCCTGTTTCTCTCGGGATAGCATTTCATAGTATGAATATAACACAATTTGTCATTTATTCCAGTCTTGAGAGACATTTAGGTCCTTTCCAGTTTGAAGCTATTATTCCTACTGCTATGAACGTTCTTCAATATGTATCCTGGTGCACATAAGCATATGTTTTATGGGGACATATACCTTGGAGAAGAATTGCTGGGTCATAAATTATGCATGTCTTCTATTTTACTAGATGACGTCAATCTGCTTTCCATGGTAATTGTGCCAACTTACACCTCCACCATCAGTGTATCAGAGTTCTTGCTGTTTCATGTCCTTGCAACACTTGGTGGTGCCTCTCTAGTGAGTGTATGGTGGTATGTCAGTGGGGTTTTAGTGCACATTTCTCTGCTAACTAACTAGCTTGAGCATCTTTTCACGTTTGTCTCTTTGGGTTTCTCTTTTGTGGGGTGCCTGTTCAAATCTTCCGGCCATTTTTTATTGTGTTGTCTGTTTTTGTTTACTTTTTGATTTGCAGGTTTGTAGGAGTTCTTTACATGTTACGGATATGAGCTCCTTTTTGGTTAGACCCATTGTAAAAAGTTGTTCCCACTTTCTGGCTCTCCTTCTCTCTCTTAGTGGTATACTTTAGTGAACAGACGTTCTTAGTTTTAGCGTCGGCACCTTTTTCAAACTTCTTTTTTTTTTAATGGAAAGTGCTTTGGTATCTTGTTTAAGAAATCTTTCCAGATCCAGAATTCATAAAGGTATTCTCCTATATGATCTGCTAGGAGCCTTGTTGTTTTTGCTTTTCCCATTTGATCTATGATCCACCTGAGAAGGATTTCTGTGTATAGTTTATTAGCTGATTTTTAAACGGTTCTTCTACGTTTCAGTGAAACTGAGCTTCAGCACCCTTGCTGCTACAGACCCTACATTTGACGGTAATCAAGATGGGAAGTCCACCAAATAGCTAGACAGAGGAGTGACCTACCAGGTCTTTAAAATACCAAAAACAATTTATACGTACCATACAATTTATACATGCAATCCACGCATACATACAAAAGATAATATAGATAATTATCTATCAAGAATAGAAAAAGGTATCCATTTACAAGGAAGTGGATAAATACGGTGGTGAAGGTGACTATGTTTTGAGAGAAGGAAGAAAACAGGAAATCTGAAGGACTAGTTGACAAAGAAGTTGGTGGGTGTGGTGGACATCTGTTGATTTTCCTCTCCAGAGTGATAACCCTCTTCTAAAAGCCTTACTAGAACGTATGTTTCAGGAGATCAGGGCCTTGTCAGTCTTGTTCCTCACTCTGCATTCTCCACATTTAGCACAGCGCCTAACACAGTAGAAGCACTCAATGAATATTTGTTGAACGAATGAATGAATGAAATACTCCTTCTAATGTCACGGTTCAGGTGGGAGCTATCTTCTTTTTATATACCACGTGCACAGCCTTAATGATAATAATAGTGATAACTTTTGTTGCATGCTTACTAGTTGCTAGGTAAGATGCTAAATGATTAACACTCATCATCTTATTTATTCCTTGAAACCACCTTACAAGGTAAGCACCATTACTGCTCCCATTTTATAGATGAAGAAACCAAAGGCACAGAATAGTTAAATAAGCTGCATAAGGTGTACCCAGTAAGCATGAGAGTTGAAATTTGAAGCCAAATCATCAGACCACAGAGTTTATGATTTTAATCTCTCCCTTACATTGCCAGACTGATTGATCTAAGTATGAACTCCTAACTCTCCAAGCCGAACCAGTAATGATAACAGCTAATGATTATTGATTGCTTACCTTGTGATGGATACTACATAAAAATCTTTGTATCTTTTCTATAATTTAACCATCACACCAAACCTATAAAGATGATACCATTATTTTCCCCATTTTACAGATAAGGAAACTGAGGTAAAGGAGCCTGAAGTAACTTGCCTAAGATCACACAGCTGGTAGGCATGGGAGTCAGTATTTGGACCTCTTACCCACCACGCTATCAGTCTCTCCTAAGATCCTATATCCCTTCTTTCAGAAAGGAACACTTCAACGAGCAAGGCCAATCAGGGCCCTTCTCTGGGACTTTTGAACTTGAGACTATTCCTTCCTGGTGGGGGAAGACGTGAGGCTATGAGCCAATGACAGCCCTGACCCCTATGAGGTGGCAGATCTCATCTGCAGTAGAAGAGAGTGAAGCTGACTGACAGAAAAGCACATGAGAGATAAAGAGTGGAACACTAGCCTTTGGGATGCTCCTCAATAAAGAAGTCATTGTCTGACTCTTTAGTCCTCTTTCCCTCACTCTCCAGCTCTTCCTTTCATTATGGAGCTTTTCAATAAATTACTCCCTCCACTCCTTGTTCTTCTGCCTAAGCTAGTTCAGTCTGGGTTCTTGTCACTAGCAACCCGAAGAGTCTTTGCTAATGCAGAAGGACATGGTGCTCTCCCAGATGCGCTAACATTTACGAAAAAGCATCAGAGCACTTTGGAGTTTAACAAAAACTATATTTCCTGACTCTACCTTTGATGTATGAGTGAGGATGATGACTTTTATAAAAGTGCCCTCTGTGGGTTTATAAATGAATAATAAGTCTGATCTTGTTTTATCAAATGCTGCCACATATTGTGTACATCTTTCCGGTGAAGGGGATGACCTGGTAAGTACTCTTCTAAACTAAGCATTTTTCCTCTACCGGTTGATCTAATATGTCAAAATGCAGACTCTTTGCAATGGATAGCTCCTCGGGGCCAAATGGTCATGAGTCCTGGACTCTCACAAATAGATACCATGGTTATATTTCTTCATTAAGTTTTGAGACTATGCTTTATTTTCTTTATAGCTCTCTGAGTCTCAGTCTCCTTATCTACAAAATGAAGGATTGAACCACAAGGGTCCTTGAAGACCTTTAAGGTCCTTTTCAAACTCTGAGCTTGGTGATTGAAACTGAATCTGATATTAACTCAAGAGGCACTGGTGGTCATCTGATTCATTGGCCCTGATGTTGGCTTGAGTGAGATAATACTTGTCATTTCGCAATGTGGAGGTCTCTTTCTTAGTTCACCTCTTCAATGTCTAGTGTCGCATTTCTTCCAGGGTGTTCTTCAGGGTGGAACACTAGCCTTTGGGATGCTCCTCAATAAAGAAGTCATTGTCTGAAAACTCTATGTTGTATTCCCCTCAGAGATTCACAGTACACAGTAGCAATTAAACGTCCCGAGGAATTTTGTGGTAAAGAAACCTGTGTAACTTAATTTACCCTAAGATTTAAGATGCAGATTTAACATCTTCTCTCTAGGTCTATACAGCAGAGTAGATGTCATGACTGCCTCAGTGTGAGCATATTTGAAATGTAATATTGTTATCTTTAATTGTCCCACTTCAAGGGTGTAGGTTTTTGTGAATTAAAAGTGATCGTTTGGAGATTATGATTTGGTTTTATTACTAGGTACCATCATATTACTTCTTTACCTAAACTCTAAATGGCTGTAAAGATTCCCTTCAACTGACCAGAAGAGGGAAGCAGAGGACCTGGGATGGCATCTGAGGCCCCTGTCGTGACTTGGGAAATAACCTAAAATGAGGCAGCATCAGCCTAGGAGCTGGCCTTGGAAGGATTATCTCCCAAGCAGAGTGACCCATTCACATTTCAACCACATCACCTGCAGAACGTGAGGTCCCATTGTTGGAGGCCATCACCTCGCACTGTCATGTGTTTCCCAGAGCTTCTGTAGGAAACAAATTTCTTTAAAGTTGGGGAACACCAGGAGACCCAACAGGAAGAGACTGATGGAGACAGCAGAAAACAGTGAGGCACAGCTAGCAGAGGAGCAGCCCTTGAAGTCACAGCAACAATTCTCAAGAACTGGGTCCTCCTCACAGTTATGTGTTTGCTCTCTCTGATCCCTGTGAACAGCCACTGCTGGGGGCTCAGGCAGAGCAGTCACCTGCCAAGGCATTAGCCACAAGTGGTCTTAGAATGGCAAGTCTATTATCACCTATGTTGCTTGTTTTGGATGACAGAGTATTCTTTTGGGGTAGTATTGGGCTTGGGCCTAAGGCTGTGGACACCAAGTCCATTCTTGTCAGAGGTATGTCCTTGCCTATGGGGTCCACAGGAGAGAGAGATCATGCTCAGAGGAGAGGTCCAGGCAAACGCATGCATTTTATTATAGTATTTTGGCCTCAAACATTTATCTAGACCATTGAGAAGCTGGAAGCAACCACTGAAGGATTCTTTTTGCCTAATCTAAAGGCAAAACTCAACATTAAAAGTAGACCAAGGGACCTCCTTGCCACCTTTTCCCCTAAATTTATACCTCTTCCTTGGACTTCTAGATTTTAACTTCCTGATGGAAGAAAAAAAGATGAATCCAAGGAAAAGAATGTCAAGGAAAGGAGAGAGAAATGAGTTTCTCTTAATGATCCAGAACAGAGGTGGTATAAGCCACTGACTACAACCCTCTTAGCACACCAGAGGTACAAAAGAGACATTGCCAAAACACGTGCACTCAAGAGAAAAATGTGGCCAATAAAATACCTATGAACTTGACTTATCCTCATTACTCTTTTTATCACTCTCTTCCTTGGATGTGTGGGTGGGAATTAATGGGGAGGTGAAGTAGGGCGAATGGAGCAAGGAACACAGAGGAAGCCATTTTCTTACTCCTCCTTCTTTCTCCTCCCACTTGCCGCCTCCTCTCCTTCTTTCTACTGTATTCCACCTCTCAGATCAGTTATAGACTTGAGGGTCCCTGTGTTGAAATGTCAGCACCCATGCTGTGTTCTCTTGCACTTTCTGCCTCCTATCTGTTGTTGATTCTGTAAGAATGAGAGGAGTTTGGTGTCACTTGATGATGTTCCCTTTCTTCTCCCCTCACCCAGGGAACCCAGGAATACCTGAGCCCTACCCTTTCAGTGTCCCTTCTTGACATTAGTTTCCCAAGGGAGTTCTGCACAAGGCAAGGAACAGCAGCAAATGAGAATCAATAGCTGAGCCAGTACCTGATAATTCTCAATGCAGGGTGTTCTGGTAAAAGATAGTGGGATCTTTTACGTCTCTTCAAATTGAAATTTTAGGCATATTGGCAAAGAGATCCAGGCCCTAAGAGGAATATTAAATTCACTCACCCTCTTAGTTGAGGAAGAGATAAGAGATCTTATGTTTTCTTATCACAAGGAAATAGAAAGCAGAAAGTGCAAGAGAACAGGGCATGAGTGCTGACATTTCAACATAGGAACCCTGCCCAGTAATAACTGGGGTCCAGTCAAAACCTTGGACTGTAACCAGTTTACAGTGGGGGAGAGTGGAGGGAGCTACAGGAGGTGTGAGCAGAAGCAGAATCTCCCCCTTGTATGGAGAGGAAATTTTCTACATGGTTTTTAATATCTGAAAAGAAGTCATTATAGATTTTTGACTCCTAGGAAGGAAACCAATATTTACTGAAGATCTGTCATGCCTTACATTGTGCTAGCAAGTTTCCTCATAGTATCCGTTGGGTTTCTTTAGTTGTAAGTAACAAAAACTATTCTGACCTATTTAAAGCAAAAGAGGAATCTATTTAAAGGATATTGGATAATTCATAGAATTGCTAGTCATAAAGGGCAATCAGACTCAGATACTGTGTGGTCAAAATCAATTCCAAAAATCAAATTATCCTCTCTTTGGCTAGGGGAAGACCATTCAAGTTAGTTCCTGAGTCCTTTGAAATGACAACTTCAATAACTTTCTTATTCCCTAGGATGACAAGATAGTCTATGCCCAGCTTGTGTATTTCTCTTTTCAGGCCTGGAATCAGACGTTCTCTAAGGAGCTCTGGTTTGTTTTAATAGGAAATGGTTTTTAGAGACTATAATCTGGGCACTAGTGGTCTCATTGCCAGTGGGTTGGCCTTTGTTTATTGGCCTTTTCAAAGGATAGATCTAATATGCATATTTATGTAATATATATTATATGTTATATTCATATTACTATAAGCTAATTATAGAAAATATATAATTTATAATTATAATATAAATTGATATTAATATAAAATACGTCATGAACTCAAACTGATAGTTCCAACTCAAACTCAGGACCATAAAGTTTTTACTTAGCCTTATTCATCTTACATCTGTATTTCCTTTCTTTTATATTGGAAATTTCAATTCTCAGTGGTACCTATTATGGACTCAGTTGTATCCTTTCAAAATTTGTATGTTGAAGCCCTAACTCCCAATGTGACTGCATTTGAAGAGAGGGCCTTTAGGGAGGTAGTTAAGACTGAATGAGGATATAAAGGTAGAACTCTAGTCTGATAGGACTTGTGTCCTTGTGAGAAGAGTAAGAGACACAAGATCTGTCTCTCTCTCTCTCTCTCTCTCTCTGCGTGTGCATAGAGGAAAGGTCACGTGAGGACACAGCAAGACCATGGCTGTCTACAAGCCAGGAAGGGAGGTCTCAGCAGAAACCAATCCTAATAGCACCTTGATCTTGGACTACCAGCCTCCAGAACTGTGAGGAAAATAAATTTCTGTTGTTAAGCCACCCTGTCTGTGGTATTTTGTCATGGCAACCCTAGCAGACTAAGACAGCACCATAATTACTCATTTGCTTTATCCCGCAATGCACACACAATAACACCATTCTGCCACTAACCATATGATTACTGTAAAAAGTTTAGAATTTTTAATGCAATACTTTTTGTTCGTAGAGTATATACTACTAGAGCTATATAGTCGAATTACTATATCTTAAAGTCACTTTGACTAGTTTTTTCCCATGTGATTATGCCACTATTTCGATAAAAGTTAGGATTGTTTCCTTTTACTTTTCCCTTTTAGGAATTGCTTTTTAAATTTGTTTCATAATTATGTAAAATATTACATGATTCTAAGTTTAAATCTACAATGCATGTTTTACTTATAGAATTCTATTATTACCCTCCATATGCCCAATTACAATCCTGTTTTTCCAGAAGATTTAAAATACATTTAGGTGACGTATAGTCACTTCTGCCACAGTGGTAATTTGTGTTTGCTCTCTGCTTACTTTTAACATTTTATTTTTCTTTTGTATTTTATAATTTACTGTAATGTATCTAGTTGTAGATTTATTTTTATCCTGCTGAAGAGTTAGTGTGCTTCTTGAATCTAAGATTTATGTTTTTATCAATTGTGAAAATTTCACAATGATTTTCTCTTCAAATATTTCTTCTCTCCCACTTTTCTATAACCTTTCCTTTTGGAACTACAACTAATTGCTCCTTCACAGTCTATCTTTCCTGACTCTCAATTTCTTTTTCATATTTTCTATTCCTTTATCACTTTGTGTTATATTCTGGTTAATTTTCTCAGATTTACCTTCCAGTCCACTAATTACTTCTTCACTAGTGTTTAAATCAGTAATTTAATTTTTCCTTTGACTTTTGATTCCATTACTAGATTTTTATTTTATAGAACTTTTTAAAAAATTATACTTCCATTTATGTCTTAATCATTTAAAAAATGCTTATTTTATAGTCTCTTCAGATTGTACTATTGTCTAAAATGTGCAAAGCTGTATTCTACTATTTGTTGAGTTTACTGACTTTCCTAAATAGTGACTGGTTTTGTCACATGGTAATTTTTTATTGTAAGGTGATCTTTAGTGAGGGGTATTGTCCTCCTTTGGACTCTCTTTGTGTTCTAGATCAGAGATTGGCAAGCTTTTCCTATACAGAGATAGATAGTAAATATTTTAGTCTTTGTAGGTCACATATAGTTGCTATCTCTTCTTCTTCTTCTTCTTCTTCTTCTTCTTCTTCTTCTTCTTCTTCTTCTTCTCCTCCTCCTCCTCCTCCTCCTTCTCTTCCTTCTCCTTCTACCACCCTTTGAAAATGTGAAAAACATTCTCAACACACAAGTCATACAAAAGCAGGCCATGGGCAGTATTTGGCCCCTGGGCCACAGTACTGGGTCATAGTTTGCCAACTACCACTCATGATGTTGGAAGTGTGTGCTTCCATCTGCTGAGAGTCCCAGAGATTTGCTATCCTCAAAACCAATTTTACATTAATTTCTTGACTTGGGGATGCCTACACCACCTGGGTAGTGTACATTTGGGTTCCACACTTATGCAAAACACAGGCCTAAGGTTTTGGTTTCTAAAAGAAGAGATTTCCCTCTAATCAGAGTCCTGGGAAGATTCAAATTTCCTTATTGCTTTTCTGGTCCAGGGAATGGAATGTTTCTTGTTCCTAGTTCACTAGGGAGCACCCTTGGAGGTCCAAATTTTATACAACGATATTAGTCACACCCTCACACCTTTGGCAGACCCCAAAACGTCTATTCTCTCTCTAACGGACAAAAACTGCTGATTTTTGGCCATAAGAAGCCAATGTTGGGGTTCCATACCTCTCTCCCCCATCCCCAAGTCATCACTACATCAACTTATAATTCTAGCTTTATTTCATTGAATATATCGATTTCATTGATTATGTACCTAGTTTTTTCTTTCTTTCTTTGGAGCCCAGCTATTATTTAAATTGTATGTGTTATATGTCATCTACTATTTCTCTGTGTTGAGTGAAACAAGTGGTCCAAGTTAGCTTATTCCTCCAAGTTGTCAGAGTAATTCTTAATCAGAAAATGTGTTGAATTTTATCAAAAGTCTTTATTCATCCATTGTGATTATAAAATAGGCCTTACTCGTTTAAAAAAAAGATATATCATGTTATATTATATATATTTTTTCTAATTCTAAATTATCTTTGCATTTCCGGAATGAAGGTTTCTTGGTTGTGATGCATGAGGCATTTAATACACTGTGAATTCAATTTAGTAGGTTTATGATTCCAGATGCATAAATAGGATTGGTCTAAAGTTTGACATGCTTTTCTTTTTCTTTCTGTTTTTGTCAGATTTGGTATTAGAGTAATCTTAGTTCAGTCAAAAAATGGGGAGTTTTCAAATTAAAGAAGAAATCAAATTTTATCTGGAGACAAATGAGAATGAGAACACGACATACCAAAACATTTGGGATGCAGCAAAAGCAGTCCTAAGAGGGAAATTCATCGCAATACAGGCTCACCTCACTAAACAAGAAAAAGCTCACATAAGCAACATCAAACGACACCTAACAGAACTAGAAAAAGAAGAACAAACAAAGCCCAGAGTCAGTAGAAGGAGGGAAATAATAAAAATAAGAGCAGAAATAAACGATATTGAAACAAAAAAGACAATAGAAAGGATCAATGAAACAAAGAGTTGGTTCTTCGAAAGAATTAGCAAAATTGACAAACCCCTAGCCAGACTCACCAAGAAAAGAAGAGAGAAATCGCAAATTAATAAAATTAGGAATGAGAGAGGAGAAATCACAACAGATACCAATGAAATACAAGGGATCATAAGAGAATACTATGAAAAACTATATGCCAACAAATTGAACAACCTTGAAGAAATGGACAAATTCCGAGACTCCTACAACCTCCCCAAACTGAATCAGGAAGAAATGGAGAATCTGAATAGGCCAATCACAAGTAAAGAAATAGAAACAGTAATCAAAAACCTCCCCAAAAATAAGAGTCCAGGACCAGATGGCTTCTCTGGAGAATTCTACCAAACATTCAAAGAAGACTTAATACCTATTCTCCTCAAACTGTTCCAGAAAATTGAGAAAGATGGAGTACTTCCTAACACATTCTATGAAGCCAACATCACTCTGATCCCCAAACCTGACAAGGACAACACAAAGAAGGAGAACTACAGGCCGATATCACTGATGAACATAGATGCAAAAATCCTCAACAAAATTTTGGCAAACCGAATACAGCAATACATCAAAAAGATTATACACCATGATCAAGTGGGATTTATACCAGGGACACAGGGATGGTTCAACATCCGCAAGTCAATCAACATGATACACTACATCAACAAAATGAAAAACAAAAACCACATGATCATCTCAATAGATGCAGAGAAAGCATTTGACAAGATCCAACACCCATTTATGATAAAAACCCTCAATAAAATGGGTATAGAAGGAAAGTACCTCAACATAACAAAGGCCATATATGACAGACCCACAGCCAACATCATACTCAATGGACAAAAATTGAAAGCCATCCCTCTGAGGACAGGAACAAGACAAGGGTACCCACTTTCACCACTCCTATTCAACATAGTACTGGAGGTGCTGGCCAGAGCAATTCGGCAGGAAAAAGAAATAAAAGGAATCCAAATAGGTAACGAAGAAGTAAAACTCTCGCTGTTTGCAGACGACATGATCTTATATATAGAAAACCCCAAAGAATCCATAGAAAAACTATTAGAAATAATCAACAACTACAGCAAAGTAGCATGGTATAAAATTAACGTGCATAAATCAGTAGCATTTCTATACACTAACAATGAACTAACAGAAAAAGAACTCAAGAACTCAATCCCATTCACAATCGCAAAGAAAAGAATAAAATACCTTGGGATAAACTTAACCAAGGAAGTGAAGGATCTATACAATGAAAACTACAAGACTTTCTTGAAAGAAATTGACGATGACATAAAGAGATGGAAAGACATTCCATGCACATGGATTGGAAGAATAAACATAGTTAAAATGTCCATACTACCTAAAGCAATCTACAGATTCAATGCTATCCCAATCAGAATCCCAAGAACATTCTTCACAGAAATTGAACAAACAATCCTAAAATTCATATGGGGCAACAAAAGACCGCGAATTGCTAAAGCAATCCTGAGCAAGAAAAACAAAGCCGGCGGAATCACAATCCCCGATTTCAAAACATACTACAAAGCTACAGTGATCAAAACAGCATGGTACTGGTACAAAAACAGGTCCACAGATCAATGGAACAGAATTGAAAGCCCAGAGATAAAACCACACATCTATGGACAGCTAATCTTCAACAAAGGAGCAGAGGGCCTACAATGGAGAAAGGAAAGTCTCTTCAACAAATGGTGCTGGGAAAACTGGACAGCCACATGCAAAAGATTGAAAATTGAACATTCTTTTTCACCACACACCAAAATAAACTCAAAATGGATCAAAGACCTAAAGATTAGGCCTGAGACAATAAGTCTTTTGGAAGAGAATATAGGCAGTACACTCTTTGACATCAGTTTCAAAAGAATCTTTTCGGACACTATAACTCCTCAGTTGAGGGAAACAATAGAAAGAATAAACAAATGGGACTTCATCAGACTAAAGAGCTTCTTCAAGGCAAGGGAAAACAGGATTGAAACAAAAAAACAGCTCACTAATTGGGAAAAAATATTTACAAGCCACTTATCCGACAAAGGGTTAATCTCCATAATATACAAAGAACTCACACTGCTTAACAACAAAAAAACAAACAACCCGATCAAAAAATGGGCAGAGGACATGAACAGACATTTCTCCAAAGAAGATATGAATATGGCCAATAGACACATGAAAAGATGTTCATCATCGCTAATCATCAGGGAAATGCAAATCAAAACTACACTAAGATATCACCTTACACCCGTTAGATTGGCAAAAACATCCAAAACCAAGAGCGACAAATGTTGGAGAGGTTGTGGAGAAAAAGGAACCTTCATACACTGTTGGTGGGAATGCAAACTGGTACACCCACTATGGAAAACAGTATGGAGATTTCTCAAAAAGTTAAAAATAGAAATACCCTATGACCCAGCCATCCCATTACTGGGTATCTATCCTAAGAACCTGATATCAGAAATCTCAAGAGTCCGTTGCACCCCTATGTTCATTGCAGCATTATTTACAATAGCCAAGACGTGGAACCAGCCTACATGCCCAGAAACTGATGATTGGATAAAGAAGATGTGGTATATATACACAATGGAATACTACTCAGCCATAAAAAAAGACAAAATTGGCCCATTCACAACAAGGTGGATGGACCTCGAGGGTATTATGTTAAGCAAAATAAGCCAGTCAGAGAAAGATGAACTCTATATGACTCCACTCATAGGTGGAAGTTAGTATATTGATAAGGAGATCAGATCGGTGGTTACCAGGGAAAAGGGGGGGTGGGGGGAGGGCACAAAGGGGGAAGTGGTGTACCCACAACATGACTAACAAAAATGTACAACTGAAATCTCACAAGGTTGTAATCTATACATTATATTAATTATAACTATTAACTATATCTATTAATTATAACATTAATTAAAAAAAAAAAGAAGATTAGCACCTGAGCTAAAAAAAAAAAAAAATGGGGAATTTTCTATATTTAGTTTTATATTTATATGTATTTTAAAAATTCTTGATTAGAGGCTTATCTTTTATACTTTTCCTCCAAAATAACTATATCTTGGATCTTTTTCATCAATCCTGCTCTTTTTTTCATTTTTGGATTAATTTATATTAGTTGTTATCTTTATTTTTCCTGTCTCCTTTTTAAATTCACGTGGTGAATTCTTCTTCATGTTCAGGTCTCAGCTTCAATGCCATCTCAGAGAGGCCTTCTCAACCAAAAGTAGCATATCAGCCACACCAGTCACTCTCAGTCACTATTCTGTTCTATTTTCATTAAAGCAAGTATCATTCCCTGATATTTTCTTGTTTGTTCATGTACTTGTTTATTAGCTGTCTTCCCCCAATTCGGTGGTAGCACATAAGCCCATGAGAACAGATCTTGTCTTCTCAGTGCTGTAGATCCTGCTCTTAGAACAGTGTCTAGCATCTAGTAGGCAATCTACAAGTGGTTATTACATGAATGCGTGAAAAGTGTTCTCATTTCGTTGTTCTAAAGATAGCCTATATCTATAATTTTCATTTCCTTTTGTCATAATAACTTTTGGGGAGTTTGCCTTCTACTTTAAGTGGATGGTTTATGGTTTACTTGTTTAATTTCCAGTTTTATTACTTTCTGATGTGATAAAATAACTCATTTAATTTGTCTTGAAATTTATTGAGTTCATCTTTGTGTCTTATTTATGATCACTTTTTGTAAATGTTCCACAGAAGCTTAAAAAGATGGCATATTTTCTCTTTATAAAAGAAGAATCTTATCATTATTTGGATTGTCTGTCTTTGACAATTTTTGTTTATTTCAGCTGTCAAAGTTTGAGATATAGGTGTTTAAAAGTCTCCCACAAATATTGTATTTCAAGCATTTTTTCTTACGTTTCTAGCATACTTTGTTATTGTCACAGAAAGTTTCCAGCTGTTAGATCTTTACTGTGGAGTTGTACCTTTGTTCAGGATAAAATGCTCTTCTTTGACCCACTTAATGCTTTTTGACATGAACTCCATTTGTCTGAAATAAGCCAACCCCAGCTCTCTTTGTCTGTCTTTGTCTGAAGAGAGAATCCGGGAACTCTGGCCGAGAGCTCTGAGGGCTCCAGGAGCCCCTTTCCTGACGTGCCCGAAAGGTTAAAATGATAACCCGAGGGCCAGCTGAATTCAAAAGGGGATTTAAGGCAGTGTACGTTTCAAATGCTTCTCTTGTAGGAGAAAAAAAGAGAGTATATTGGTGAATCCTCCAGGAATGCTGAAATTACAACTTTACTAGAGCCAGAAATTGCACACCTGTCATCCAGCTCAGAAATGTCCCACAATGTCCAGACATCAAGACTGTCTCCAAAGTGCCTGCAGGTGGGATCCACCCGAGACTAGGTAATTGACTGTTTTGTGAAAATGACACTGACTGTGATTTGAGGTAGCCAGACAGGTTCCTACACGTAGCTAAGGGAGCAGGGTAAGGAGCAAGTGTGGGATGGCCCAGGTGCCTGGGCAGGGAGCTCTATTTCCCTCAGACTTCCTTGTTTAGTTTGGTTAGCAGTGGTTTGAGACATCCTCATCCATTCCCACCTAATCCTAGTTCTGGTACTGAGGTGTGGGAGTGGAAGACGCCTGTGAAAGTTCATAACACTCTCGTGATGGGGCAGAGCCCTGAGAAGTTGTCATTCTCCATGAAACAAAACCAAAACCAATTTTCATGTTTGATTTCACAGCATGTGAATATGGTGGCAAAATAAGAAGGAAGCAACAGGGGCCGGCCCAGTGGCATAGTGGTGAAGTTTGTGCACTCTGCTTCTGTGGCCCAGGTTGCATAGGTTCATATCCCGGGCACGGACCTACACACTGCTCATCAAGCCGTGCTCTGGCGGTGTCCACATACAAAATAGGGGAAGATTGGCACAGATGTTAGCTCAGCGACAATCTTTCTCAAGGAAAAAGAGGAAAATTGGCATCAGATGTTAGCTCAGTGACAATCTTTCTCAAGGAAAAAGAGGAAAATTTGGCAACAGATGTTAGCTCAGGGCCAATCTTCCTCCCCCCCAACCCCCCCCCACCAAGTGGAAGCAACAATGTAGTAGCAGAACCCTGGCTGAGTGGCAGGAGACCTGTGTGTGATTCCCTGTCACTGTCACTGACTTGCCGTATGTTACTTTTCGTTATGTGAAAAATGGACACGAGCAGGGCGGGGAGACACCTCATGTCTCAAGCACCTTCTGCAAGTGGATGAGAAAAATGTGTTAGTTTGTAAAGTGTTGGGAGGTGTTTGGAAGCAAAATGCAGTTAAAAAAAAAAAAAAAGCAAAACAGCACAACTGAGCTGTAGTGAAAATTGTGACCTGACGCCCAGATGAAGGGCCGGCTGTCCCAGCTGCTGGGAGTGCTCCTGGCGGAGGACCCTCAGCTGCCTCCCCTGCAGAGAGCCTCCCCCGCCCCTGCCTCGGGTGGCCCACACCCAGTGACTGACCAGGGAGGGGGTATAAAGTTCTCGTCATTTTGCTCCAACTCAGGAAACTCTGAAGGTCAGCCTGGGTCCAGAACTCCCACAGGAGCCTTCCGAGGCCTTTGCTGAGGTGCCAGAGCCAGACTGCTTTTAGGTGAGCCCAACTGCCACACGGGCAATTGTGGAATATAGCAGGGATATTTATCTCTGCAAAGTTCTTTCTACAGAAATTTGAGCATATCCTAGTAGACGTATACCTCCCTTTAAGAAAACACACTTTGAAAATGTGGCTTTTTAAAAGTTAAATTGGAGGGAAATTCTCACAATAGTTACCATGAATTTAACACTTAATGTGCATCAGATCTTGCTAAGTGCTTTATGTCTGTCAGCTCACTTGATTCTTAGAAGGAATTTCTGAGGCTGATACTAACGTTAGTTTCATTCTACAGCTGTGGGAACCCAGCTTAGAAAGGCTAAGTGATTTACCCAAGTTCACATCTAGGAGGTGGTGGGCTAAAATTTGAAACCCAATTCTGTCTGACGCCAAAAAACTGGCTAATTAACAACCACACAATACCACCTCTTAAAATTATGCTACAGCTTGCTTCCCTGTAGTTCCTGTAAATAATGAATTCTTTTGTAGCACTGAGAATTGGATTTGCAAAAAAAAAAAAAGAAAAGGGAGGGGGAAGATATACTGTGTGTTCTGGAAAAAAGGGACGCCTGGCGCTGCATAAACATTAAACCCTCCCTCTGGGTCCATTTTCTTCCATGTCCATGAAAAGAACTGGAAATAGAATAAGAAGAATGTTTCAATATTTAAATACACCCAGAATTTATAAAATATTCAGGATATAAGGGTCCACAGAAAATAGGCCTTATCTGTTGCCCGAGAGGTAGGGGGCTGTCTATAACTTCAACAATCTCTTTGGTTTACGCAGACAACGTCAAGCAAAATAACTTTTAGTGCATCTTTTTTTTTTTTTTTTTTTAATCTCTTCAAAGAGAGGTAATTCTGTCAAGGCCCTTTTTAACGTGTCAGCCCCTCCTGTCTGAGCCCTGCGTGTGTCCCTCCATCCTAACGGTGCCCACCATGGGCTGTGCCCTTTGAAGCCCTGTTTGCCTCAGCAGTCGTTTCCACTGAAGAAACCCAACTCTGACCCTTCAGCAAGTAGAAGCACACTTGTCTGCTTTCCCACGACAGCACTAAGACCCCCTCGTACCAAGCACCATGGTCAAGCAAGCATCCTTCATCTCAATTCCTTTCCATCCTTGCTGGGAATTTAAGTACCACCCAAAGCACTAGTTGGGCAGCATTCCAAGGAGTTTTCAATCATATTTAAGCCCCCATGTCCCCCTATCAGGCATTGCAGGCCAGATCCCAATCTCAGCCACGTCATTCACGTATACCTGACTGGCTGAGAAAGAGCAGAACAAAACTCTCAGGTCACAGGCCATGTTCTTCTATCAGACAATCCGAGCTGTTCCTGGAAGGGAGTTCATCTCCCAGACCAAACAGCCCAGGCCTCCTGGCAGAGTCTATGCTTTCCTCTGCACGTGCTCACAACCCTGGCCGTGCCCTGACATCCTCCAAGACTCTCCAGAGTGGTTTGAGCAGCCTTCTGCGTCCATTCTTTCCATTCGTCCAGCCCCACAAAGATAGGTCAGGGTGCTGTGTAATGCTAACACAGAACGTTCAGCACGGATCATGGAGCCACAGAGGACACTGTGCCAGAAACTAGGCGCGATGGAGGGTGATGCTGGCTCTGCTTTAGAGAGCTTTCTGGGTGGAGCTCTGACCCAGAACCTTCAGGTCTTCATGATTCTGTGTTATAATAATGGCAGTCCTAACTTTTATTGAGTATTGATTATGTGCCTGGCAGCGTTCTAAGTGCTTCACCTATGTTATGTCACTTAATCTTCCCAAGAATGCTATGAGACAGGCCAAATAGCAGCCTCATTTTGTGGATGAGGAAACTGAGGTGGGAGAGTTGCCTTGCCCAAGGCCACGGAGAGGCACTGAGCCCAATTCACACGGTCTGTCTGACCCACTGCCATGCTGCAGATGCTGCAGGCCAAGGGCTGTACTGTGTGTAGCCTGCCAGGGTTTTAAAAGACACTTAAAATGTGAGCCGATATTTAAAATACAAGAAACTCCACCTATAAACACACACAAAATTCTAGCATGTCTTAATAAATGGATATGTCTGGCAACATTGGGCCCTCAGTCCCAGAGGCTCCTGTCCACTGCAGGGGAGTCTAGCTACCTCGTTAGATGGAGCCCATGCTCCCCAGTTTCCACAGAACCTAGCTCAGCAGGCTGTTCCGTTCACATACCTGCATGACTCCCGTATGCTCCTGAATTGCCCAGTCCTGCTATACAGCCCCCTACTCCATGATTTTTGGGTGTCAGGTATATCCCTGACCTTGTACTGCCCTGGAAATAGAATTCTGGGCTAACACTCATGTCTCTGGTTGGTTAGAAACAGAGAACCCAAGTGTAAGCTGGTGATGGTCTGGAGCAACATGGCCGGTAAGTTGTTTATGGTTAATTCCAAAGTCAGTTCATCTTCAAGGCGGATGGCAGGATGAAGGGATGGCATGGAAAGTGCTGAGAAGTGACTGTAGACCTGGAATCTACTCCAGGCTGTGATGCAGGTTAGTCATACAAGCCAGGTTGAATCACTTTTCTTCTCTGAAGCTGTATAAGGGAGAGATTGAAGTTAATGAATTGTAAGACCAGTGTCAGCTCTAACGCTCTTCTTTGCCACTGCTTGTAAGTCATATTTTCACATGAGAGGGACTGACTTTGGGAGCATATATTCCAGAGGTAAACGAGTGTTCTTAAATTGCCTTCAGCAGGTACAAATGAACAGGCAAGTAGCGAACAACTCTGGCTGGCTCAGGTTCAGAGCAGCTAAGAGGCCAGAGACCCAGCCCAGTGAAGAGAGGTGTGCCCTGAGTAACAGCAGCCATTTTGCATGCCAGAGCTTTCCTTTACATTAGTTCAAGGGTCAGGTGAAGGCTTGGTTCTTTATTATAGAAAACCATAATAATAACCACTGCAAACATTCCTTGCCAGAGCAAACATCACACCCCAAACAGTATCACTGGGAATGGTACTAGAGAGAATTTCACAATCTTTCAGTGCATTCAGAGGAACTATGTTGTTTTCTACTCTCTCGCTCTCTGTTTTTTGAGCACAAATCTTATCACAAAAAAGTGAACCTGCTTCTCAAATTAGAGTAGCCATGAAAATAAGTACTTAATAATAACACTGTCGTTAAAGAAATCAAGATAAGCCAAGAGATCAGACACGGGTGCAAGAAAACACCCTCATAATACATTTTTCTTACATGCTCTTTTGTACATCTGTGGGTCTCATAACTCCCTCTGGTCTATCGCCATCTCTGAGTGTAAATCTCATTGGCCTCTTAGAGCAAGCCCTACTTTCTCTTTGGCAAAGGTGATACACGCAACCTGATGTTCAGTTGCTTGTCTGAAAACTTGATCTCAGGCATGACTTCCCAGTGTCCCAGAAGCTTCGGCAGGTTTGAGGGTGGGTGTGGGGACCTATAGGAGAGATGTGGCTTCTTCTGAGGACCAGATACAAATTGAGGCTCCTGGAAGCCTCTATGAGGAATCCAACTCAATCTGGACAGAGCCCAGTGGCTTGACCTTATAGAACCTTGCCTCTATATCCAGAACCAGCTTGTGCTGGAGCAGTGAGTCTCCTAGAGCAGGCTTCTCAAACATTAATGTAAATACAAGCCACCTGGTAAGTGCACATTTTGATTCAGTAGGTCTGGGGTGTAGGCCAAGAGACAGTTTGCATTTCTAACAGGCTCCCTGATGATGTTGATGTTTCTGGTGCACGGACTGAATTTTGGGTTGCAAGGTCCTACAGTAGTGGTTCTCAAAGTGTGCCTCTAGGACCAGCAGCAACATCATCACCTGGGAACTTAGAACTGCAAGTTCCTAGGCCCACCCCAGATCTCCTGAATCAGAAACTCAGAATATGTAGCCAAGCAATCTGTATTTTAACAAATCCTCTAGGTGATTCTGATGCATGCTAGAGTTTGAAAACTCTTTCTGTACCACTGTTAGGGGTTGAATGGTGTCTCTCTCCAAAAGATATCCTGAAGTTTTAATCTCCAGTATCTGTGAATGTGACCTGATTTGCAAACAGGGTCTCTGCAGGTTAAATCTGGTTAAGATGAAGTCTTTAGGGTCGGCCCTAATCCAACATGACAAGTGTCCTTATAAGAAGATGACCATGTGAAGACACAGATGCGCAGGGAGAAGACGGCCATGTGATGACAGAGGCAGAAATTGGAGTGATGCATCTATAATCCAAGGAATGCCAAAGATGGCCAGAAAAAAGCCAGAAGCTTTAAGAGGCAAAGAAGAACGCTTCCCTACATGTTTTAGAGGGAGCATGGCTCTGCCAACACCTTGATTTTGAGCTTCTAGCCTCCAGAACTGTGACAATAAATTTCTGTTATTTTAAGCCACTCAGTTTGTGGCACTTTTTAATGGCAGCCCCAGGAAACTCATACAGTCATGAACGGCTTTCCCTGCTCTGTGACAGCACAGCAGGTGTTGACGGGGTCCAGGTGCAAGAGTTTGACTGATGGTAGCAGGATACAGGGAAAGAAGAAGATAAAATAGGAAACAGGAAGTAGTGATAATATATAATCTGAGGTATTTGTGTGTTTAATGATTTAAAATATATGTATTTATAAATTAATTTAACAAACACTTATTAAGTGCTTACTAAGTGCCAAGATCCGTTTTAGGCCCTGGTGATATAATACTGATCAAGAAAAAATCCTTTTCCTCAAGAAACTTCCAGCCATGAGTAAACAGGCATTCACCATTCAAGGATAGTTGCTACTCTGGGGAGGAAGTACAGAGGACTATGGGAGTGGGGCAGCCACATACAGTTGTACAGGTTGTGTACTACACGGCACATAGTCTCTGATGTGAATGGTCTTCCTTAGGGTCCTGTGGTGTTCAACTGCTCAACTGAACAAGGTTGCTCCCTTGGGAAGATACAGAAGGATATTTAATTCATTCTTGAGGGGCAAGAAAAGCTTCGCAAGGGAAGTAGTGTCTAAACTGAGACCTGAGGAGTGAGTAGAAATTAGTCAGGTGAAGGAAGCTGAGCTTGAGGAATTTGAAAGGAGAGGGTTTAGGAAAAGAAAACAGGATATGCCAGACTGAGGGATGGCCAGAGCAGCTGCGAGGTGGGCTTCCAGTCATGGACTCTGTAGGAAAGAAGCCAGCTATTAATTGTGAGGAATCATCCTCTTTCGCTAGAGCGTACAGTCCCCCAAATAAGTCCCATTTTGCAGCAAGACTTTCTTTCTTTGATTACTCAAATATCTTCCAAAGTAATTAAAGCCTGTACATCTTAGTCACAAAACTGATGCAATTTGCTTGTAATAGATTGGGCGTCTAATGGGATAAAATAGTCTAGTCTAGGCTAGAATAGAATAGGACAGAATGGGTGTTGATGCTCTGTTCAAAGTGCATATGTGTTACTGGCTAAGAAACTGTAACCTCAACTTTCTTCTTTGTGAAGAGGTCCTCTCCTTTTCCTCCCCACTGAGGGTCAGGAACTGGGGAGGCCATATTAAATCTGGCTTGTGTGTTTTTGGGGTTTCTTTCCTGAGAAAGATTTGCCCCGAGCTAACATCTGTGCCAGTCTCCCTATATTTTATATGTAGGTCACCACCACAACGTGGCTGATGAGTGGTGTAGGTCTGCGCCTGGGTTCCAAACCCTCAAACCCTGGCTGCCGAAGCAGAGCACACCAAATTTAACCACTACACCACAGGGCCAGCCCCTGGCTTGTGTTTTTAATGTACTCTCTTGGAAACCTGAGACTGTGCAAAGTCCACTCATGTAGCAAAAAAGAATCTGCTCAAGTTCTACCCTTGGAACTGGAAAATGAGTCTTCCCTTTGGTGGTATGGATTTCTGATTCAGTGGCCCAAGCTGAGCAGCAGGTGGAAGCCGAGGACCTTGGCAATAGCTTGGAAGAGACAGCCACAGGTCAGTGGGGGCAGCCATGAGCCTGTTGCAAACCAGCCAGGCTACTCCTAGTGGCCAGGTTCTCTAGAGAGTGGGCTCGGTGCTCCTCCAGCAGCACATAGCATTCAGGTGAGACCAGGCTACACCAAGCACTGGGGATGCACACTCGAGGTGGGGTGAGGGTGAGGCTGGGGCGTCAGGGGAGGCCCAGAAAGGCAGCCCACACCTGAAGAGCAAAGGAGAGCGCACAGTCTCAGTCCCCTTGGGACTTGAGGGCTAAGCTAAGGGCTGGTGGTTTATTTCCAGGCCTCATGTTCTTCTAGAATGCACTGATGAAATTGCCTCCTAAAATCAGAAATGCCAGGGGTGGAAGAAACCTAAGGGTCATCATGTGCAAGGATCCCCTGAGTCCTGCCCTCCAGTCTCCTCCAGAGCTTTCCTGCCCTGTGGCCCACCAACACCTGGGCACCTCTGGGGCAGGTATTCCCTGCCTCCTGAGCACACTTTGGAACTTTCCCTTTGAGTTGAATGAGAATCAATCTTTCTGTAGCTTTCTTCCATTGTTCCTTCCTTGGAGAATGTTGACTTTTTTTTCCCCCTTTGCTCCACCACAACCATGCTGGGTGACCTTGGGCAACTTGCCTTCCCTTTCTGTGCCCATACCTTCTCTGCCTGTCTGATAGGATTTACAGCAAAATCAAATAAAATTATTATGTGAAAGCACTTTGAACAAGTAGATTGGCCCTAGGACATAAGGAGTCATGGTGGTTACTGGTGTGTTTGGCATTATCATGTTTTGGCTCTCTGCCTATGGCCTTCCTGTGATCTGCCAGTTGCAGAGTTCTACACGTTGGACTCTGAGAACAATTTACCTTTAGCACCTGGCAGTCTCTGGGCGAGCTGCTCATTGGTCTGACCTCCCTGAATGGGAGGAAGTGAAAAAGAATTGAGGAACTCAAAACATTTTGGACCACATCCCAAAATATAGCACTAACAAGTAATACACATTCAAGTTTTCTGAAAGAATGGGATCGCGTCCAGGTATTCCATCAAGAACTGCCCCCAGGTGCATCCAAGAGCTCTTCAACAGCGGTGTTTACACACCCAAAAACAGCCACTGGAGCCACTTGAACTTTAGCTGGCACCTGCGTCATTGCAGCAACAGCATCTCCTGAACAATTTGTACTTGTGCCATTTCCCTCTCATTGTCCCTGGGACACAGATGCTAAGACTCTGGAGGTCATAAGAAAGTCCTGCTTAAGAATCCCCTTCCCTCTAACCAAAGGGTCAGGACCCACAACTACCTGCCAAGATCCTACCCATCTGTAAAGAAATGACTATAAAGGCAGCAAGTATTTTAAAGAGTACAGATTCCTCAGTCTGGGAGTATATGATGCCTAGCCATGGATTGATTTCCATCACTCAATATTTGTCGAATGCCTTCTAAACTCCAGGCCATGGGTGATGTGCTAGGAAACAAGGATACATAAAGCATAGTCCCTGTCCTCAGGGACAGTCATTCAAAAAACCAATTTCCTAAGCCCGTGATAAAGTTTCAACCCAATTGGCTACTCTCCAATGGGGATGACCCACAGCCGATGTGATGAGATGGGCATTTGTTATAATGGCTCTGAGGCTGTCCTTTAACCCTGCTTTATTGCTGCTTTGTCAAAGTGGACACTTTCATATTAGGGGGAAAATGGACTACAATCTTCATTTTAAGGAATTTATGCTAAAGAAATATTCTACAAATATACAGAGCTACATGTATAAGGATGCTCATTTTGGTGTTGTTTGTGTCAGTAATAAAACTGGAAACAACCTAATATGCACCAATAGGAAGAAGATTAAATAAAAAATATACTTGATCATATTATAGAAGGTAAAGGCAGCCACTTCAAAGGAGATAGATCTGTATGGACTGACCTGCAAAAATGTACATAATATATTATTAGTCAAATGATTGTATTTTTATAAGAACAAACACTTGATGTTTATATATGTACTTTTGTATGCCTAGAAAAATAGTCTGGAAAGATACACATGAAATTAATAACGGTTACCTCTAGGGAGTAGAATTAGGGGAGACGGGAGTAGGTTTTTATATTTTACTCTATGTACTTCTGTAGTGTTTGAACGTTTCAGTAATAGTAGGAATTCACGTGAGGTGGGGGTGATTTTTATTCTGCTGATTGACATTTCATGGAAAGAATGTGGGAGTGATCCACAGCAGTAACAGTAACCGCTGTGCAGCACCTACTGTCTGCCGAGCACCGTGCTTTGGACTTTACATGTGTTAGTCTATCTAATTTTCATAAATATGCTGTGAGGTAAGTACTATTATCATCTCCATTTCACAGATGAGGAGACAGAAGCACAGAGAGGGTGAGCAAGCTGCCCAAGGTAACCAAGCGATGGAGCTGGGATTGAATCCTGGCAGCCTGGCTGCAGAGACTCCTCTTAACTACTATGCTATGTTATGTTGATTAATTGGTGGAATGAATGAATGAATGGTAAAATTAAAAAGTTTTCTGGCTAAGTCTTCGATAAGTAGAAGAATCAATGAACCCGTAAAGCTGCTTCCCAGAGCATTCTCCTTAATCAAGATTCCACAATTTGTCTTTCATTGCAAGGTAATGGGCTGTTTAGACTCGGAGCCTTCCAAAAGCTGAAGACACTGATGTTAACAACTGCTGATGAGTGGCTGGGAAAGGCTGAAGATTTTACTTTAAAGTAAGTGAAAGAATTAATTGCCAGCAAATTAAAATGCTTCATCTGCCATTTCTCTGCTCCTCCGCCTTCTGCCTTCCACCCGGAACAGTAACAAGGGCGTTGTGAGCACAAGCATGTCGGGCTGGCTCTTCCTTTCCAAGCCTCCTGGAGTTGCAGCTTGTGCTTACATATGGGGACCTGGAAATGCAGGAAAGAACGCTGTGCTCCAGAGCATCTCTGTTCCTTGAGGCACTGGTGGGACTCCCCGCTCAGGGAGAAAAGCGAAAGCATAGACCGTGAGTTCCTGGAGCAGAGGAAGTAGATTTCATACTATTTGTATTCTCAGCATCTGGCAGAGTGCGTGGCACGTAGTAGGAGCTTTACATAGGATCAGCTATCAGAATCCTCAGATTGGTAGAAATTTTGATGGCACAGAGGAAGCTCTAAGAAAAATAATAATATTCCTTGATTGAAATAGTGTTTTCTTGTTTTTTTAAAGATTGGCACCTGAGCTAACATCTGTTGCCAATCTTCTTCTACTTATTTTTTCTTCTTCTCTCCAAAGTCCCCCCGTACATAGTTGTATATTTTTAGTTGTGGGTCCTTCTAGTTGTGGCATGTGGGATGCTGCCCCAGCATGGCTTGATGAGCAGTGCCATGTCTGCGCCAAGGATCCGAACCAGCAAAACCCTGGGCCACTGAAGCGGAGCGCGCAAACTTAACCACAAGGCCACGGGGCCGGCCCCTTAAATAGTGTTTTCTAAGTCTACAATAGCATTCATTCAGCAAATAGATACAAAGCACCATGGTAAACACAGATGAATACAAAATAGCCCCAGTCTTCAGGGAGCTGGGAGTCTAAGAGATGTACAGCTGTGTTGGCACCATGACTTTACAACAAGGAAATGGATTTTGTAAATTTAAAGTCAAGGAAAGGCAGTATCCCTCTCTCTCTGTCCCTCTCTCTTTTTATTTATTATTTATTTATTTTGTTTTTGGTGAGGAAGATTAAGCCTGAGCTAACGTCTATGCCAATCCTCCTCTACTTTGTGTGTGGGACACTGCCACAGCATGGCTGAGGAGTGGAGTAGGTCCACACCCAGGATCCAAACCCAGGAACCCTGGCTACCAAAACGGAGCAGTGGAACTTGAACCCCTCGGCTATGGGCCTGACCCCTCTCTCTCTTTTTAAAGATGACACAGGAGTAATTTTGTGGGCATATAAAATTTGTGTACGTGCCTAAACTGAATTTTTGTAGTACACGGGGCACAAACGGAATCACTTCCCTAGGACAACTGAATGTGGCTTCCTGGGAGAGTGGGCATTGGTTTGTCTGTTCACAGTTGGATTGAGGGTAGTTTGCAGATAAGCACTGTTCCATGTGAAGTCAGAAGAAAATCCTACAGAAAAAGGACACGTCCACCTGTTTGACGTGATGAATGACCTATTTGGGGGAGGGGAAAGGAGAGGAGTCCCTCAGTGAAAACTTGTGCTGGCTAATCGATCCTGACAGCACAGAGCACTAAGTGGCTGAGACAGACTGCAGTGGAATGGAGAGGCGCTCAGGAGAAATGTGGACTACTCACCCTTCTGTCTTTCCAAGGTGGATCTGCGCAGCACCGAAGTTCTGAGCTGCAACCTACTGGGAATATCACAATTCTCCATTTGTTTCCAATCAGAAGTATTAACACCTGGTTGAATACCTTTCATGAATCTTTGAGTTTGGGGAAAACACCGTAGCATAGTGTTGAGAAGAGCAGGTGTTGGCGTCAGAGTGCCAGTGATCAAAACTCATCATCTGTGTTGCTCCTTGAGGAGACTTTATGTGGACAGTAAGATAGTCAAAAGGTTATTTTTAAGACTAAATGCGATAATATATATATGTGGACTATCATAAGTGCTCAATAATTGCTACTATTATCATGTTCCATAGTAACAACAAGAGGTAATGTGTGCAGAAACTTCATTTACAAAGTGTTTTCATATGCATGTTTGAGGGTGGAGCTTCTGGGTCATACAGATCTGAGTTCAAACACTGGTTTCCTTCTCACCAACTTTCCACACATGGGCAATTCGGTTAGCCTCCAACCCTCAGTTTCTTCATCTGTCAAATGGGATGATAACAGTACACAGGTGCATAAGGCAGTGGTGAAGATTAAATTAAATAATGTAGATAAGTTGTTTAGCACATGCTAAGTGCTCCATAAATGTTAACGATTACTTATCCTCCCATTTTCCCTCCTAACGGCTCTGTTGTGAGGAACCTAAGCCTGCACGTCAGTTTTTCATGTTAGCTGGCAGCGTTCCTGAGCAGGACTGGGATCACACGCCAGTGCAAGCGGAGCACCTGGCTGAGAACACTGTGCAGTGGTGACAGAAGCGAGGTATTTGGGAAAATGAGTTGCAGACTTCAAGGAGACATACCCTATACCTGAGCCATGAACAAGGCTTCTGGCCCCAGAGGCCTTCAACCCAGCAAGGGAGGTCTGGAGGGAGCTCTCCATTTGAATCTGGCACAGTGACACAGTGATCCCTTCACCTCCCTCAATGGGAACATTAGAGTGGATAGTCTCTTCTGGTCCTCTCTCTGGTTATCAGGCATAAAGGGTGGGGGGGTCGTGATTGGCTCTGGATGTGCCCAGAGGTCTCTTGGCTGTCCTCAGAGCTCTGCCAGGTGTGCCTTAAGTTAAAGAGAGCACAGAACGTGAACTCATGGGGTGGGGCCACCTGGGGCCTCCTGGATCAGCCCTTGCCGATGCTGCAGAATGAGGTGACTCAGCTCTGAGACCTGCTGAGTCAGAGATGACTATCTTTGCGGGTCCCTGTAACAAGTGCAGCAAGAGACACAAAGAGACTGAATTCTGTTTCTATTGATCCCTCCTCCATTCCCCCATCCTTTCTCTTTCCCCTCCAGCTACCTCCCAAATCGCGCTTTCTCAGACCCTGCCTCCCCTCTACAGAGATGCCCACTGGCTCGACTGTGTTCTGGAGTTGTGCATATGCCAGCCCTCTGCGTGGTCCAGTGCCGATCTAGACAAGCGTCCGCACATGGTTGTGTATAGTGTTCACCCTGGTGTGCGTGTGAATACGTGTGTGGGTGTGATCTAGATATATAGGTATCGAGGACCTAAACGAAAATCGGAAAGCCAAACCTAAAGGAAACGTGCTGGTTTGCTGAACTAACGCAAATGTGAACATTAATCTTTTCTTGAGCCAAAGAGTAGAAGAAAATGGCTTGGTTCAATTTAAGACAAGCAATAGAGTTTTTCAAAATTCGTTTAATCTTTTAAGTAGATAATACATTTATATGATTCAAAATTAAATAAATATATACATAAATGTCTATTTTCCATCCCTGTCCTCCATGTGTCCAGTTCCACTTCACTTTCCCACACTGGCAACCATGTTTATATTTCCTGTGGATTCTTCCAGAGATTACAAATACATATACAAGCAAACGCAAATTTACAATGCAATCTTTTCCTTTCTACACAAATGAGAGCATGCTATGCACATTATTCTGCATCTTACTTTTTTTTTCACTTCATAGTCCATCTTGGAACTCTTTCAATATCAATTCATAAGAAGTGCCTTCATTCTCGTTTTCTTTTGAGGACAATTAGCCCTGAGCTAACATCTGCCACCAGTTCTCCTCTTTTTCGCTGAGGAAGATTGGCCCTGAGCTAACATCCGTGCTCATCTTCCTCTACTTTGCATGTGGGACTCCTGCCACAGCATGGCGTGCTAAGCAGTGCGTAGGTCTGCACCTGAGATCCGAACTGGGGAGCCCAGTCCACTGAAGCAGAGTGCATGAACTTATCGTTGAGCCACCAGGTCAGCCCCCTCCTTCTCTTTTTCACAACTACACAGTACTCTGTTGTATGGATGTACCATGATGTATTTAACCAATCCTCTATTGACGGACATTTAGGTTGTTGCCAGTTGCTTGCCATAGCAAACAGTACTGCAATGAATAACCAATTCTGATGGTTATTACTAAATTGCCCACCTACAGGTGGCACCAACTGACAGTAGCAACAGTCATGTAGGAGAATACTCATTTCCCCCTTCCTTGCCAACACTGTACATTAAAACACTTAGACTCTTACTAATATGAGAGTGAGAAATGGTATTTGTGTTTCTCCTAATATGAGACTTGACTCTTCATGTATTTAAGAGCTGTTTGTTTTTCTTTTATCTAGAAATTATTTCTTTACACTCTTTGCCCAATTTTCTTCTGGGTGATCAGTCTCTTTCTTATTGACCTCCAGGAGCTCTTAAAATATTAACAACATTAAAGCTTGTCTGTGAAACAAGTTACATATAATTTGTTCCCAATATGTCATTTATCTTTTTACTTTGCTCAAGGAGTTTTTTGCTAAGCAAAGATATTTATTTTTATGAAATTTGATTTTTAAATCTCTTACTTTATGCCTTCTAGATTTTGTTTCATAATTAGAAAGGTCTTCTCTATTCTGAATTTATACAGGAACTTTGCTTTTAAGATTTATTTTTCATATTTAATATTTGATCATTTGGAATGGATCCTAGTGTAAAACTCTTCACAATTTCAGTGTGAACCTGGAAAGTAGAGTAAAGAAGGAGGTCAGAAGGATGTTCTCATGTGGGCTGAAGGCTGGATCAAACACATCCAGAAGATTCTCGTAGCTTTGCCGTGTTCTTCATGTGTTCCTGCCCATCCAATCGAAGTCCTTTGGCTCAGGGGTGAGTATCTGGCCCAAGATAGGTCAATCAGAGCCCTTCTCAGAAATTTCTGAACTTGGGACCAGAACAAGAATCAGGCAGTTTTTGGTGGAGGCTGCCATAAAAGGGAAACTTGGGATTTCCATGGGCTGTGCTTCCTTTCATAGCAGATAGCCAGGTAACAGCGAAAGAATAAAACAGAGAGAGGATGGAATACCACTCAGCAATAAAAAGGAAGGAACTATAAATACACACAACAATGTGAATCAACCTGAGTGAAAGAAGCCAGACAAAAATAAGTACCTACTAAGTGATTCCATTTACACAAAACTCTTGAAAATGCAACTAATCTAGAGTGACAGGAATCAGATCAGTCATTGCCAGGAAGAGGGCGGAGAGGAGAGGCAGAGTGGGGCAGGAAAGAGGAATTACAAAGATGCATAGGGGAAACTGGAGGGTGATAGATATGGTCACTATCTTGATTGTGGTGATGGTTCCACAGGTGTGTACATATTTCAAAACTTAATCAAGTTGAACACTTTAAATATGTAGAGTTCATTTTATGTTAATGATACTTCAACAAAGCTATTTTTTTAAAAGCAGAGATGAGGGAAAAAATTAACACAGAAAGAAGCAGAAATCAGGAGTGTACACGTAGGAGGGAGGGAAAACAACAGAAAGAATGAATTTAGATAGTATCAGTTCTCTTGTTCTAGAAGCCCAGCTGCTTAATGTCTTAACCCAAACTTGGATTCTCAGGGTAATATATTTACCACTTTGCCCAAGCTGAGTTTCTACCCTTTGCAGACGGAATACAGTAGTCCCCTCTTATCCGCAGTTTGCTTTCTGTGGTTTCAGTTACCCGCGGTCAACAGCAGTCCGTGGTCCAGGTGATCCTCCTCCTGAAGTATCCTCAGAAGTATCCTAATGCTATGTCCCAATGCCAGCATCATTCGCCTCACTTCATCTCGTCACATAAGCCTTGTGTCATCTCACATCCTCACAAAAAGGGTGCGTACAGTGCAGTAAGATGTTTTGAGAGAGAGAGACCACATTCACGGAACTGTTATTACAGTACATTGTTATAATTGTTCTATTTTATTACTGGTTGTTGTTAATCTCTTACTGTCCCTAATTCATAAATTAAGCTTTATTATAGGTATGTACGCATAGGAAAAAACATCATTTATATAAGGTTTGGTGTTATCTGTGATTTCAGGTATCCACTGGGGGTCTTGGAACATATCACTCCTCCCATGGGGAGGACCACTGTAATAGAACCATGCCCACCTCATGCCCAAGAAATAACCCTGCTTCCATTTTGGCTCCTTTTCTTCCTTACCTTTCACATCTAGTTTATCACCAAGGAGAACCAATTCTACCTGCAAACGTTTCTGGCACTTCTCTCCACTCCAGACCCACTGAGAGTCTGGGCTCTCATCTTCTTCCAATCAGACTCTTCACAGGCCTCCCAACTGGGCTCTCCCCCGACTTCAACCCTCCCTATTGTTTCTGAAGTTGCATATTTAAAGCATAGATCTGATCCTTTCATCCCCCTTCCTAAAATAATAATGTCAACAACTAGTGACCACTTAACATGTCACTCACTGCGCCTCCCAGTCTGACCCAGTGTCCCTCTCCAGAACATCCCCAGCAGCCCCACCAGGCATGCATCCAACTGCAACCACACCAGCCATCTTTGTCCTTGAATACTCCTATTTGTCCACCTGACAAACTTCGAATGTATTTAAAGTCCAACTCAACTGTTACCTTTTTATAGCTTTATTTGGCTCTCTCAGGCTGAATTAATTGCTCCTTCATCTGTGTTCCCAAAGCTCTTATCATCTCCGTTGTAGTGATGGATGAGTCTGTCTTTCCCATAAGATGATAAACTTCTGAAGAGCAAGAAGTGTGTCTTATTCATCTTTATAAACCCAGAAACCAGCATAATTCGCAAAAATGTAGCAGGTGCTTAATTAATGTCTTTTAATTGATTTAAATTGAGAAAATCGTAATAGATCAATGGTTTTCAAGTCTTTTTGAACACCTCTTAGTACAACTCTTTGTAAAAACAAAATGTTTCAAGGAATCTCAATAGATACTTCAGATAAAGATGCAACTGATTTGGTAGAAGAGTAAATTAATGAGTTTGCTCCAGAGGCTAGTTTTCACTCTGGTTTTCATTAATTTTCTTTCTATCTGCAACCAAGCATAAGAGATTTGCTTTTCTGCCACTGTCCTCTATTTTCTCATCTTCCCCACCACCTCATGAAGACTCCATTCACCCTCTCTAGAAGTACCCATACCATCCTGAATCTCAAGAGACTCAGAAAGACAACCTCCCTGTGTTACCAGGTATCCATGTTCACAACTTTCCTATGTCATAAGAAATTTCCAGTTGTGGGGAAAACAATAGGTTTTTGGACAAAGAGATCCATAAGTACAATGATAGTTCTTATAAAAAGGCCTCTGCTTATTTTCTCAAGTTACTAAGCTAGTTTAAAAAGTTAGATGATGGGGCTGGCCCCGTGGCCGAGTGGTTAAGTTCGCACGCTCCGCTGCAGGCTGCCCAGTGTTTCGTTGGTTCGAATCCTGGGCGCGGACATGGCACTGCTCATCAAACCACGCTGGGGCAGCGTCCCACATGCCACAACTATAAGGACCCACAACGAAGAATATACAACTATGTACTGGGGGGCTTTGGGGAGAAAAAGGAAAAAAGTAAAATCTTTAAAAAGTTAGATGAGAGAAAAGATCTGAGGAGTCTGGGAGTTAAGCCATTCCTGTCGGGTGCTTCTCCCATTTATTCTTCCTGCATGTAGTCTTAATTTAAAATTTTGACTCTGTGGTCTATTATTTCCAGAATTCCACTTCATAGAATCGAATCTGATATTATTTTCTGTCTTGTCTTATCAAAAGAGTTACCATGTATTAATTCTCCCTGCAGTTTTATAAACAAAGCTGGTTCAATATAAAACCCAATAGGCTGCATTTGGAACCCACAGGAAGCATTCCTAACATCTGTGCCATATAGAATTTAGGACAAAGATAAATCTGAAGCAATTTCATTGTGCTTGTAGGCAAAGTGAGGGCATTGGCCCAGATGATCTCCAAGGGCTCCTCCACCCTGTGAGTTCATGCTTTCTGGGCAGACGGAAACTACGGTAGAGATTTCAGGTGAATTGTGTGAAAAATAAATTGTTCTTTGCACAAATGAATAGAACATAATGGCAATAAATCTTAGAAAAGACATTTCAAAAGTTATCTTCAGTGACTCATTCCATGTACAGTTTCATTTTTGTATTATTTTTCTTACTTTCTAAGAAATGCCACTTTCATGGGGTTTCCAATGATTCAGCAAACGGTATGTTAACTTGTGATATTTTCCATACCCCGAGAATAAGCCACACGACCTAGAGCCATTTTGCAAGGTCAATAGGACCAAGTGAGGAAAGCAGAGGACTTTTTCTAGCTGATAAAAATGTACAGAAAAAAGTGTTTCAAAAGTTGGTCTGTTGGTAGGAATTCAAAACATATTTGCCCAAATGATTAAGGTTATATGGTTAGGTTACCAGGCTAGATCCCAAGAGCTGTTTAACACAAAATGTAAAGAAGAAGACCATTAAAAGCTTGATTTTGATATATTTAGCCTCATTTATAGCATCATTTTCTTGGGGAAAAAATCCATTCTGTGTTCCTCCTGCAATTTCATGGGTATATCTCCCTCGGCCCAGCGGTAGGAACAGACGCAGTAGAGGGGACAATTGTGGGCTGGTGGCCCAGCCACCCACAGTTCATCCAAGCTTTACACCTGCCTAAGAGAAGGCAAAATTCTTCCCAACTGGAAAACAAGGAAAAATCACCACGTGGGGTGGAGTTCTGAGCGCCAGCTCTCCCCATTCTTGTGTTGAAATTATTCTATAAATCAAATACTCACAACAGACTGCTTATCTTTGCATTAATTTAGAATCCTGTTTTGTGACCATGATTGAGGACTCAAGGTTTTGTTGCTCTGTTATAATTAGTAAATGGTTTTATGTTCCTTGATTATGTTAGGCTTGTTTTTGAATTTCACTGTAATATCTAAATTGATCATTATCACAAATGGATGTCAGTACTTGGCTGTCAGTGTTTTTCTTTCAGCAGAAATGAATGATCCAAATTTTTTGAATTAATGTCTTGTGGGTTTCTTGTTTAACTACTGGAAGAGAAAAAAACATAGAATGATAAAATGTATTTTTTTTATTACGATTATGATAGATTACAACCTTGTGAGATTTCAGTTGTACATTATTGTTAGTTATGTTGTGGGTACACCACTTCCCCCTTTGTGCCCTCCGCCCACCCCTCCTTTTCCCTGGTAACCACTGATCAGTTGTCCTTGTCTATATGTTAACTTCCACCTATGAGTGGAGTCATATAGAGTTCGTCTTTCTCTGTCTGGCTTATTTCGCTTAACATAATACCCTCGAGGTCCATCCATGTTGATGCGAATGGAACAATTTTGTCCTTTTTTATGGCTGAGTAGTATTCCATTGTGTATATATACCATATCTTCTTTATGCAATCATCAGTTTCTGGGCATTTAGGTTGGTTCCACGTCTTGGCTATTGTAAATAATGCTGCAATGAACATAGGGGTGCAGGGGACTCTTGGGATTTCTGATTTCAGGTTCTTAGGATAGATACCCAGTAGTGGGTTGGCTGGGTCATAAGGTATTTCTATTTTTAATTTTTTGAGAAATCTCCATACTGTTTTCCATAGTGGCCGCACTAGTTTGCATTCCCACCAACAGTGTATGAGGGTTCCTTTTTCTCCACAACCTCTCCAACATTTGTCGCTCTTGGTTTTGGATGTTTTTGCCAATCTAACGGGTGTAAGGTGATATCTTAGTGTAGTTTTGATTTGCATTTCCCTGATGATTAGTGATGATGAACATCTTTTCATGTGTCTATTGGCCATACTTATATCTTCTTTGGAGAAATGTCTGTTCATGTCCTCTGCCCATTTTTTGATCGGGTTGTTTGTTTTTTTGTTGTTAAGCAGTGTGAGTTCTTTGTATATTATGGAGATTAACCCTTTGTCGGATAAGTGGCTTGTAAATATTTTTTCCCAATTAGTGAGCTGTTTTTTTGTTTCAATCCTGTTTTCCCTTGCCTTGAAGAAGCTCTTTAGTCTGATGAAGTCCCATTTGTTTATTCTTTCTATTGTTTCCCTCAACTGAGGAGTTATAGTGTCCCAAAAGATTCTTTTGAAACTGATGTCAAAGAGTGTACTGCCTATATTCTCTTCCAAAAGACTTATTGTCTCAGGCCTAATCTTTAGGTCTTTGATCCATTTTGAGTTTATTTTGGTGTGTGGTGAAAAAGAATGTTCAATTTTCAATCTTTTGCATGTGGCTGTCCAGTTTTCCCAGCACCATTTGTTGAAGAGACTTTCCTTTCTCCATTGTAGGCCCTCTGCTCCTTTGTCGAAGATTAGCTGTCCATAGATGTGTGGTTTTATCTCTGGGCTTTCAATTCTGTTCCATTGATCTGTGGACCTGTTTTTGTACCAGTACCATGCTGTTTTGATCACTGCAGCTTTGTAGTATGTTTTGAAATCGGGGATTGT
This sequence comes from Equus przewalskii, assembly GCF_037783145.1. NCBI lineage: Eukaryota > Metazoa > Chordata > Mammalia > Perissodactyla > Equidae > Equus > Equus przewalskii. Next base: position 2,786,516 of record NW_027228750.1, read on the forward strand.
GATTCCGCCGGCTTTGTTTTTCTTGCTCAGGATTGCTTTAGCAATTCGCGGTCTTTTGTTGCCCCATATGAATTTTAGGATTCTTTGTTCAATTTCTGTAAAGAATGTCCTTGGGATTCTGATTGGGATAGCGTTGAATCTGTAGATTGCTTTAGGTAGTATGAACATTTTAACTATGTTTATTCTTCCAATCCATGTGCATGGAATCTCTTTCCATCTCTTTATGTCGTCATCAATTTCTTTCAAGAAAGTCTTGTAGTTTTCATTGTATAAATCCTTCACTTCCTTGGTTAAATTTATCCCAAGGTATTTTATTCTTTTCTTTGCGATTGTGAATGGGATTGAGTTCTTGAGTTCTTTTTCTGTTAGTTCATTGTTAGTGTATAGAAATGCTACTGATTTATGTATGTTGATTTTATACCATGCTACTTTGCTGTAGTTGCTGATTGTTTCTAATAGTTTTTCTATGGATTCTTTGGGGTTTTCTATATATAAGATCATGTCATCTGCAAACAGCAGAGTTTTACTTCTTCATTACCTATTTGGATTCCTTTAATTTCTTTTTCCTGCTGAATTGCTCTGGCCAACACCTCCAGTACTATGTTGAATAAGAGTGGTGAAAGTGGGCACCCTTGTCTTGTTCCTGTCCTCAGAGGGATGGCTTTCAGTTTTTGTCCCTTAAGTATGATGTTGGCTGTGGGTTTGTCATATATGGCCTTTATTATGTTGAGGCACTTTCCTTCTATACCCATTTTATTGAGGGTTTTTATCATAAATGGATGTTGGATCTTGTCAAATGCTTTCTCTGCATCTATTGAGATGATCATGTGGTTTTTGTTTCTCATTTTGTTAATGTAGTGTATCACGTTGATTGACTTGCGGATGTTGAACCATCCTGTGTCCCTGGTATAAATCCCACTTGATCATGGTGTATAATCTTTTTGATGTATTGCTGTATTTGGTTTGCCAGAATTTTGTTGAGGATTTTTGCATCTATGTTCACCAGTGATATCAGCCTGTAGTTCTCCTTCTTTGTGTTGTCCTTGTCAGAGTGATGTTGGCTTCATAGAATGTGTTAGGAAGTACTCCATCTTCCTCAATTTTGTGGAATAGTTTGAGAAGGATAGGTATTAAATCTTCTTTGAATGTTTGGTAGAATTCTCCAGAGAAGCCGTCTGGTCCTGGACTCTTATTTTTGGGGAGGTTTTTGATTACTGTTTCTATTTCTTTACTTGTGATTGGCCTATTCAGATTCTCCATTTCTTCCTGATTCAGTTTGGGGAGGTTGTAGGAGTCTCGGAATTTGTCCATTTCTTCAAGGTTGTTCAATTTGTTGGCATATAGTTTTTCATAGTATTCTCTTATGATCCCTTGTATTTTATTGGTATCTGTTGTGATTTCTCCTCTCTCATTCCTAATTTTATTTATTTGAGATTTCTCTCTTCTTTTCTTGGTGAGTCTGGCTAAGGGTTTGTCAATTTTGTTAATTTTTTCAAAGAACCAACACTTTGTTTCTTTGATCCTTTCTACTGTCTTTTTTGTTTCAATATCGTTTATTTCTGCTCTTATTTTTATTATTTCCCTCCTTCTACTGACTCTGGGCTTTGTTTGTTCTTCTTTTTCTAATTCTGTTAGGTGTCGTTTGAGGTTGCTTATGTGAGCTTTTTCTTGTTTAGTGAGGTGAGCCTGTATTGCAATGAATTTCCCTCTTAGGACTGCTTTTGCTGCGTCCCAAATGATTTGGTATGTCGTGTTGTCATTTTCATTTGTCTCCAGATAATATTTGATTTCTTCTTTAATTTCTTCAATAATCCATTGTTTGTTCAGAAGCGTGTTGTTTAGTCTCCACATTTTTGCACCTTTCTCTGCTTTATTCTTGTAGTTGATTTCTAGTTTCATAGCATTATGATCAGAAAAGATGCTTGATATTATTTCAACTCTCTTGTTTTATTGATGCTTGCTTTGTTTCCCAAAATATGGTCTATCCTTGAGAATGTTCCACGCGCACTTGAGAAGAATGTGTAACCTGCTGTTTTTGGATGAAGTGTTCTATATATATCTATTAAGTCCATCTGGTCTAATTTTTCATTTAATTCTATAATTTCCTTGTTCATTTTCTGTCTGGATGTTCTGTCCATTGGTGTTAATGGTGTGTTGCGGTCCCCTACTATTATTGTATTGTTGTTGATGTCTTCTTTTAGTTCTGTTAAGAGTTGCTTTACAAATTTTCATGCTCCTGTGTTGGGTGCATATATATTTATAAGTGATATGTCTTCTTGGTGGAGAGTCCCTTTTATCATTATACACTGTCCCTCTTTTGTCTTTCTTTATCTGTTTTGCTTTGAAGTCTACTTTGTCTGATATTAGTATAGCGACACCTGCTTTCTTTTGTTCATTATTAGCTTGGAGTATTGTCCTCCATCCCTTCACTCTGAGTCTGTGTTTGTCTTTGGGGCTGAGGTGTGTTTCCTGGAGGCAGCATATTGTTGGGTCTTGTTCTTTGATCCATCCTGCCACTCTGTGTCTTTTGATTGGAGAGTTCAATCCATTTACATTTAGAGTGATTATTGAAATGTGGGGGCCTACCACTACCATTTTGTGTCTTGTTTTCTGGTTTTCTTCAGTTTCCTTTGTTTCTCGTCCCATGGTTTAATCTGTTCTGATGGAGAGCTGCTACTCTCTGTTGTTGTCCTTCTACTTATCTCCTTTGCTCTTGGTTTTGTAGCCCCTTTCCTTTTTTTGATTTTTCAGGAATGAGGGTTTTCCTGAGCATTTCCTGAAGAGGAGGTTTTGTGGCAATGAACTCCCTTAATTTTTGTTTATCTGGGAAAGTTTTTATTTCTCCATCATATTTGAAGGATATTTTCGCTGGGTAGAGAATTCTCGGCTGTAGGTTTTTGTCCTTCAGATTTTTTAATATATCATTCCACTCTCTTCTAGCCTGTAAAGTTTCTGCTGAGAAATCTGCTGATAGCCTGATGGGGGTTCCTTTGTAGGTTAATTTCTTCTGCCTGGCTGCCCTTAGTCTTTTCTCCTTGTTGTTGACTTTTGCTAGCTTCACTACTATATGCGTGGGGTTGGTCTTCCTGCATTGATATAGTTTGGAGATCTATTGGCTTCTGTCACCTGAAGTTCCATCTCTCTCACCAGGTTTGGGAAGTTCTCAGCCATTATTTCTTTGACTAGGCTTTCTGCCCCCTTCTCCCGCTCTTCTCCCTCTGGTATACCTATAATCCTTATGTTGCCTCTCCTAATTGCGTCTGATAATTCTCGGAGAGTTTCCTCATTGCTTTTTAGTCTTACTTCTCTCTCCTCCTCTGCCTGCAGCATTTCTATATTCCTATCTTCCAAATTGCTAATTCTTTCCTCCATATTATTGGCCCTACTGTTCAGTGCATCTAGATTTTTCTTAATCTCCTCTATTGTGTTCTCCATTTCCAGTATTTCTGTTTGGTTCTTCTTTATAGTATCAAACTCTTTTGTGACATAGCTCCTGAACTCGTTGAGTTGTCTATCTGAATTCTCTTTTAACTCATTTAGTTTTTTAATGATGGCTGTTTTGAAGTTATCGTCATTTAGGTTACATATTTCATTTTCTTTGGGATTGTTTTCTGTGTATTTGTTATTTTCCTTCTGTTCTGGAGATTTAATATATTTTTTCATATTGCTTGATGTTGTAGATTTGTGCCTCCGCATAGAGATAGAGTTTAGTTACTGCTTCTACTTGTTTCTACTGGTGTGGTGGGGGAGCAGCTGTTTATACTGCACCAACCAAGAACCCTATCAGCTGTTGCTAACTGGGCCTGGGCCCCTCCTTGTAGTCACAGTGGTCCTGTGGGTTCCCTCTTCAGCTGTGGGGGCCGTCACAGGGGGGCTTCAGGCTGCTGGTGCCTACTGTTGCAGACCACCTAGACGTGCTCCCTCCTTGGGGTCTGCAGCAGTGTTATGGGCTTTTCCAGTGGCCAGGGGCAGGATCATTTATATTTGCAGCTCTGTCACTGTCAGCGCCCACAAAATCTCACTTGTCCACTATGGGTCACAGCAGAGCTACTGGCATCTTCTGCAGTCTGTGGTTAGCTCACCTAGCTATGCTACTTTTGTCCCAGGGTCTTCCAGCCTTGTGGCTGCCAGATGGGTGCTCTCTACTAGTGCTGTTCAGAGGCTTTCACTGAGGCTGCTGTGAGTCTGTAGGGTTTCCCCCTGGGCTACAGAGCTGGGTCGCTGGAACTCTACCCAGCCCCAGTCCTCTCCCCCAGGATCTCGGGGAGCCCCTTGCCCTGTCTGGGGTGTAGCCGGAGACCTTGAGTTCAGTGGCAGCTGGCCGGCTGCTGCCCTGCCTGGTATTCTCCTCTCCGGGACCCTCCCGGTGTTGTGGATGCTGGGTAGGGCCTCTCCACTAATGGCAGGTAGAGACTTTGCCTGCTGCTGGGGCAGAACTCTGGAATATCCCCCCCAGGCCACGGAGCCGGTCGCTGGAGCTCCACCCAGCCCCAGTCCTCTCCCAGGAGATCTCCGTTAGCCCTGAGCCCCAAGCTGCGATAGCTGCAGTCAGTGGGTCTGGCGGCGGCAGCTGGCGGGCCGCTGCCCCACTTGGGATTCTCTCCGGGACCCTCCCGGCATTGTGGATGCTGGGTGGAGCCTCTCCACTAATGGCAGACTGAGACTTTGTCTGCTGCCCAGGCAGAACTCCGGAGCTTCCCCCCTGGGCCACGGAGCCAGCCACTGGAGCTCCACCCAGCCCCAGTCCTCTCCCAGGAGATCTCCGGTAGTCCCAAGCCCTGCCCGGCAGTCAGTGGGGCTGGCAGCGGCAGCTGGCTGGCCGCTGCGCCATCTGGGATTCTCTCCGGGACCCTCCCAGCGCCGTGGATGCTAGGTGGGGCCTCCCCGCCAATGGCAGGCAGAGGGTCTCCCCGCGGACTCAGGTGTGTAATTCTGGAGCTTCCCTCTGGGCTTAGGTGTAATTGCGGGGGGCTTAGGTAGGGCTCTGGTCACCTGTTTCCACCGTCGCTCCTCTGGTGTGCGCTCCCTCCTGCCCTAGGTGTGTGTCAGTGTTCTGGGGGCACCCGCTGGAAGAAAGCCGCTTGCAGGTACTAGGCTGTTCCAGGTCGGGGTCAGGGTCGGAGAGTTTTCACCTATCTCCACCTCCTCCCGGAGGGAAGTCCGTCCACCTTCCGATGTATAGCAGCGTGGGTCTCTCAGGCGTCCTGAGATGCTATATGGATATCCTTTGTTAAGCGATGAATGTCCAATCAGTTGTCGATTCGAAGTGGGAGAGACAAAGAAGACTACTCACCCTGCCATCTTGGATCTTCTCCGATAAAATGTATTTTAAACCAAACACAAGCTCAATCATTCATTCAAGAAACATTTATTGAGTAACAACTATTGGGCTGAGTGCTCTGGAGTATACAAAGATGAATAAATCACATTTTCTGTGCTCATGAAATTTATGAATTACAGGAAATAAAATAGATAAATAAATAACTCTACTAAAGGCAAAATGACTAAGTACCGTAAGAGATGAAGGAGTTCTTTGGGCAACAAAGGTGGGGGAGAGGACATTCACCGAGACAAGAGAAGTTTCCCAAAGAAATAGGTGCATAAGCTTATCCCTGTTGGAGAGGCAAGATCTGAAAAATGATGGGAAGGTCCCAAGAGAGAGGGAACAGAAAACCATTGATGACTTTAGAAAGGGGAAGTGACCTGGGTCAACTGAGTGGTTTAGAAAGCAGATACTAGCTCAACAATGATTGTAGTGATTCAAAGGAACTTGAGATGCTTGAACCACATAGGTCTGATGTGAACAGAGCACACAGATCTGAGAGATGCTAAGAAAACAGAATCAACAAATCTTGGGGATGCTTTAGAAACAAGAAGTGGAAACACAGACTTGGGAATCAGGTAATTACTGAAATCATAGAACAGTGGTTCTCAAGCTTATGGAGCACAAGAATCTCATGGAGAGCTTATTTAAACGCAGGTTTCAGGCTCCACCCTTTGGACATAGAGATTTGGTAAGATTTAGGTTTGAGCCCTAAATACAGAGGAATCTGTATTTTTAAGCAGCATCCCAGGTGATTTGGAATGCAGGTGGTGCACTGTTCACACCTGAGAACCAGGTTCATGGAAATAGAGATTACCAAGAGAGTGCAGAAAGACCAAAAGATGGCCGAGCATGGCTCTTCAGGAAAGGAGGAAGAGAAGCTGCGTGCTGGAGCTCCTACCACATACCCCATGCTTCTCCATGTCTTGGGATCAAAGGCCTTGCCTTCTTGGAGCTTATATGCTAACGTAAAAGAACACACACAATAGACAGACACAGAGATAATATGGTTTTAAGGAGTGCCATGGAGATGGTGAAGCAGAATAAAGCTTGAGGGGGACGGGATGCGGGAGAGTGGAGGGTGGTGGGAGGAGAGTGGGTGGGGCACTTTTTGATTGAATGATAAGGGAAAGCGTCTCAGAAAGTGACACTTGAGTGGAAACCTGAGAAGAGGAGGTGACCATAAGAAGATCTGGGGGAAGAGCATTGCAGGCATGGGAACAGATATGTTAAATATTATGAGTTGGGAACAGCTCATGTGTTTGGGGATTGGCTGCAGGGCCAGGTGGCCGCAGGGCCAGGATCCAGTTGGGCTGGAGCAGCGTGAGTAAGGGGAAGAGAAGTAAGAGATGAGGGCAGAGAAGCTAGCGGGAGCCAGGTCATGGAAGAGGCCTTGTAGGCCATGGTAAGGATTTTGGAGTTTATTCTCATGTGTGGGGAATTCACTGGAGGCTTTGAGTAGGACAGTGACATGATCCAATTTGCTTTTCGAAAGGGTCTCTTTGCCTGCTGTGAGAGAACAAGTGTGGAAGGGAGAGTTCAGCTAGGAGGCGACGGGGGTAGTCCCAGTCAGAGGTTGTGGTGGATGGGAACAGTGGAAATGGTGAGAGGTGGGCAAACCTGACACATGTTTTGAAGGTAGAAGTGACATAACTTGCTGATGGATTAGCTGTGGGCGTGAGGGAAATTTCTAGTTTTTTGGTAGAAGAAGGAACAATTCAACACATAAGAGATGAAGATGATATAATATGATGGAAGCTAAGGGAAAGAAGACTTCAGGGTCTTATTTGTCTTGGTATTCCCAGTGCCTCAAACCATGATGGCACACACTAACTTCTTAATGAATATTCCTTGAATGAATTATTGAAAGACTCCATGCTGCAGAACAGCCAAGAAGGTAAGGACTGGAAAAAGCGACTAGAGGATATAATTGAGAGGTTGCTAGGAGATGGCGTGGAGGGTGGTGTTATTAACCAGGTGAGGGACATGGAGGAAGTTGCAGTTTGGGGGCCAGAGGATAATAGTGTATAGAGGCAATCAGGAAGGTCAACAGTGGGGAATGGACCTTGGCAGAGCTGAACTGACACAGATGATGGGAAGGAGGAGCTTCTGCCTAGGGTGGTCCAGAGACAACTGATTAATGGCCAACACCTAGAAGAAGCGCCATAGTTATGTGCTAAGTGCTTCTTTTTCAACCTCTTGTAGGGATGTGTGTGTGAGTATGTGTAGATGAGAGTTTGTGCTTACACCTTTGTGGGGGTTTGGATCCATGAGAATAGTGTCTATTAAGAGGAGAGCATTTATATCTACGGGGCTATATATTTGTGCCAGCAAATTGCAGTTGCTTGAACAGCTTCCTTTCTTTCTCACTTCCTTCCTCATCCCCTCCCTCTCTTCTTCCTTCTCTCTTTCCCTCCTTCCTTCCATTCTTTGACACCTGTTTTTAAAGAACTTGAATCAATGAACTAAGATCCTTGCTTGGGAAAAGGTTCTAATTTAAATATTCTGGTAATCAAGAAGGAAATAAAGGAATTCTTACCAGCGCATACCTTAACAAGGTCCAGGGACAAATGGGAGCAGACGTTATCTTTCCAAGCTGAATTGGCGATATAAAGTATATTTCAAAAGAGCCTGAGGCTACTTTCTAATGGATGATACGTCATGGACTGCCCTTCTTGGAAGTGTGTTTCTAAGTGGAGGTGAACCTCCCTTCCATCTATGCCCCCTTGAACAGTTTTGGTCAGACTCTATGGTAGTAACAGGCATGCCCCATTCCAATCAACAGCATCTGTTATCACTTAATGGGTAGAATCCTAAAGATGTAGTTCAATCTGCGTAACAGTCTTTTTCAGAGTGGCCCATTAAATTAGTTTTAAGTATCTTATAAAACAAGGCCATCCATATTCCAAGTTTGTGTTGCTATGAGATTATTTTTAAATAAAGTACATGAAGAGGTTTTGTCTTGAAATAACAAACTATCTTTCTGCCCATATTTTAACACATTTTCCTGAATTTCAGCACCTGCCATACCTAACAGAGGAATAAGTTCTAACTGGCCAGTCTGCCTATTCCATGCAGACTGACTATAGCATAGCCAATGCCATGCCAGAGCAGTGCTGCATCTGTTTTTAGTGACCTTCTAAGGTCATTAAATAAACTAGCTAAGATCCTCCCTTGGAAAGAAGTTCTAATTTAAATATCCTGGTAATCAAGAAGGGTGTATTTATCTTTAATTTAAAAAGTGCTTCCCATCCTCTAATTCAGTGGTTCTTGACTATGGACACTGCCCCTTGGGGGTGTTTGGAAATGTGTATGGGGCACTTTTGGTTGTCACAATGACTGGGAGATGCTAAGGGCACCAGTCACATCCAATCTCTTGAAGTCACCCACCAGGGACTTTCAGGCCTACATGTATTTGTGTATGCTGTTCCCTCTTCCTGTAATGTTCTGTCCCATCCCTGTGTCAGTTGTGTGTGTGTTTAATTATTATTATTGCAGCAATAAACATATAACATTTACCATTGTAACCATTTTAAACTGTACAATTCAATGACATTTCCTACGTTCACAATGTTGTGAAACTGTTACCACTATCTAGTTCCAGAACGTTTTCATCACCTCAAAAGGAAATCTTGTACCCATCAAGCAGTTACTCCCTGTTTCCACCCACACACTCCCATCCCCTGGCAGCCATTAATCTGCTTTCTGTCTCTATAGATTTGCTTATTGCAGATATTTCAGGTAGATTGAATCATGCAAACTGTGGCCTTTATGTCTGACTTCGTTCACTTAGCATAGCGTTTACAAGGTTCATCTATGTCGTGGCGTATATCCACACATCATTTCATTTTATGGATAAATGCATTCCATTGGGTGGATATACCATATTTCGTTTTTCCGTGCATCCATTGATGGACATTTGGGTTGTTTCCACCTTTCGGCTACTGTGAACAGTGCTGCTATGAATATTTGTGTACAACTGTTTTCAGTTTGGGGGGTATATACCCAGGAGTAAAACTGCTGAGTCATATGATAATTTTATGTTAAACTTATTGGGGAACTGCCAATCAACTGAGCATCTTTTAACACATCTTCTCCGGTCTTTCTTTTCCTGTCCTTTCCCCTTCCTCCCGAGTTATCCCTCCTTCTGTGTACTAACACTGTTCCCAATGTACACACGTCTTCTGGCCCCTGAATTTGAGCTCAATAATCTTATATCACCTGCCTCCTGTTAGTAGATTGTAAACTCCTGGAGAGCAGAACCCTGGCCTTATTTTTCTTTGTATTGTTTACCACAATCCCTTTTATGACTGGTGAATTGTAAGTTCTCAATAAATCTTTGCTGGGAAAATGACTGTTCTGGGTGCAGAAAAGAGTTCGCTTCAGACAGGGCGACTTTTCCTTTGGGGAACAAAGAACTTCAGATGCCGTAAAGTGGTAATTGCTGTTTTTAACAGTAATTGCTGGGGCTGTGCTGGCACAACCAGGTTGCTCTTATGTTTATTTAGGCAAACAAAGAGAGGACATTTGTGTGTACATGTGTGGGGAAGATGCGGCCGTAGTTTTGACGTTGCAGCTTTTTGACAGTCAGCTACATTGGCAAAGTCTGTCCACTGGCCAAGCGACCTCAACCAGCATAGGAGGAGCTTCTCTGAACTTCATCTCTGAGCAAGCCTGAGATGCTGGGCTCCTCCACTGCTGTGCTGACACCTGAAAATGCTGCATTTTATAAGCCATGGTTCTGCCTCGAGAGACTAGAATTTTTGGCAATCTTGCAAAATCACAGGGTTTTAATTAAACTGCTTTCAAAGTAGCTTTACATAATGGGTCATAAGACAAAATGTTGAATTAACACAAAGAATGTCCTAATGTAGTGAAAACAAATAGGAGGTGGCTTCTCACATGAGCTTCCTGTAATTAGACCCACCAATCAGAGGCGTCACATGAGGGCTCCCTGGTGGAAGGCTTTTTGTCTCCGTGTCAGCACACAAAATTAAAGGCTGCAAAAGGATTGACTTTCCAAGTGCAAAAGTGCTGAGGGTCAGACAGAGAAGTATAAGGAACAGCTTCTGCTCGTGCAGAGGTTATCATCTAGCTGGGGAGGTGAGAAATAGACACGTAAAAGATAGTTATCAATTTAGGGAGCAGGTAAGAGCTAAAGGGGTAATATAAACAATTGGTGGTATTAAATGGGGTGGGGGTAGGGAGAGTGCTCACTGAGGGCTTGGGTGAGCAGGAGAGAGGCTACTTGAGTGGCCATGCAGTGCAGAGAAGTGCACTGAGATAGGTGGGGAGGTTGTAGTGTTCTAATTGGAGAGCATGCTGCACGTCGAGAGCATGCAGTGGTTAAGGACCATCAGGTAAATTAGGCTACACGGAGCAGGATGTTCAGGTAAGGGAATACAGGAAACAAGAATGGCACGGGTGAAATAGGAATCAGATTGAAAACAGCACTGAAAATAAAAATAAGTTTAGACTTTATCCTGTCGGGAGTGAGAAGGCATTTGGGCTTCTGAGAGGGAGAGTGACACATTGACAGTTATATTTACGGAAAAGTAATTTAACGAGGTTTTATAAACTGGCTTAAAGGGAGAAATAATGGAAAAGAGAGAGACGTTAAGAGACTGTTGAAATAGTCCAGCCAAGAACTGAGAGCTTGGACTAAAGCAGTGGAGATGGAGACACAGAGAAGGGTAGGAGAAGGAGGTGGATTTATAAATAAAGTTCCGTTTTCTTTAGTTTTAGACAGACATTAAAAAGTGTTGCTTTTTATGTTTAATTTATTTATTTCTACTTCATATTTTCAGACACTGCTCTGTCGGAAATCAGGACGTCCTCAGCTGATAAAGGGGATCAGAATATGCCACTCCAAAATATGCTACTTTGGCTTAAGGATTATTTTGAGCTGAAGGCAATTAAGAAATAGCAGACACAGAAGACTCTCCATCCTCATCCTTCCTGCCTAAAAGCAGGGCACACATTTCCCTTTGTAAAAGTGGCATAAATTTCCGTTTGTAAAGGTGTCTGTCTCTCCAGCACCAGGAAGAGACCACTTTTAATCACTGGAGATGACTCTTATCACTGAGACAGCACAGACTTGAGTCTGCAGAACAAACTTGACACAACAACTTTCATCTACCATACATTTTCTACTCACCTTAGAATTTACTGCCTCTAGAAGCCCAAACAACCCCCCCCCCCTTTCCTTTGTTTAATCACTTCTCCACAGTTTATCTCCGGTTGTTAAAAAGGTACATATGCCCTTGGGTTGACCTCCTCTTTGGGTTTTCACTTTTTCTGTGAAGCTTTCATGTGCAGGCAAAATAAAACTTTCTCCTGTTAATCTGTCTTTTGTCGGTTTAATTCACAGGCTTTAGTAACAGAACCTAACAGGGATAGAGAATAAGTTTTCCTCCCCTACCCTGAGCATTCAACAACGACCTCAAGCAACTGACCAATACCCAATCATGTGCCACATTGGTTTACAGTCTTGCTTCCAGATCTCAAGTGGGTCCCAAGTGCTGCCTGGCAATCTGAACACATTTCTGTAATAAATTCATGGGAATGTGAGCTCCACGTGGGCAGGGATTTCTGTTCTGTTCACTGGTCTATTCCAAAAGCCTAAAATAGTGCCTGGCACACAGCATGTGAATGTTATGGACAAGTACTTCACACTTTCTTCTCTTTCCAACGACCTCAACCCCTTTCACTGCGATTTACACTCAGTTGGCCTTGCTACTTGTTTCACTGAGAAAATAGAATTAATCTGAGGAGAATATCCATAGACTCCCACAACAAAGGCAACCACCCCCACTTGCAAACTTACCCATATTTGCTCCTTCCCACTTATCCCAAAGAACATTCTGTCCCAACTCCTGGCTGAAGCTGACTCTCCCAGTTGTGCATTGCATCCTGTACCCTCCTGCCCACTTAAGACTTTGTTCCTGCAGTTGATTCCTCTCTCCTGCATCATCAATTTTTCCTCTCAACTGGAGAGTTCCCTTCAGCAAACAGATTGCTTTAGGAGACAGCCCCGAGGCAGGCAAGCAAAGCAGCGATGTAGGGTTTGCTTGAGTGCTGGCAACCTGCACAAAACTGTCAAACAGAGCTGCCTTTAGGTGGCCTGGAGGCACCACAGCACCTGCTGAAGGAGTTGACTGCAGTTTTCCCAAAGCATAATGTTATGCCTGACCGTTAGCAGGTGCTCAATAAATCTTCACTGAAGAACGAATAATATCTCCCATCTTAAATTGTCCTTCTCTTGACTATGCATCCCTCCTACTACATCCCGTTCCTCTGCACCCTACAGGAAAACCCACAAGAGCATTTTTATATATGTGCTGTCTTCACTTCCCAGCCTTAGTCTCTCTTGATCTCACTCCAATTGCACTTTCATCTCTACCACTTTACTGAAACTTTATCACCAATGAACTCCATTTTGCCAAATCCAACTCTTAGAGTTTGTCTTACTTGACGTTTCAAGCAATCATTTGACCCAGGGAATCACCCCTCCTTCCCTTTTCCTCACTGGCCTCTCCTTAGTCACATTTGCTGGTTCCTGCTCAGCTCTCCAACTTCTTGATGTTGGAATGTTCCAGTTTCTGCCCTCAGACATCTCTTTTCTATCACACTCACTCCCACATTTTACTTCCCGTCTATATGCTGATTGATGCAGGCTCAGCAAGCTGAGGAGTCGAAAGAAAGATTTCTTGGACTATCAAGGTCTGGTAGTAGTGCTCCTTCATTCAGAGAATAGCATAGAGACAGGACCCATGGGCAGTGAAGAGCTGCAAGGGGTTGAGGGTAGGGCTAAATTTGTAAGGCATAGGTATGTGAGTTATTTCTTTACAAGACAAAGGAAAGATGATGTAAAAAAGTCATTAAAATGGTGTCAGTGCAGGTGGGGTCTTGTTCTCAGGTGGTCGTATAACTTTGGCTACGAATCAGGTCTGATCAGGCCAGGACGTCCTATGCTTCCCAGAGGATGATATATGTCGGTATGTAGGGCAGGACACCTTGCCCTTCGCTCCCTGGGGCAGCCTTGATCCTCATCCCTGATGACTCTCAAATTTATATCCAGCTCATGAATTCAAGACTCATGTATCCAACATCTCCTCTTGGATTTTGAATAGACATCTCTTTCTTCTTTTAAAATTTCAGGTGCATAAAAATGAATTAATCATAACCTTTGGTTGGTGACATTCTCATTTTTTGTCCGTTTGGCCTTGTTTTTAATTTTATTTGTTTATTATTTTAAATAATATAGTAAATACCTATGAACCTACCATCCAATACAGAAAAGAGAACATTGACAATAACGTAGGTTACACTCTGTAGTCTTCCTCCATCCCATCCCTGTCCCACCTCCCACCCAGTTAATCCCTCTTACATCCCCATTACCGTAATCATCCACGCCGCCATCAGCTCTCCCCTGGACGGCTGTAACAGTCTTCTAACTGGTCTCCCTGCCTCTACTTTTTCATCTATCCCCTGTCCTCCTGCCAATTTATTCTTTTCATTGTATCCAGAGTAATTCTTTAAGATCAGCTCACATAAATTCTCTATTCATAGCTTCCAATGGCTTCCCATCTCATGCAGGATAAAATCCAAAATCCTTACGACGGATTACAAAGCCTGACATGATCCATCTCTCTGGGTCCTCATCTGCCACCATGCTCCTTGCCATTCCTTCGGTCTAACATCTTTGAAGTTGCTATTCCAACTGCCTACGATACTCTTTCCAAAAATATCTCCATGTCACTCTCTCTTATTTTATTCAGGTTGTTACTCATCAGCGAAGACTTCTCAGCTAATCTCTTCATTAAGAATAGCATCCCTCCTCTGCTTCCTGAGTCACTTGCCAACTCCCTTATTCTGTCCATCACCCCCTTTAACTCATTATATGTGTGTTTGTTTGTTGTCTGTCTCCTCCCAGTAGAATGAATGCTCCATGGGGGCAGGGACCTGGTCTTGTTCACCACTCTAGCCGCACCACCTAGAGTAGTACCTGGCACTTGTTGCATGTTAGGTTCCCTGGGCAGCAGACTCTGAGATAGGGTGTGGGTGCATGACTTCTAGTAGGGAGTGCCTTGGGATCAATAGCTATAAAAAGGAAGAGAAGGAAATAGGATCGGACAGGAGAAGTTGGGTAGTGATACATTCTTAATGAAGGCCTCAGCCAGCCCTGCAGGAAGCTCTGAAGCTGGGAGCTTCTACCACATTGAGATGAGAGGCCTGGGCCTTTATAAACCCATATAGATCAGTCACCCATGGAGGTTGCCCTAGGAAGAGGGCATGACCTTGGTGGAAAGGCTCTCTTTAGCTGGGCAATGGAGTAGTGGGTTGACAGCTGAGGGCTTCCTGCCAGCAGCACTCCCAGAAGCTTGGGAAATAATTCATTTCTGAAGGGATATCTGGGAGGCACATCACAGTGTCCACTACAGCACTCAATAAGGTGGTTGAACAAATGAACTTATTGAGATTCAAGAACAGGAGAGATGGGGTGAAGGTTCATGACATGCAAAAGGAGAGGGAAGGGAGGACCAGGGTACTAGGTAGTAGATCAAGGGCTCAGATGTCGGAAACCCCGAGCCATGGCATGAGCAGCCCTCTCTCCTCCCTATCCCCTGATACTTAAAGCTTGGAGTCCTGATTGCACGTGAATCCCCCAAATGCCGCACAACATGTTCGTTCAAGTTAAATCCTAAAAGAGGAAAGTGCTGCATCTTTCCTACCGATTCTATCAGCCTCAGGGGGAAATTGGTAGGAGTTCTATGTGACTTCTTGTATTCTTTAAATTGTGATGAGCCAGTAAATCCAATCATCCAAACTATAAAATTGTCTACTGTATTTGGGAAACAAAGTGTAATATATACAGAAAAAAACACACCTTTCTGCAGAGAAACCAATGGGGTGGTAGCTGAGTCCCTGATTTAAAAACTTTACAGTCAAATAAATAGATGTGCAGATCAGCACTAATGTAGCCTTACAGATGAAGAAACTGAGCACAGAAAGGTGAAGTGGCTTCCTCAAGGTCATACAACAGATCAGTGTCAGAGGTGAAACCCAACAATACACACACTGCCCCCACGCCCTTTAAATGACCGCCCAGATCTTTGGCCAGGGCTCCTTGTATAATGCCTGCTTCCTCCATCTTTAATTAACTGCAACAGGAGCCACTGGCCAAGCCAGTTCTGGGTCAAATGGCACCTCTCCCCTGATTGTAACCACTGCAGAAAGGAATGACAGCAGTCGAGTGAGCTTACAGTCTGTGTTCCTGTAGCTCATGAATGACAAGCCGGGAAATAAATATGGGCTTTATTGTTGGGGTAAGAGAATGATTTACAAGGCCCTGGCAGATGTCATTAGCCTTGACTCTGATGGAAAAAAGAAACACTCTAAGGTTGTGATTTCAAAGAGTGACAAATAGTCACTTGAAACCACAGTTTCAGCTTGAGGTTCCAACTTGGCTTTGTGTTCTCCACCAGTTAACCAGTTCCAGTTTGCTTAACTTGATCAACTTGAATAGCAACTTCCTGATATCCTCTAAAATTGTCTTCCTTTCCCTCCTGATGTTATAAATGTATCCGCTATTTCTAAAGGAACTAGATCCCTTTGACTGCTCAATGGCAACTTGGAACGTGTGGGATGTCTTGTGACCAGAACAGGGACCAAGATGAAGATTGGATGTCAACAGTGGTCACCCCAGTGTTTGACTCTGGAATCAGAAACTTGAAGCCCCAAGACTCTACCAATAAGTTACTATTTATTCCAAACGTGATGGCTTTCACTACTGCAGGGGGGGCTTAGCTTTTCTCAATAGTGGGCCACAGGACCACAAATCCCTGGGTGTGAGCTGCGTGAACCTTTTCTTCAAAATTATGGGTATTCAAATGGTCTAAGCTTGGCCTAAGTTCTGGCCAGGACCACGTGCACATAAACACTTTGTTGATATGTGCACTTTTTTATTATCCTATTTGTCATGATCATTGATAACACCTTGTTTCAAGACAAAATTTTGATAGAATGAAATTTTATAGAATTACATTCAATTTCAAGCATCATTATTAATGGATAAAAGCCAAAAAGCCAACTAGTGTTAATCCAGGCAGAAACAGTTACCCAGTTATTGTGGTTGTGTGGTGACGCTTATTAAACACTAGTGGCCTACCAGCTTGAGTGTTAGATAATTAGTAAAAAGTATTTTTATTCTAAAAATATTAGGCCAACCACTCCCCATGGGTCACACTTTGGAGGCTAGAGTTTAACATGTTGATCATCAGTCCCTCAAGTTTCCATCCTCCCCTGTCGTTGGTTTCTTTATGTCTGACTTTTGTCAAACTGTCTCGTTCAAAGATGAATTAACCAAGCCAGTAACTTGTTTCTCATGTACTAGGTACCTATTCCCATCACTCTCCTCATGGCTATAAACTTACTCAATTCAGTCATTTCCTGCCATTCAGATTCAACCAAGACGTGTCGTGGTGGTGATGGTGATGGTGTGTGTGCCTATGTGGGACACATGTTGTCTTGCTTCATCCTAAAAGCAATCATGTTCATTCCCATTTCACAGATGAGGAAACGAGAGGTTGCAGTGAATGACCCTGGTAGGCAGGGACCAGATGAATGCAGACCTCATAGGCCATGATAGTCTAGCTGCAATGGAAAACTGTTGGAGGGTTTTTAGCGGGGAAGTGATGTGCGCTGCTTCAGGCTTTAGATCACTATGGCTACAACTGCATGAATAAGAGACTTGGAGGCAAGAATGGCATCAGGGAGTCTGCGAGGGCACTTCAGGAGGGAGTTGACAGCCTGCCACAGCCCAGTGCCATGATCCTTACTCCTCCTGCAGCTCAAGAGCAGGTGGAGGAAGCTTTGGCGCTGCCTAAGATAGCAAGACGCCAGTCCTCCACCTACATCTCAGCACCCATTTCTGCTCAAGCACCCCGGGGTGTAGTGGAAGTAGAGTCTACAGGGTCTACAGGACCAACTGCTGTCAACACCTCTTCTCTTCCAGACCCTGGTGACCGTGATAGCACCTCCTTGGGAAGCCCCCAAGCCAAGAATGTCCCATGAGGCCGAGATGTTAGATAGCATGCTTTTTGGTTTGGGTCGGGGGAGTTATAGGGTGTGGGGCTAGAGAGGAAGAGGCATGATGGGAAACAAATCAGGGTAAAAGTTAGTTGCGATGGTCAGTGGAGGAGAGGGAAGGAGAAGAGGGGGGGTCACAGAAAGTACTCAAGTTTGCCAAAGATTCTTATGATACCTCCAGCCCAGGAACTATGGAAACATGAGAAGAGAGTTGAGGGCTTCATCCTACTTTCATAATCCTTCATAAATGCTTAAAGTGGAAGATTCTGCTGCATCGATGACGCCTGCCACACTACCATTCAAACACCTCCTTTCCCCTCTCCCTCCCTTCCCAGCTGGGCAGCTTTTGATCTGCAGTGTAGCTGATTTCAAGATAGTTATTTTCTTTTTATGTGTGTAAGACACTACCCTACTACACTGCAGATCCCTGAGAGCAGCAACCAGCTTTTACAGCTGTACCCCCGAGGTTTTGGTACACAGATGATTGATCACTGCCTAAATGATGCCAAGATTTCTCATCTAGTAAATGTAGATGATCTTTCTGATCTCAAGTCATGTTGGGAAGATTAAGTTAGACACCATGTGTGAGAATCTCTGACACACAGTAGGTCACTTTAATACATTTGTGAATCTGAATTTAAGAGGGTCTTTCCACAATCACTGGGCCACACCTGCTGTCAGTTGTTTGATTGGGTAGATGTGGCCTCAAGCATCTGTGCCTAAGACTGCTGGCTGGGAGGTGAGTACATTCCTTGCTTTGGAAGGCCATCCAGAGAGTAGGGCAACCTGATTTTTCTGGTCAGGCCATGAGCTCTGGAATTGGTTACATTGGGCCAGCACTTCTGAATCTGTCTAATCCCTGGACATTTGCCTCCTTCTTGTATGTTCTTCTCCTCCTGTGTGTTCCATGATCTCTCAGTATGGCTATGCTTTTAATCAGCAATCATTTGTTGAGCAGGTGCCAGGCACAGGCATTGTGTCAGTGGCTGTGAGGGAGACCCAAAGAATGACTTTTGTTGATTATTTTCTATGCACCAAGCTGTACGCTAGGCCTTTTATACTTTATCTCATTTACGAAGATGTATAGACATAGTCTCTGACCAAAAGAACCTAACATCACTTAAGGAAAATAAGACATACACACACAAAAAGATAACTAACTATTCCAAGTGTATGGTAACTAAAATTCAAGACATTAAGAGCAGTGAGAATTTACAGAAAGCAGAAGTCACTGCTAAGAAATGGGGTCATGAAAGTCTTCAAAGGGAAGGACGGGTTTGACATGGACCTTGAAGGACGGGCAACGTTGGGGCAAGGAGAGAGAAGAAAAGGAGGCCACCCACTAGAGGGATGGCATGAGCAAATCCAACAATGGGAATGGATCCCAGCTGTGCCCATCAGACAATGAGGAGCCCACCCCTAGACAGGGTAGGATGACCCCCTCCAATAACTGAGAGGTGACCACGTCAGTGTCAAACAAACTTGAACTCAAATCCCATTTGTGTCTCACATTCATTAAATTAACAAACCTCTCTGAGTCTCAATTTCCTCATCTCTAAAATGGGAATAAAATACTTTATCCCCAGAGGATTAGATTAAAGGAAAGTGTAAGTAAAGTATCCAGAGTCCATGCTGGCAATAGCGAGACTGGGAAAATGGTTGCACATGGTCCAGTATTTGGAAATCGATTGAGCTTCCCTGGTTAGAGCCCTCTACGGTTTGCAAAGCACTCTCACAAACACGAACTCATCAGAGTAAGTCTTCCCACAGTCCTGCTGGTGGGCAGGGGTGTATTAATATGATTTCCATTTTGCGATGGGGCAAACTGAAGCTTCGAGAAGAGTTGACCTTCCCATGTTCCTAACTTTAGAGTCTGATCTGCATCCAAAGCTGGCTCTGCCACCTGCCAACTGGGGCACCTTTGGACATTTAACCTCTCTGAGCTTCAGCTTCTTTTCATTCTGTGGTCAACTTTTTACATTCGTCTTCTTTCCTAAATATTTAATTTGATTATTTAAATTTTTGAATAGATAATACACTGTAAGTTTCAAAAATTAAAAAGTACGAAAAGCTATATGGTGAAAAGTCTCCCTCTCACCCTTGTCTGCCACCCATGCTGTTCCACCACATCCAATCAGTAACCTGTGCATCCTTCAATGGTTTGCTGTGTTATCCTTTTCTGAGTCTCTGTGCATATAGAAGCAAATCCAAAAGTATACAAGTGCTTCTGCAACCTGCTTTATTTTATTTTTTTTAAAGATTTTATTTTTTCCTTTTTTCTCCCCGAAGCCCCCCGGTACACAGTTGTATATTCTTCGTTGTGGGTCCTTCTAGTTGTGGCATGTGGGACGCTGCCTCAGCGTGGTTTAGATGAGCAGCGCCATGTCCGCGCCCAGGATTCGAACCAACGAAACACTGGGTCGCTGGCAGCAGAGCGCGCGGACTAAACCACTCGGCCACGGGGCCAGCCCCGCAACCTGCTTTATTTTTTAACAACATATTTTGGCTAATTTTTTGTCTTGGTACAATCTAGTTTCCTTATTATTTTTCACAGTTGCACGGTATTCCATTATATGGATGTACCATAATTCATTCAACTAGTCTCCTATTGATGGGCATTTAAGTTGTTGCCAGTCCTTTGCTAGTACAAACAAGACTGCAGTGAATAACCTGGTACCCATGCCATCTTGCATGTGAGTACATTCATAAAATAAATCCCTAGAAGCATGATTACTGGGTCAAACACTTTGTGCATTTCCCATTTTCATAGGTATTGTCAAATTGCCCCCCACCAGGTTGTATTCCCACTTTTGATGCGTAAGAGAACTGTTTATCTGCAGCCTTGCCAAAACTGTGTGCTGTCAAACCCTTGTATTGTTGCCCATCTGATAGGTGAAGATAACATCTCCATGTAGTTTTAATTTGAATTTATCTTATTATGAATGACATTGAGCATGTTTTCATATATTTAAAAAGATACTTGTATTTTCTTTACTGGGAACTATATGTTCCTATCCTTTGCCTATTTTTCCATTGGGTTGTTGGTCTTCTGTATTTTATAATAAGGTAATTTATAGAAGGAAAAGTTTATATTGGAAACATAAGCCCTTTGTTTGTGGTATGAGTTGCAAATAACTTTCTCAATTTGTCATTTGCCCTTTGACTTTGCTTATTGCATCAGTTATTTGTGTGTGTTTATGTGTGAGTGTGAGTGTGTAAGAAACGTTCCAAGAACATATGGGCTTGAAACAACAACTATTTGCTCATGATGTTTCAGTCTGGGCTCAGCTGAGACAGTTCTCTGTTCCAAGAGGTGTCAGCTGGGCTCCTTCATACATTTAAAGTCAACCAGTGGTTGATGGGCTCACGCACGGGTTTGGTAGTTGACTGACTGTCTGTAGCAGTAATGGAGGTCACTAGCCATCCAGCAGGCTAGTCCTATCTTCTTCTCATGGTGGTCACAGGTTCCAAAAACAGCAAGAGAGCAAGTATGAATGCTCAAGTGTTTTTAAGCCTCTGCTTGCACCACATTTGTTATTGTCTCAATGGCCAAAGCAAATACCATGGCTAAGGCTGGAGTCAGGGTGGGAAGGGAATTGGTGGCCATTTTTGCAAACAATCTACCACACTTACGGGATTTGTTTTTTATGAGTGTTGATTCATTTTCCCTGTGTTACTGTTGTTAGTTTGGTTTTCCAGGCAGATTTTTATTTTTCTGTAATACAGCTTGTCAATCTTTTCTTTCACGGATTTTGGATTTTGAGTCATAGGTAGGAAGCCCTTCCCCGCTTGAAGCTTATATAAAGGTCATTCCTGTTTTTTCGACTACTTTTGTGGTTTTATGGATTACATTTAAATTTCAATCCATCTGGAATTTATCCTTGTGTTCACTCCACATTTGTATTCTTAACTAATGCATAGTCCTCCTCTCTTTGGAAAGATTGTTGTACCAGCCAGGATAGGCAAAGTTACACCTAGTAACAAACAACTCCTAAAGCTTAGTGGCTTTTAGCAAGAAAGATTTATTTCAAGCTCATACTACATGAGATGAAAACATGCTCAATCTCATTTATAATAAGATAATTCAAATTAAAACTACATTGAGATGCTATTTTCACCTATCAGATGGGCATGCTAGCTCCATCTAGAACATTTCCTGTCTTGCACAGAAGAGAGACCATGACCAAGCACATACTGCATCTTACAGCCTTCTCTCAGAAGGAAAATATGTCCCTTCCACTTGCATTTCATAGGCTAACGCAAATCACAACCAATCCAGATGCCAACGGGATAGGGAAGTGTAATTCTACCCTGAGGAGAGACAGCAAATATTTGGGAACCACATTTCAGTCTTTCATAATTGTCCTTTCCGTTAATGTGCAGCTTTGGGAAAGGACACACGTAGAGCCTGAGCAGGCTGGGGACCCATCTCACCAGCTAGGTCAGGAACATCATCACTGGCCTGGGGTTATGGGTGCCAGAGGCAAATGAACCCCACACCCAACCTTTCTCCCCCAGATCTTGTTTCCTGCTCGGAGCAGAGGACATATGCGTGGTTTGGAGCAGCAGAGTACAGAAAGGGAGGAACAGCGGGTCTCACCTAGAGGAGCGTTGTGAGTCGAATTGTGTCTCCCTAAAAAGACACATTGGAGTACTAACCCCTTACCCCCCAGTACCTCAGAATGTGACCTTGTTTGGAGATAGGGTTTTTGCAGAAGTAATCAAGTTAAAATGTGGTCATTAGGGTGAGTCCTAATCCAATATGACTGGTATCCTTACAAAAAGAAGAAATTTGGACACAGACATGTATAGAGGGAAAATGATATGAATACACAGGGAAAACATGGCCATCTACAAGCCAAGGAGGAAAGCCTGGAACAGATCCTTCCCTCACAGCCCCCAAGCCCTGCCGACACCTTGATCTCAGACTTCCAGCCCCCAGAACTGTGAGACAACAAACGCCTACTGCTTAAGCAACCAGGTTTACCGTACTTTGTTATGGCAGCCCTAGCAAACGAATACGGGGACATCTCCAGTTGCATGGTAGGGGCTGCCTGGATGTTATTTTGAATGGTTTTCTGGTGCCACACTAGACTAGCAGCAAAGACACCAGTGATCAACTAGCAATGTCTTCCATGAAGGTGGGGTCAGGAGCAGCACTGACTTTTGAATCAGCTGAACAAAGAGTGCACACAGGCTCCAGCACACTGTGACTCTGTGATGACAGCAGGGGCACACACACTTGTGAACTGGTGAGCCTATGGGCAAGGCTGCCGGGAATCCAGGCCTGAGGTCTTCACCAAAGGATGAGGGAGGAGGAATGGAGAGCCAGCGTGGCATCCACCTGGATATTGGTCCCCGCCTGGCCGATGATGAAGCCATCAGCCCTTCTCTAATAAGAGAGCACTAGCAACTAGCAAAAGAAAGTCAAATCTCAAACAAAATGATATCTCCCTAATATTTTGCTAGATGTCAGCATCCCTCTCGATTAGCCTTTTGAAGTTTGCTGCATTAAGATCACAAGGTCTGCTCTTCCCAGCGCTGTGGAGTATTATGAGATCTCCGTGCCTGTAACAGAGTAGCACAAGATTCCAAAGCCCTGCTGACTGCCAGGTACTTCTCAGAGCAGGTCTTAGATTGTCCTAGTGTGTGAGAGAGCACCGGGAATACTGAGGAGAGGTGCAGAGGGGGTGGGCAGTAGTTGTTTCTGGCAAATGAAGGATGATTTTACTTCCTTCCTGAAAGCAGATTCAACAGCAAAGGTTATTTTATTTTAAACTCTGAGTTGTTCGTGCACGTGTGTGCGTGCACACATGTGTGTGTGTGTAACATGTCCCAGACGGTGCTCTGTGTGTGTGTGTGTGCGCGTGTGTGTAACACGTCCCAGCAGGTGCTCCGTGTGTATGTGTGTGTGTGTAACATGTCCCAGCAGGTGCTCCACGGAGCACCTTTCCAATTTGGAAGCCCTCTTGCTCTCGCTATCAGGGTTGCCTTAGCAGCCCCCAGCAGTTGTAATAATGGTGAGATGTCATCTGAAGTGACTTCAGAGACAGTGACCACCAGACAGAAACGTGGAGCAGAATATGAAGAAAGAACAGTGTCTCTTTTGCTTATGTAGCAACTCAGCCCCCAAATAGTGGCTTAAAACAACAACCAGGGGCCAGCCCTGTGGCCAAGCACTTGAGTTCATGCCCTTTGCTTCCGCGGCCCGGGGTTCTCTGGTTCCGATGCTGGGTGCGGACCTATCGTGGCTCATCAAGCCATGCTGTGGTGGTGTCTCACATAGAGGAACTGGAATGACCTACAACTAGTATATACAACTATGTACAAGGGGTCTGGGGAGAAAGAAAAACCAACCTTTTTTATTAGGTCATGATTATGTGGGTCAGTAACTTGGGCTGGGCTCAGCTGGGTGATTTTTTTATTTGCCTGAGGTCTTGATGTGGCTGTAGTCAGCTGTCAGGTCGCCTAGGGCCAGGTTGATGTAGGGGCTCCCGGCTGGGATGGCTCCTCTCTGTCCCACAGCCTTTATCACAAGGTGCAGTAGAATCCTCAGCAGCCAGAGAGCACAAACCCAGGAGTGGAAGCACTTTTCAGGCCTGTGCTGCATCACACTTGCTAATGGCCCAATGGCCAAGCCCAGAGTCAGCGTGGAGGGGATGGCACGGAGGCTCAGATACACGAAGGCATGATTCCTTGGGGGCCTCGGTGTAAGAATCTTCCACAGTTTGCTTTTCTGAGAACTTTTGTAACATGTCCTGAGACTCTCAAAGGTAAAACTTGCAGACAGCTAAACCTTCCCCCTTAGAAGGCAGGCTCAAGAGCTGGTGAAATCTTTCCTATTTTCCTTTCTATGATCCCATCTATACACACAGGCAAGTAAGCCTGGGAGAACTCAAATTATTGACCTTGAACAAAGCCCTTAATCTCTGAGACTCAGTTTCCATTTGTAAAACTCACCATAGGGTTATGGTAAGGACCACATGAGTTCATGGCCTTTTGCGTGTTCAAAGCCCCACTCGTAAGTGGATGTTCTTCTATCAGCCAGGACAGGCTGTGAGGGAAACAAAGCTGGCGCACAGGGACATCTGCAGCTACTCACAGAGAAGAGAGAGCTCCGGGTGACTGGGCTGTCGGAAGAATCTTTTTAAAAACTCATGAGAAGATCTTCTGGTTCCAAATACATTGCTAGTCTTGGTCTCGGTCTCTCTCTCTCCACAAGATCGACAAGGAGAAAACCGGTTTCGTATTTATTTCACACATCTCCTTTACCTTTTGTCCCAAGCCCGCATTGTTCCTCTACCTCAAATACAACTTATTCTCTCCTGCTTCTAACAGCGCCGACCCAGCTCACAAGACGTCTCCTCCAGAAAGCATTTGATGGATCACATTCCAAGTTGATCCCTGTTCTCCCATCCATCAAATATTACTAAGTCCTTTTTATGTGTCTGGCATGGTGCTGGGACCTGGTGACACAAAGATGAATGAGGCATAGTTTTATTCTCTAGGAGCTCACAGCCTAGCGATGAGATAGATGCAGAAACAGGAAATAGTGCTATCCTTGTGTGCTATGAAAGAAAAAATGTGCATTTATTCAACAAATTCAACAAAAACATGTAAAGTTCTCTTACTCTGTGCAAGTCTTATGTTCGTGTGAAATGCAAAAATAAATAAGATGCCTTTTCGATTTTTAAGGAGTGTCTAGTGAGGGAGTCAGACAAGCCAGCAGTCACAATTTAGGAACACAGAAGTCTGCACGAGGTTCACATCAGAGCCCAGAGCACGGCGCCTGCCAGACTGAAGTGGTCAGGGAAGGTTTCCCATAGAATTTAGGTGAAATAAGAAAAAGGGGAGGGATGAATTCCAGGCAGACAGAGCAACATGCACAAAGGCAAAGTGGCTTGGCAGAGCATAGCATTTTGCAGAAACCCAAAGCAGCTCAGCATGCCTGGTACACAGAGTGAGAAGGGGGGACGTGAGAGCAAAATCTGGAGAAGTGGGAGAGGCGAGACCACAGGCGCTGGGGAACCACTGATCGTTTTAACCCAGGAAGTGGTCTGATCAGGTTTGCAGTTTAGAAAGATCGTTCCAGCGGAAGTGGGTAGATTGGCACATATAGAGGCAGACTAGGGGCAGGACAATGAAATAGGAGACTGTTAAATTCACTTCAAATGGGAAATGATGAGGGATAAAGTTAGGTGATGCTACTGGGGATAGAGAGAAGGGGATGGATTTGGGAGTCATAAAGGAGTGTTATGGGCTAAATTGTGTCTTCCCCTGAAAAAATCCATATGTCGAAGTCCTAACCCCCAGTACCTCAGAATGGGATGCATTTGGAGATGGGGTCTTTAAAGAGGCGATTGAGTGAAAGGTCATTAGGGTGGGCTCTAGTCACATGTGGCTGCTGTGCTCATGATTTGGACACAGAGACATACAGAAGGAAGACCATGTGAAGACACACGGAAAAGACAGCCATCTGCAAGCCAAGGAGGGAGGTCTCAGAAGAAACCAAACCTGCTGACACCGTGACCTTGGACTTCTAGCCTCCAGAACTGTGAGGAAATACATTTCTGTTTTTTAAGCCACTCAGTCCGTTTTACTCTGTTATGGTGATAAGGGCAAACTACTATAGGAAGAAGAATCCAGAGATTTGGGGAGTGCACGGAATTGGGGGCGAGGGGAAGGGGGCGTAGAGAGTGACTCTCAGCATCCTGACTTGGGCAGTCTGGCCTGTGATGCTGCTGCTTTCCCAGAGGTGTAACCCAGGAGCAGCAGTGAGGTTAGAGATGGAAGATGGTGCATTCCAGCTCGGACATGTTCAGTTTGTGGTCCCTGTGCGACAGCGAGGGGTGATGTCCACTAAGCAGCTGGATGCGCAGGGCTGGGGCTCAGTCGGGAGGCACGGGCCGGAGACGCAGATAGCGGGATCTGCAGACACAGGTACAGTTGAGGCAGAGGAATGGATCTGTGTGTTGTCATTAGAGAAGGCAGAGGACAGAATCACAGAGAATCATTTATGGGAAAAGTGAAGGGAGAAGGCCTGGGCACAGGACAGAGCGGGAGGCATTAGCAGGACAGTCTCAGAGAAGAAAGTGTCAAGAGAGGCTCTCAAATGCTGGAGAGATGGATGTATCAAAAGACTATCTCTACACTCACACACAAGTATACGTCACGCTACCAATTTGCAATACTGGTCTGTTTGCAACGGCTTTTCCATTATTTTCTGTGCACTGGTCTTCAGGTGTTGGAGTCAGAACCAGAGCAATATCCATTTCTTCTGCAGAGGCAGCAGAATGCTTTTAGCTCTCTATCTCTGCCTGATGGGGCTTGTCTTTGTGGCGAGTGGGCTCTCCCAGCCATCCTCCTGACAGAAGCTGCCCGTCGGTCACTTTATCCGTCACTCTGAGGCATCTCAGCAGGCTGATTGTCTGGGTTTCTCCTGTAGGATCTGCCTTCGCCCATCCCGTAGTGATGATGGATGACTGGAGGAGAGAGACTCGGTGGCTCGCCTCCAGGGTGTTTGAGGTGAGGCTGGTCTTTGTAAGGCTCATCGAGGAGTCAGGCAGAAACCCTGCGCCTGTGGGGAAGAGTCAGATGTATAGGAATTATCGAAATCCCTGCTCCCGCTTCCCCCAGCTCCCCAGACCGAGAGGGACCCAGTTAGCTAACGGGCACTTCACGGGGTCCAGGTGTGGCCGCTTGACTTACTCTGGAGAAAGGGAAGGCCCATGGAGCCCCTGTCATGTGCTCCTCACTCCAGCCAGTAAGAGGCGCCTTGAAGAAAGGCAGTTTCCCCAGAGTCACAGGGTTAATCGGGAACCAGGATTCGGACCCAGCCCCAGTTGACTCCAAAGATCTCTCCTGTTGAGTTACCCCCCCCCCCACATTGTCCTCCTCACACCAGCTTCTCCCTTCCCTTCCCAGCTCCCGTTCCCACTTATTCCAGCAGCCATGCACCCACGCGGGAACCCTTCTGCTGAAGTCCTGGAGCTCCTTCACCCCGAAACAAACACAGCAGGCAGCCCGCCAGCAGAGGTTTAGCAGCCAGTCCTCCTCCAGGGTGTGGTGGGAACAGTATGAAGGGAGCCAGCTTTATGCCTTAAGAACTTCTGTCTCAGTGGAAATCTGAGCGCTGGATGAAATGTCAGAGATGGGTTTTTCTAACCCACTCACTCGAAGGCAATAGCTTGTACGTGATACACGTTCTGGGTCTTTTGGAATCTCAGAAAAACTGTGAGGCAGACAGGGCGGGCCCTCTCACGCTTTTACTGAAATGAAACCAAAAGAGTTCTGCCCACCCAGCTGGGCAGTCCCGGGGGCCTGAGGCGAGCTCAGTCCCCAGTGACAAACTCAGGGCTCTCGTCATTTTGGCCCACAGCCTTTCTGAGGCCCCTCCGCATGAGTCTCCACGAGAGACCCCACAGCAGTGACCCACCCTCCGTCTGAGCACCAGCAGCAATGGGCCTCCCAGCCTCCCAGGTTCCTGGACCAGCCCCAACTTTGAGCTGTTCCAGTCATTTCTTGTTTTGAGAGTAAATCTCCTCCCTCGCACTCCCTTCCACAGAGTCAGGAGGAAAGAGGTGTGCGGGATACAAGCCCCGGAGAGGGCCCTGGGCGGCTTTTCCTCGCACCCTCTACCTGACTCAGGGCTTGGCAGGGCAGCTCTGTGCGCCTGGCCTCCCAGGCTGACGGGGAGCCTCTGTGCGTGCAGGGACTCCTGCACAGCGGCGCTGTTTCCTCATACCTGAGCCGTCCACAGCTGCACACACCACTCCCGGCCTGAGCACACTATTTAAGGCCAGCACGCCGGCACTGCTGTGAGTCACGGCACCTGGAAGGCGGCGGCAGCTCCTCTCCCCCAGCGCCCAGCGCCCATGGCTTCCCCGGGGCAGATCATCTTCTGGAGGTAGTGCGCTCTTCTCTCTCCTTACAGGTGAAGGGAACAGGGGCGAGGTCTGTTGGGGGGTGCTGAGGACTGCTGGGCTGTCCCATAGGTCCCCACCTGATGCAGCATTGGGCTTGCCAGAGCCTGGCCAGACAAGAGCCTAACTGGCCTCCACTGAACATCACATCCCGGCCACTTGGGGCACCTGTTCAGGGTAAGGTGGGTCTTCAGCTGCTGAAGGGCTGAAACCTGCCGGGGCAGCTCTGAACCAAGGAGTGTGTGTGCCAGGAGCTCCAGTGAGACATCAGGTTCTGGAGCGGGCAGGGGGGCACTGAGCAGGGTGGCGTGGGGCTACTTGGTGGGATGGAAGGGAATCAATGACTGATGATGGGTGGGATGCAGAGGGACCCTCTATAGAGCCCCCAGGATAACGGGGTGAGCCTGCTTTGACTCTTCTCTGTGGGTGTGACTTCTTGGTACTGCTGAGCAGCTCACACCCACACCCCTCCTCCATGCCCCAGCTGGAGCATGGGGTCTCCAGTTTTCCGGGGAGCTCCTTGGAGAGGAGACCCCTGCTGCTGCCCCCGCTGCCGAGAAAACAGACCTTTGCTGAAGGGCAGCATCTGCCCACCCTGGAGGGCTGGGACGGGGTTGGGGAAGGACAAATAAAGAAACAACAGGAGAGGAGTGAGCGGACTGTGTAAAATGCTGTGGTGCAAATAGATGGGTAGAGCAGAGAGGAGGGTGGGTATTCAGAGGATTGAAGGGACCAGCCTAACCCCCTAGAGATGAAGAAAGTCCCATCCCTTGCCTTTTGCTCCTCTCACTTGTCTACCTCTAGTTGCCAGGCATCACTTACCTTCCTGGCAGGAAAGAGATGGAAAGTGGAGGAAGGGTTTTCCGGAAGTGGTTGGTGATTCAATGTTGGTCACAACTCACGATGGTGTTTAGGAAGACCGGCGCATGTTGGTTCTAGGGGTTGTTTCTGTCTTTCCAGTGAAAGGAAAAGGAGGGAGGGAAGGAGGGATGGAGGGAGGAATGGAAAACTCAGATTAACAGTGAAAAAAGTTTATGAAGAGACTGAGAGAATGTCACTTCCCAGAAGTAGCCTAGAAAATTCTCTTCCTTAGAACAAAACGTCAGCTCCCTTGCTCATGTCCATCTGAAATGGCCCGTCCTGCAGCAGGTGCTGGGGAGACACTGCATGACCAACAGGGCTGTTGAGCCGCACTCCCCTTCCTGTGCCCCAAGGACACTCTGCTCCCTGGAGAAACACCAGGCAGGGGGCTGCTATTAGGACTTCTCTGCCCTGCAAGAATGTCCCAAGAAGCTCTAGTCAGAGGAACCAGTGTGTTGCCAGCACCTTCTGTCTCTGTGCCCTGGGCTAGGTGCCTTACAGTAAGTAGCCTATTTTAATCCTCAGCCTGTGAGGGTTAATTATCACCTCAGAGAAGTTTACTCATGTGCTCCAGGCCACACAGCGTCGAAGGGGCAGGGCAGCCTTTAAATCCACTCAACCTAGTTCTGAAACCCAAGCTCTCTGCCCTGAGCCACATTTGCCTCCACTCCCTGCCCGGCCAGGCTCCTCCGCCCCCCTTCTCCATTCCTTGGTTCCATAGATGTGAAACACTCCCCATGCAACAAGTGGCTCTGTTGTTCCAAGGATGGACTGTGGGCTTTCTAATAATACATTACAACCAGCCTGACTGGTTTTGTGGGAGGATTAGCAGGAGGTGGGTGTTCAAAAGGTGGATTCCCCTACCCTTCAGAGACCATCGGAATCCACAGAGGTTCCTCTTGTTGGCCCCAGCATGCCTCCTTAGCTATTCACGCTGTGCAGTTGCAAAAGCAGTCATCAGCCACAAAGGCGGCAGATTCCTTGTACAAAGAGGCTGCCAGGAAGACGGTCAATGGGCAGGCTTGGTGGGAAGCTGGGTCTGGAGAGCTTGTCCCAGGGATGCAGGTGGAGCCCACCTGAGGGAACCCAGTGTCCACTCTTGGCCCTAACAAACCCTCTTTCTTTGCCATAATTCTTTAATTCATAATAATATCTTATACTGAGGTGATCGTGACCATTGGTGACGTGGGACAGCTCATGAAAGGGCCTGCCATCTTCTGCAGACCTAGTGGATTGTTCTCTTAAATAACTACCAGAGAGCTTGATACCTTCAAATCTCACACTCAACATGCATGTCACTCGGGGATAGAGTGCTGGGGTGCAGTGTCCCGCATACCTGAGATCCTTGGTACTCTCCTCCCCTCCACCCATCGTGGCTGGCGATGGCAGCAGCATTCACTCCTGGAACATTTGTTGAGGGCCTGCTAGGAGTCCAGGGGTGGAAAAGCCATGACCCTTGCTCTGAAAGGGTTACATTCAGGTCAACAACATTAACTGAGCACCTACTAAGTGCTGCACATTGGACACGGCATGAGGCAAAGGCAGCTAAGACACTGAAGAGATTATGGCCTAACAGGGGAGAAAGCCTCCCAAAGAGATAATCCCAACATGCCATTCAGAAGTCCTGAGATATTAAGAGCAGGATGCAACAGGAGCACTTCCGTAACCTGAGGCTTTAAGGAAGGTTTCCCGAGCCAAAGGATGGCTGCGCTAAGTCCGGAAGGATGAGTTAGAGTGATCCAGGTGAAGAAGGGTAGAGAGGACACTCTAGGCAGAGAATGGAATAGAACAGAACTAAAATAGAACAGACTAGAACTCATGATCCAGCATGGGGTGTTGGAAAGCTAGAAGCCACTCTGTATCATCATCGGAGCAGGAAGTCTGCGGAGCGGTGGAGCCAGATTATGCTGGGCCTGATCTACCAGACTCAGAGCTAGGAATTTGTTGTGGGTGAAGAGGAGCCATGGAAGGCTTTCAGGCAGAGGAATCTTGGTGGTTTTCATCTTAGGTGGGTTACTCCAGAGGCAACATGGAGGACGGATATGAGGGCAGTGAGCCTGAGGCAAGAAGAAACAGCTGGGAAACAGTTGCAGTTAGAAGTATAAGGAACGAAGGGACCTGAAATAGAGAATGATGGAAGAGATCTAGACGGGGGGAAATCCATTCAGGAAACATTTATGACTTAAAAATGGTGATATTTGATAAATGAATGGAGGAGCAGGGACGGTTGTGCAGAATAGGAGTAGATGAGGCAAAGGGTGGAGCCTGGAATGACCCCCAAGTTACTGGATTGGACAGAGGGAGTTGGGGAAGAGGGAAAGAGATGAGAACTAGTTAAGTATGGCACATGTTGAATTTGAGTTTCCCTGGGACCTCCAGGTAGAGATGCTCAGAGGGCAACAGAAGGCTTGAGGGTGAAATTGGGAAAGATCAGAGCCAGAGATATCAACCTGGGAGTCAACAGCTCATGGGAAGGGCATGGTCTTCTAAAGGGAGCATGTAGAGGGAGAGGACCAAGGGGCCAGGGATGGGAAGGTGAAGAACATCAACGTTTAAGGGAGGGCAGGGGAAGAAGAGTCAAAGAAAGAGCTGAGAGTAAATGGTGGGAGAGGTAGGAAGAGACCAGGCTAGAGAAACCTCATGGTTGTCAATCAAGCAGAGTTTCATGGAGCACCCAGGGCTGGTAGGGGTGTCATACAGGCCCAGTCAGACATGGCGCTGATGGGGAGATCCAGACAAGCATATGGCCTGTGCAGCATTTAAGCAGAACTCACATAGCTTTGCCCAGAAAGTGAGGGGGACATGCTGCCAAGTATCCCCTGCACCCAAATGAGGCCAAGAGGGGCCAGGGATCCTCTGAGTCTAGGCAGAAAGAGGGCTCATGGGTGCATTGAGTGTCCACATTCAGCAGAGAGCATCAGATAGCTGTGCTGTGAGCTCTCCTTCCAGAAAGCGGAGACACAAGCTAAAGCAGAAGTGAGGCCCAATTGGCACAAATTTGAAATTGTTATTCTCCTTTCCTTCCTTGCTTCCATCCCTCCCTCCCATCCTCCCTCCTTCTTTCTTTTCTTCCTTCCTTCCTTCCTTGCTTGCTTCCTTCCTTCCTTTTCCCTGGATTCTTCATCTGGCCCATTCTATCTCTTCTATCTGAAGAGAGCTCTTTGGGGCCTTTAAGATTGGGCAGAATCACCAGCAACAATAGGATTGATGAAGACATGTCAAAGGAAGGAAGCCGCTGGGTAGAGAAAGAGCATGAGTCTTTCTACCAGAGGAAGGTGGATGAAACAGAGAATGAAGGAGGCTAGAACAAGAAGGCTCAGGGAGCTTTGTTCTGGAAGCTTGGCTCCCCATTGCCCCCAAATTTTCAAGCTGGTGGCTGGCTCAGACACACTAGACCTTGATGGCCAGAGAAAATGGCAAAATAATGAAAGTTTGCCTGGTGAGAAAATCTTACCATCAGAGGCCTGGCTTAGGGAGGATCTCAGCACAGGCCATGTTGACACTTGAAACCCCACTGATATATGACAAGATGGGTCCAACTTTCAGACCCTCTGAGCCTATACAATCTGAGGCTTCAGGCCCTTCAGAGCCCATCCACATGAACAGGACAGGAAGCTGGAAAACGAGATACATTGCACACTGGAAGAAAAGATTAAACAGGTGGCACCTGTGCTCCTGCCCCCATCAGGGAAACATTATCTTCTAAGCATGGCCCTCTGTCCCCGTCTCCAGCTATTGCAATGCTACTCATTTCTTTCAACATTCAGCTGAAATGCCACTTCTACTTTGAAGTCTTCCTGGATCTTTCTAATTACAATTAATTGCTCCTCTTCTGTTTGTTGTTGGCCACATTGACGAATATCTGTTCCTAGTACCTGACTATTTCCCTCAGTGGGGTTAGCTCCTCGAGTGTCTGGACTGGGTCTGGTTCACTGTTGGAGTGAGGCAGTGTAGCATCATGGCTACACATTTGGGCTCTGGAAGCAGATTGCCTGGGTTCAAACCCTCAAGCCACCTTGCACACTTACCCTCTTGAGCCTCAGTTTTCCTATCTATAAAATGGGCTGATAATAGTACCTAACTCCTGGGGTTGTGTGAATGACACGTGACAGTCATGTGCCTGGGACAGAGAGCCCTGTAAATGTTAGCTATTGCTAGAGTCACTATTTGCAATCTCTCTATAATGCTGGATACACGGCTGGCTCTCCAGAAGATCTTGTTGACCTCAACTCCATGACTCATTGTCTCTCCTATCCCTGAAATAGGTATTCCGGTGATGTATACTTTGCATGAACTGCCACTAGAGCCTCTTAAAGACGACTAACTCTAATGACACTCTGGAGAATATTCATAGAGTTTTCCAGATTCTTGTTTTGAAGAAAAAAAAAAATCAAGTCCACGCCACCTTTTGTTGTCTGTGAGTCTGCGAAACAACCCTTCTCTAAACCTGAGGATGACTAGGCCTCAGAATAAATAAATGGCTCTGCCAGTAGGAAGCGTTAAGGGCGGTGAGGTGAGCCTGGAAGGTCCTTGTGAACCAGCTCAGTGTCTAGATCTTCCTGATGGGCATTGCTGATGTCAAGAGCCGCACCTTCAGGGGGCAGTGGGAACTGTCCAGCTGTGACCAAGCACTTGGTAATGGCTAATTAGCTAAACCGCCCTACACTCCTAATTATCTCTTTTTCAGATGCAAATGTGGAGGCAAGAGACTTGCTCAATGTCTCCCAGCCAGCCAATGGCAGGAAGCAACAAGCTAGACCTCTATGCCACATTTATGAGAAAATTACCTTTCTAATCAGCTCTGCCTCACTTGGAACCATCACTCTGGAACTTTACGCTCTGCCGTTTAAAGCAGAACCCAAGTCATTACTGGCAAAACTCACCTCCTCAGGGACCAGTGACTGCCAGGGCAGAATTCTTAGCTGGCAGAGGAGAGAGCTGTCCCCAGAACAGACTAGAGCCTGTGGATTATCAGCCGCTGGTCTGTGTTGTTTCAAGTAGCTACTCTAGAGGGGGGAGTGCAGGAATAAGAAGTGGCTGTGGTCTCCCTGCATCTGAGAGACCAAAGCTTCATCCATATCTACCTCTGACATAAGAAAAGATGGAAATAATGTCGGTACTGGAGTTAGTCTGACCTGTGTTCACATTCTAGCTCTCCACTTCCTAGCTGGCTGACCTCAAGTAAGTTACTTAACCTCTCTGTGCCTTCATTTCCTCCTCCATAAATTGGGGTTAATAATAGCACCTACCTCAGAGTTGTGGGAAGACTAAATGAGTTCATATATGTGAAGTGTTCAGAGCAGCTCCTTGCACATAGCACTTTATGTGTTAGTTACTCTTATTCAACATTTCCCTCCCATTGTTTTTACAGAATAACAAAGTGACTTTGGGGAGGGAGATGAATGACAAGTTCGACAGTAGCAGCTAGGTTTAAGGGATCTTAGTACTAAAATTCTTCTGGAATTTCAGTGGACTTGAGATACCTTCTTTTCTAGTCCATGTTCTGTGAGATAACAGAAAAATCCTGGGCCGCCTGAGATGGTAACACTCGCTGGATACTCAAAGTTCATTCTCCTGACCTGCAGCAGTAGCATCGCCTAGGCCTGTTAGAAATACCGATTCCCAGGCCCCCTGCAGACCCACTGAACCCGGCACTCCAGGCTGGGGCCTAGCAGCATGTTTTCACACGCCTGTGTGCTTCTGATGTGCACAAATTCCAGAAGCGCCACATTCGCCTCCTCTCTGGGCTCCTGCATTCCTCAAGGGAAGCACAAAGATTCAATCCAGATGGAGATAATTTCACCCAGGATCCTTTATCATTCACATGTCTCCTTCAGACATGTTCTAAAGAGGGACAGATGGGCCTTGATGAAAACAAAGGAAAAGACAGGAAGTTTCTCCAGGTAAGAAGCCCAGGTGATATTTCTCTGTATATTAGCGCTACATAACCCCAACCATCTACCTAGAATGTTTGAGATTTACTAACACATCTCTTCCAAATGTATTCTTGCTGCTCCCAGCATGGCAATAATGGGAGAAAGGGCAGCCGGTTTCCTATCTTTCTTTCTCTGCAGATTTAGAATGAAAAATTTCATAGAATAAAAACCATGAAAGATTTAAGAGACAGAGAGAGCATCCATCAAATTTAGGAGTATCGGATTGTCTCTTTCAGCTTCCTAGGGCTCTCACTGTGTTCCCTTCCACCCCCTACCCAAATGGCCATTTCCCACCTCTCTTCTCTTCAATCCTCTTGCCAGCCCCCCTCCCTCCCGCCACAGTCTCAGATGATTATCTTGCTTTATCCTTTACTGAGAAAGCAGGAGCCAGCAGACTGGTACTCCTTCATCCTTTCACTTCAAAACTCCCTGCTACACTCATCTGTGCCCTTTTTCTCTGCCTCCCTTCCTGGTAACAAAGGACGAGCCCAGCTCCTATCAAACAGCAACCTCTGTGTGCCCTGGATTCATCCCATCTCACCTCCTCCAGCCAGCGTCATCAATCTCTCCTCTGCTCCTCTCTTATCCCTATCAGCACACACCCCACACGCCAGTGTTTTCTGTCTTAAAGAAAAACCCTCTCTTGGCCCCACCACCCCTCTAGCTCCCACCCCATCTCTTTTGCCTGCTCAGCAAACGTTGAAAGAGCTGTCAGGAGTTACTGATCTTACTGATTTGCAGGCCTCATAGAGGGACTGTGATGTGGTTCCCAGCACAGACTGGAGCCAGGCTGCCTGGGCACAATCCCGGCTCTGCCACTTTCTAGTCCTGTGGCCTTGGGCAGGTTATTTATCCTCTCAGTGCCTGGGTTCCTCATCTGTAAAATGGGGATAACATTAGAGTTTACATCATAAGAGTGTGAGAATTACATGAGTTAATACAGATAAAGCACTTAGCAGACACTTATTGTAAACCACGTGTTCTTCTATTTTTCTCTCCTCAATTTACTCCAGTCGGATTTTGTCCCCACTATAGCAAGATATTGCTGCTATCCATGTCAAATCTACTGCTGACTTCTCTGATCTTATCTCACTTGTTTCCACAACAGCATTCAACACAGACGTCCCACGACCACCTTCTTGAAACACTTTCTTCTCTTGGTTTCCAAGACACTAAACTCTCCTGATTTCCCGCCTGCCCCACTCCCCCTCTGATGCTGGTCTGGTCCCCTGGAGTTGGCCTCTTCTTCCGTCTGCCTGGCCCAGGTCTGGTGATAGCTGCTTCCCTCCTCTGCTGCCCCACACAACTCGAAACCACCGGCCCTGCCTCCAGGGCACCTCTGTACAAGGACATATCCTTTCATTCACTTCCGATATGAGTGATTGGCTCTACCCTTTGCCAAAAAGCCTCAGGTGCAGGAAGAGAATATAGCAGAATAGGGAAATGATCGCTTAGAGTGTCTGGTGTAAGCTTTGGCATCGGGTTAAAGTCCTATAAGGCATGGTGGGGTGAGTCTGTATTAGCAAGCGCTGTGGGGAGGGAACTGCTTCTAGGCCCCAGAGGAGCCCTTGAAGCTGGGGTAAGGATTCCAGGCAGGTCCTGGTGGCAGCCCTGCAGCAGGGCACAGTTAGACAAACTATCACTCCAGTCGAGAGGAAGCCCATCTTTGGTTTCAGCATCTGCCTGTCCAGAGAAACTGCTTCCTATCTTCTTCCTTCTTTCTTCCCTTTTGTGAAGAGGAAGCAAGTCTTGGTGATTCTCTTTGCAGCTAAGAGAGAAGTCAGAGTTGACAGAAAAGTCATAGTATCATTCTGGTGGCCTTAGGTCAAGAGGTCTTTGTCTAAAGACCTTAATATAGTCTCATGACCATTCTGCAAACCCAGCCAAATCTCGCACCCCTATGGCGGTCACCCTTGCCTTGGGCCCCACTCTGTGGGTGCTTCCCTGTAGAGCGGCTCTGTCTGTTGGGTACTTACTCATACCAGCTCCTTCAGGACTGTATACAAGCAATGTTGGGGAAAGACTTGCAAATCACTGCTGGTCCAGAGCCTAGAAACAAGACTGACTTGGGAGCAGATCAGGGAGAGAGGAAGCAGGGCTCCCAGAGGTCCCTTACACAGAGGGATTCCCTTCCGAGCCCTGGGAGGCGTGCTCCTCACTAACTCTGCCTCCGAGAAGCTGCGGCCCCAGGAGTCTCTCCTGCAGGCTGGGCTCTGCCTCAAGGGTGGACAGGGGAATTCCTCAGCTATGACAACCTCACCTTCTACCAACAGGCTGCTGAGGGGCTGTTGAGGTAACATCCTCAGCAAGACTAGGAAGACATTTCCCATGGACACAGCTTTCTAAATGAGAGCTAGAGCCCCGGGGGAGCCCGCAAAAGTCTGTGGACCCTGTACTCTAGCAGTCATTGTGCACCTGTAATAGGAATGTTTTCTGCTGTTTTCCTTCCCCATTATAAATGTACAGTATTTCTGAAACATTGGGATTCAACGGGTCTTTGAGGCCTTGCTGAGAAAGCTAATCATCATTTATAAATAGCGTTGCTATAAGATCCTGTTTAAAACTTCAAATATCCAATTTAGACAGCAGTCTTTACAAGGTAGCCATTGGGTGCTGGGAATGCTTGTAGATTTGGGGATCTACATGGGTGGGCCGGTCCTTCACCTGGAAGGGGAGGCAGAGGGACCCTTCAAGGGGTAATGCTTTATCAGGCCCTTTGGTCTTTGACTCCACCCAGCTCGATGAGGTACCCAGAGGGACATAATTTACCAAAGTCCTGGCTGGAGGGTCATCTCCTTGATATCCCTCTCCTACCTGAAAAGCATGCAGAGGGGTGCCTTGGGATTTTCCCAGAGTATATTATGGTATGAACTCAAAGCTTAAGGAGTAACTGTTTTTTGCCTTTTGGGTTTTTTTACTGTGAAGTAATATAGTAACATTTAAGGAAATTTTGAAAAAAGGAAACAAAAATTCATCCATGATTCTATCATTGTAAATGACTATTTTCTTGTTTGTTTTTGCCTTTCCCAAGTCCAATTGCAAATAATTTTTACACAGTTATTAATAGTGTACCCTTTCATATTCTGCTTCTTCCATTGAACCTGTGTGTATTAAAATGAAATATTCTAAAGCCACTTTACAGCTAAAAAGATCTTTGTATCTTGATACTGCAACAGTTGTAACTCTACATAGTAATGTGCATTTTTATACTTTTACTGGGTTGGGATGTATCATATTGGGGCCATCCTCCCTGGAAACTCAGCCCCAAGGCCTGACAGGACTCTCCTATCTGCCCGCCTCCCATTCTGCTCAATCCAGTATCCCGTCACATCTGAGCATCATGGGGCCTAAGCAACATGCATGATTCAAGCATCTAACAGTCTCTGTGTTTCGGTGCCCGAGACAGTGTTCCCCAGAGTCAGTTCTGAGGACAGTGATATTGCAACAAAATTTCCCCCAGAAGAGTTCTACAGGCATGCAAGTTTGGAAGTGCTGAACAGTATGAGGATGGACCATATAAAATTGCCAACATTCAATTGTTTTTGACATACAAAATGGTCATTCCAAACGGTTCAACCTAATAAAAACTCCTCTGGGACATTCACTAGACAATTAGCGTATTAAAGGCCTAAAGTTAAAGAAATCTGTTTGATTGTGATTGACCCAATGTTATGAAAATGTAATCCTTTTTCAAATAATACTTATCACTATACATCAGGGCACACTTTGGGAAACCAGGGGCTGGAGCAGTTATGAAAGAACAGAACTACGAAAATGCAGCAAAGAAGTACGTTAACGTGGGAGCCTGGAGCAGCATCAAGGCCTGAGCAAATGGCCTGGAGAGGAAGGGCAGGCTGGTATTTTCCTTCCTGGGAGTGCTCGCCCATCCCTGAGATCCAAAGCCATCACATTTTTCAGACCTTCCCCTTCTACAGTCATTCTTCCTCGAGGAGCCTCCCTCCAAATAGGCATTTTTGTAATCAACCTCTGCCCTCTTCTCCCTCGTCAAAGTGCAGGGAGGATCCATGAGGTGACATCAGTGGCTCACCCCATATTCCTCAAATGACAGATGTTAAATAAACACGGTAGTATTTTGACTGCCCTCTCATTATTATAACTATTAATTATTCATCTTTTCAGGGTATCATTACCATCCCTGTTCATAGGTGTTCATCTAATTCGTTTACAACTATGACGTGCGTTAAGCTAATCTGCACACAGGGAGGAGACTCAGGCTCGGCTACCGGTGCCTCAGGGAGTGTCTCACACGTACTCTATAAGGAATGCGGGGGCCGGCGCTGTGGTTGAGTGGTTAAGTCTGTGCACTCTGCTTCCAGGGCCCAGGGTTCACCAGTTCAGATCCTGGACGCAGACCTACATACCGCTCATCATTCCATGCTGTGGTGGCATCCCACATAGAAGAATTAGAATGACCTACAACCAGGATAGACAACTATGTACTGGGGCTTTGGGGAGAAAAAAGAAAAAAGAGGAACATTGGCAACAGATGTTAGCTCAGGGCCAATCTTCCTCACCAAAGAGCATACTTAAAAAAAAAAAGAATGTAGACCCACAGCCAGTTTTGAATTTGTTGTTCTCCAGGCACCAGAGCTAAATGTCCAAGACAGAGAAGGAACTGTTGGATGGGGTAGATTTAGATAGAGTACAGTGAGTCAGTGGCTTGGCCAGGGCTAAATTCTCCATGCTCCCACTGTGTTTTCCCCCCCATTCCATTGTCCCACTGTCTGGAATTCTTCCCATGAGAGAGCTTTTATCAGGGTTGTCAGTCATTCACACTCTGCCTCCGGACACTCTGTGTAGTGACTAGGCATTCTGGCATCGCTCAGCACCTCTGGCCACCTAGCAAGTGTTAGGTGTGGGTAGGAATTAGCTAATACTCTAAGGAAGTGAAAGATGAGACTTGAAAGGTAGGGTGTTGCTTCCCTATGAGAGCACAGAGTTACTTTAAAGTTGTTAATTGTAGTGGGGTGGGGTTTAAATGACATCAAATGGAACCCTAACAGTTTTGCGTCCTGAAATGGAAGGCGCTTCCCCGAGTGAGCGTGCCTATGAAGGAAATTCTTGGCCTCTCAGGGGGCTTGCTACAGACACGCAGTTACCAGGAATGGTAAGAAAAGCCTGTTTGATTTCTTGCGATGTAAGTGGAAATGAAGCCTTTGACTCAGGCTCACTGAAGGAGCAAACGTGGATGAGGCTTGAACAGGCCACGTCGCCTTTTAGATCCTCACCTCTCATTTGTTGTCTATCCAAAACTGTCAGATAATCTTAATAACACATCCCGAGAGCTCTGAGAGCAGAGGGAAGGGAAGCGGCACTCCTCCTTCTTTTGAGCTGAGCGAGAGATTTGGAACCAGAGGCCCGATTTGACTTCCCTCTCCACATTTATTGTGTGTGACCCTATGCCAGTCACTTAATTTCTCTTGCTAAGTAAGGACAGTCAATAGACCTCCCAGAACTGCCTCGAGGATCAAAGTTGATAAGGTACAAAAGATGATCATGACGTGACATTGATGGCAATGCTCAGCTCTCTTGTATGGCCTGACGTGTCTACATCTTTAATTGAGAAGCTGCCTTCCCACTGGGAGAAAATAACTTGTAAAGAGTACCAAGACTCATATACCCTGGACTTTAAAATAGGCAGAAGTATGAAAAGCACTGGTCATACGTGTCTCATTGTTCATTTCCCTTTGGGTTCAGCTTCCGGAAAGTCTGTCTATATCAGGGATGTAACCTGACATTTTAGATCTCTTGGCCAGTAAGTTATGTCAATTCTGGGGTTGGCCCTCTTGTAGGATCACCACACAGTCCCACAACCTCATAATCATGGTCTCCGATGTTGAGTTCCTTCCGTGTGTCAGCACACTTCTACAAATTCTGCATACATTACTGATTCATTAAACAAATATTTATTGATCATCTACTTTGTACCTGACACCAGAGATCCCAGGGTTACAGTCATGTATGAGGTACAGGGCCTACCATCATTTAGGGTACAGACTAGAAGGAGAGATAGATAAATAAACGCACAATTGCTATACAGTATGCTAAGTGCCACCACAGGCCAGTGTCAGAATGCTTTGGAATCTTCTAATCTAGTCTTGATGGTGGTGATTAGAGACTTTCTGGAGGAAGTGGCTTTTAATTTGAGTGGGAATTAGCCAAGCAAGGAGACGTGGGAAGAACATCCAGGCAAAGGGCAAGGCCTGTGAGGTGGGTAGGAACAGGAAGGCAGAGCAGGGACTAGAGCGGCACTTGAAGAGATCAGTAAGCTGGATTGAATCTTCTCAACAACTGAGGAAGGTGGGTCTTATCCTCCTCATTTTGCAGCTGAGTAAATTAAGGCTTAGAATGACATGAGAAAGTGAAGAAGGATGTTTGGGAGGATGCTTAGAAGATGTGCAAATCAACAGATAAAATCAAATTACATTTGAGAACGATTTTCAAATGGCCAAGGGGAGGATGATGAGGTCAGGAAGCCATTTGTTAATGGCGGGCTCTGCTGGGCCCGTGGTGCCCCTTACTTACACTTTTCTCTAGGGATCATCAACCTCACTGTTTATCCATTATCACAAGCGTTTCATACAATATATGCAAAGAGAATTGAAAATAGAGTCTAGATCTCTGTCTCCAAAACCTATGCCCTTCTCTAGTTTAGAAAAAAAAATTTATTTTCAATACTAAGATTAAGTATTTGGAGCGGTTGGGGGACCTGGGCTGGTGACAAGGTGGCTCATATGAAGCAAATCCTTTCAGGCCCAAGGGCTTGGTGGCTGCACTTTGTCAGGAGCCCAGGAGCCCAGCTTTTCAGGAGTCTCAGTGCCAAAACCCAGACTACCATGCCCCACTGCCTTTCTTGAAAAGCCTTTAGAAGTAACACTCGAACGAGTTTGCAGAGAGAAATACTGGCCTGAGAAAGAGGTGCTTTGCTGTTACACAGCTGTCGAGATCTTCACTCCCATGAGGCACCGGAAGCACTTCTTTCCTTAAAGGGCTCCCCCCAAAACTTCTGTGCTTAAGCTGTAGGAGAAGACTACAACTTTGAAAGCTCTTGAACCTGACCAAAACTTCGAAAAAAGATACATCCAGCTACGTTTTCTCATATTTCTAGAATGAGATTTTCTCCTAGACAGATTCCTAGGTCAATAAAATGCTCGACTTTTACGGATTTAGCAAATAAAGTAATTATAGTTTCACTAATGCTGATGCCCAACATAGTGCATTTATTCTAAAAACTTGTTGTCTGAATGTAAATGTTAATTTTCTGAGGCAGAAAGTGTGGGAACTACAAGAGAATCTGTTTAATCTGAGTGGAAGATCCTGTTGGCTTCCCGGTTTTCCATCCATGAGACAAATAAAATTGTAAAGAAGTGAGTTGCAAGCTGGTGGCTTTCACTGGCATTCCCAGAAGCTGTCACACTGGGAAGGAAGTGTTCAGCTTATTTAAAAATTCAGGGGGTTCCTGGTGCTGCTCACCTGGGCTCTCTGGAACTGAGGCTGCCCCTCAGTCATCACCTGGGGGCAGCTTGTGAACAGCCTACCCAGCTACGAGGAACATGGCTGCTCACTTTGAAGAAAAACGAGTTACATATAATTTCTAGCACACATGCTTTGGGCCCTGGCTCTTCCTGTGAGAACTCGATGGAAAGTGCAAACCACTGACCCAGGGAACTGGGCTGTAAGTGAAGAGCTTCCTGGGAGCATCAAATTGAAAGGTGCCTATTCACCTGCCATCTAACAGAGGGTTAGGTCAACTTAAAGAAAATAAAGTATTGTTTTCGTTTTAAAAATGTTTTCCTATTGTTTGTTTTACAAAAGTAATATGGGATTAGGATGGGAAATTTGGAAAATAGAGAAAAGCTCAAAAGAAAAAAAATATCAAAATCTATATCATTCCTAACCCAGAGATAAGCACCATGAATATGTCCTCCCAGTCTTGTTCCTCTGTATATTTATTTAATAGATGGTATCACACTGTTCATATTATACTAGAAACTACTTTTCACTTACCAGTTTTGGGAACGTTTCTCTTATAAATATTATTCTATGATACAATTTTTTGATACAACTGCAGACTATTGCTTCTAATAATGGACCTTAATTCATTCACTCAGTTCCCTGTTGTCAGACGTGTGTGTGCTTCCAATTATTTGCCGACAATCATTATATTAATTGTAATCAACACTATAGTTAATACCCTTGGGAATGCATTTTGTTGGTTCTTTGGAATGAATTCCTGAAAGCACAATTCCTGGATCAAAGCTTGCTGGGCACTTCGTAAGCTTTCTAATATATGTGGCCAAAGTGTCCCCCTGTCCCCACCCTAAAGTTTGTACCAACTCATACCCCTACTGGCCATCTAGACTCCCCAAAATAATAATTGCTGCATAAGATCTTTCTCCAGGACCAACATTAACCCCTGCCAACATTTTGAAAAAGAAAATGACAGGTTTTGTATCTAATGTTCCCACTTTATCCCATTTTTGAGATTTTCCTTCTCATGTCTTAGCCTCCTTGTTAATTTACCATCCAACCCTACTCTCAGTAAGGTAACTAATACTCTGACACTCCAGTATTGACGACTACTGAAATAAAATTATTATACTACACATTTTAACCAGGAACAAAACCAAGCAAATAAATTGCTTATTTATAGAGTTTTACTTTATTACCAAGCTAAAGATGAGAGTTATCTTGAGGCGGAGGAAATCCCAAAAGTAGTGAAACAAAGGCCAGAGGTTCTTCTTACTCCTAAAGCTGGCCTTTGCCAAGTCTTCCTTTTATGCAGTGACAGGGAAAACAGGTTCACAGCTTCCACCCAACTCCTTAGGAAACGCTTGATGTTTTCTGCTAAGTCTCCCCTCCCTCCAAGTCACAGTTCTGAGTTCAGTGGAGTAAATCCTGCAGAGAAGAATGAAAAGGGTATTAAAAAAGTAGAGAGGATAGCGGATTTGCTGGTGAGAGAGAAAAAAATAGATTTGAGGCTATGAGGGAGAAGAGACTAGGGAGTGGATTTCAGAGAGAGCTTTGAGGAAATGTCAAGAAAGGAAAAGTTTGGGGAGCTAATAAGAAGGATAGAAGTTGGGAAAGAGGATTTTTTTTTAAAAGAATTTTTGCTGTGCATTATCCATGTAATGCTTTTTGATATTTTCCTAGATATCTACTGGTTTCAGTTAAACTTTTGTTGGATTGATATTTCTTTGACTGTGACATTGTCAAAAACTGTACCATAAGATGCTTGGTCTTTATGTAGGTTACAATAGGATCATATCTCTGGAGCTAGAAAACTATTTTTTACTTAGGTATAATAATTAAGAGCTGATTTCTAAATGTGTATTTCTATTTAGTTGTTAATTTTAATTGTTCACATAATATCTGCCTAAAAGTATAATTTAAGGAGATATAACCCTGAAATAAAACATGGACTGCCATTCAGTTGGGCTGCCTTGTGGATATATTTTGTTTCAGTAGAAGAATATGTTCCAAGATCAGATCAGCTCAGTTCAGCATTTATCAAATGCCTAGAATGAGTCAGGCACCATGTCTGACACTTAGGGGAATAAATGTGACTGATATATTGATCCAGCATGACCAGTAGGTTATAATCAAAGCAAAATTTTATTTTTATCTTCCCCTGACCTTTTGAAGTGCGTTCAGTAGGGAAATAACATGATGAAATTGCTGAAGCCTCTGATAAAAACTTGGCCTCTCCTTCAGCTGACTGATGTCCCCTCAGCCCCTGGTTGCCTG
Organism: Equus przewalskii; assembly: GCF_037783145.1. Taxonomy (NCBI): domain Eukaryota; kingdom Metazoa; phylum Chordata; class Mammalia; order Perissodactyla; family Equidae; genus Equus; species Equus przewalskii. The sequence continues at coordinate 2,831,416 of NW_027228750.1, forward strand.
AAGGTCGGCTTCACACATGACTCTCCATGCTCAGGTCCCCTCTCCCAGGTGTTCCTATTGGTGAGGACTCAACGTGGCTCTAGGGTATCTGGCCTGCTGGACAAGCTCTCAGATTCCTGCCTTGTAAAAGGTGACTTCCCAAATGCAGCTCTGTGCCTTCTGTCTCTCCCCTGTTCTAGAACACACAAAATTTCCCACGTATGTTTTAGGCTTTGGTCCACGATGCCCCCACCACACCCCAACATTGTACTTTGTATCCGTGCATTGTGGAGGAGGAGGAGGATGTTCTCACAGCACAGAAAAAACTCTCTGCAAGACACAGCTTCACAAATCATCACTCCTGCTTCTGAGCCCGTTTTATGCCCTTCTTCTGATCGAAGTGACTAAGAATTATGGAACTGCTTGTCAAGGATTCCCTTCTCAAACTCTGCATAGTGATGTGCTATCTCACTTTGATACGCACCATTTATTCTATCTCGAAATCTCAGTTGAAACTTTAAATTTAACATCCTAATACACAAAAATAAAAAGACAGGGTCCCTGTTCTTGAGAAATTTCGAGGAAACTAAAGGAGACAGAAATGTGTAAACAGATTGTTTCAATACAATGTGACAAGCATCATGATAGAGAAATGTGCAGGGGACAATGAGGACACAGAGATAGCTTCTGATCCATGGTGCCAGTATTTTCCCTCAAAAGACTATCTAGAGGAAGGCCATACATGAAAGAACGAGCGGTCTGTGCGGGTTACAAGTGAGCTGAAAGAAGGTAGTATCTGCTTGGGAACATCATGCTTCAGAACAAATGCTACTGATTTGTTCCCCAGTTACTCAAGAGCCTGGAGGAATGCTTAAATTATAGGTTCCTGTTAATACTGTTTAATTGGTTAAAGTGGATAGGAAAAGCTTCCTTTTTTAAGGGTTTGAAAGGAAGCCCAGAAATCTTGGCAGCCAAATGTAAGAATAGTAATCCTCTCTGAATCTGCCTTAAGATTGTAGAAGCAGGGCCGAGGTCCTGGGCTGGACTCCTCAGACGGGTCTCATACTGCGCTCTTGGCTCCACGGCCCCAGGGGATGTACGGAAGACATCTGGACAAACACGGCCCCAGACATGACCGCTCTACCCACCTTCTCATTCCCTGCACTCTATCCCCATCCAACTCTTTTTTTTCCTTTGCAGTAAATAGTTGATTGCACTTTCCCAGCCCCCAATTCCAGCATCAAATATGGCATTATAAAATCGTAAGGAAAATAATGAAAAAGTCTGGGAATGTGCTTGCTCCTCTAATGCTGCTAAGGCAGGGAGGAAGGGAGCTGTGTCCAGTGAGGGCCTCTACCGAAGCTTATGCTGCTGAGCCCAGAACCCTAGATGTCCCAACAGGCTGTCCAAGGAGGTGCAGTCCACTCCAGGCGCCGAGGGAACGCTGCCACGGCTCTGTGCCTCGTGCCAAGCGGACTGCTGTTATTTCACCTGCTCTTCCTCTGAGACATCAAAACATTCCCAACTCAAATAGTTACAAATCCGAACGACGCCTTTCAGACCTCTCACACACTGGGAGTAACACACGTGACCATTGTCAAACCACGTTTCCCGTTTTTGGAAAGATCGTTCCCATAACCAGAGACTGTTTCAGAGTGATGAAGCAGCCTTGCCTGCGGGAAATGCCACTTTGGCACTGACCAGGGCATTCCCAACCCAGTTAGATTCTGACCCTGGTGGCAGCGCTCAGAAACCTCGTCCGGGAGAACGTGCTTGCTTTCACTGGGTAGTAGGAAAGTTGCCCGGATGGAAAAGGACTAACATCCCCGATCATTCCTGCCTCTTTTCTTCTGGGCCTCCTTCCTGTCTGTGCTGCTACAACCTCATGGTCCTTCCTGGGTTTCTCAGCTCCGGTGGCCACCAGAACTGTTATATTAGACTAAGATGTGAAAAATTGTTTCTGTCCTTGGTTTAGGTAAGATATCCCTAGAAAGGAGGAAGAAACTTAGAAACATTGTAAATATGAAACTAACAGAGCCAGTTTGTTATCCTAACTTACTAAATCTAAATTGAGATTTGATGTGGCTGGTGCAGATTTAAGGGCGCCGGCCTCAGCTCCTTTTCTCATCTCCGTCTGGGTTAGTGAGAGGCAAAGCTAATCAGTTTCTAGACCAAGAGGACACTGGGCAGGCATTGCTCCCAGGCCTAGTAGGGTTCTCAGTCCCTAACAGATTCCGCCTCTGAGGGTCTCTGGAGGAGACCTTTTCCTCCCCTACCTTCAACACACTTCGTATCCCCAGTCACCCTGGCTCTTGACGTGAGCCTTAGCATCTTGGTGGTGGAAAAAGAACTAAGATTTTTAGTGCACTTGCTACATGCCAACCACTATCCTACAGACATTACATCCGTCATGCAGAAAGGCACCAAGTGAGGGAAGGTAGATCCCTTCCAGGCCCTCAGATTTTCCCCCTTGAGCTCGAAAATAAAACCCAAGCATTAAAAAGATGGTAATGGTGACCACTAGTACCCCCGCCAACTAGCATGTAATCCAACACGTAAAGAATACTAAATCATATAACAAAAAATATGTGCACAAGTTAAAAATAAAAAACACTACCTTCTAGTTTTACTGATTAATTTCCCGATAAATTTCTAGACAAGTTCATTGAACTTTAATTTTGATCTTTGGAGAGTGGTGAGCGTGTTGGTCAAGGGTGAGAGGGACAGGGTGCCATTCCTGCTTTGCTAATGCCACAAGGACAAGCTTAGCCAGCCTAGTGAAGAGCCCAGTGCTGCCTGCACTTCAAGTTATCCTATGGTGGCCTGATAAAGCTTTGTTTGGTCTATCTCTTAAAGTTCCTAGTACCCTGGACTCCAGGATGGAGAGCCTTGTCCGTGGTTTGTTTCTCCAAGTTGTTCAGTATGCCTGAAACAAATTCTCTGGGTGACCATTAAGGCTAATTCTACCTGCTGGTGAAGGGATAAATCTTACTTTTAAGTTTTTATAGCATCACCTAGTAGTCTCTCTATTGGGCGTGAAACCTTAATGGTGGGTGCCATATTCTGTCCATATCATATCAGTGTCCATAATACTTGCTGGATATTACAGATATACTTCATAGCTCACATTTCCTTTTCTCTTAGCACTTTGAAGACAGAATTCCATCATTTTTCTGGCTTCCTATGTTACTTTGGAGAGTAAGTTGTTAATCTAATTGTCATTCCTTTCTAGGTAATCTGTCTTCTCTCTCTTACTGCTTTTAAGAACTTTTTGGTGTTTGTTCTTCAGTTTCATTGTGAAGTGTTTTGTAGTTTCCTTTTTATTTACCCTACTTGAGATTCATGGAGCTTCCTGAATCTGAAGATTGAGATCTTTAATAAATACTAAAAAATACTCAGTCCTTTTCTTTTCGAATATTGCCTCTCTCTCATTCTCTATTCTTTCTTTGTGGACCTCTGATTAGAATATATTAAAATTTCTCATTTTGGTCTTCATGTATCTTACCCTGTCTTTTATATTTTTAGTCTCTGTTTCTCTGGACTCCATCATGTGTAATTCTTCAGCTCTTCGGCTTAACTAATTCTCTCTTCCAGTTGTATCCACTCCACTACTTAATGTGTGCAGTGAGTTTTAAGTTTCAATCATTTATTTTTCATTTCTAGATGTTCTGCTTGGTTCTTTTTCAAATCTTAATTTGGTCAGTGTTTTTAGTTTTTTGTTCCCTACTCAGGCTTACAATTCTCTCATTCACTTATTTTAAGATATTAAAAAGGCTTCTTTTATATTCTATATCTAGTGGTTTCAGTATCTGCTATCTTTTCATTCCAAATCTGCTGCTTGTTTCTTCTTTTCCTGGTACCTTTCTGCTTGTGTACGTAGTGATTTTTTATTATGAGCTTATATTTCTGGGAATTTTATCTGCTGAAATTCTTTGAGGCCTGGGTCGAGAGTGAATTTTTTTGGAGAATATTTGCTTTTGCTTCTGTTAAGCATTGGAACTTTACCAACTAGGAATGCTTTAAACTGAATTCTTGGTCTGTGGTTCTTTGGGACTGGAAGCATTGTGAATTCAGGCCTCAAACCTGCATGATGACCAGCTGGTATATACACAATCTCAGGAGAATGTTTCTTTCTTCATCCAGAACCAAGAATAAATGAGGTCGTTGCCTTTCGGGTATGTGTCTTTGTGTGTGTATGTGTGTGTGTGTGTGTGTGTGTGTGGTGTGTAAAGGGAGCCCTAACTTAAGTTAGACTCCCCTGCTTGTGTGGCCCCTTAGCTTTGTCTCCGGTATTCTGCACGGCTCTTAAGGCAGAAGCTCCTGGTTCCCAGAATGCATAGATAGCCACTGTGTTCACCACTCTCTTACCTGTCTGGATTCATGTGCTTGCTTCATTTTTAGCCTCTGCAAATCTCCCTTATTTTTCTTGCCAGCAAAACCAAGTGTTCAAAAATGTGTGTGTAGTTTTGTTTAGTTTTATTCAGCATTTTAAGTGTCTTTAGCGAGGTTTTTATTTTTTTAGGATATTTAGTATGCATTATTGCTGGAAACTTAAATTTCATTCCCCACAAAGTTCTTTTTCCTTTTAGAGGGATGCCTCTATTTTGTAAATCATTTCTGGAGAGAAATGACTGAAAGGAGCCAAGTTTAACAAGTAATCAAGCACAGCTGCTATCAATCAATTCCTTCTCCGGGTCCCCTTGACCCCAGCCAGCCAGGTCTTCTCCTATTTCCAACCTTCCAAGGCATTTTGTTATAATTCATAGCATCAGCAAGATTTCACATACCACAGTTTTTAAAAGATTATTTTCCTTTAGACACGCAGATTTAAAAGAAGTTAAGAATGTGTTAGTTTCCCTTAGCAACAGAGTATGGATATATAATTTATTCATTACTTCCACAAGTTTTAAATACTACATGCTAGGCTATCTGAGGGGAGCATGTGCTAAAGTGGAACATTTATTCAACAAACATTTATTAAGTTCCTACCATGTTCCAAAGACTGGAAAAATGGCATGAACAAAGCATAGAGGCAAGACACAACCTGGCATATTTAGGGGCCCAAAGAAGTTTAGAATAGTTGGAGCATGGAAGTAGGGGCCAGAATGGGGCCAGAAATGGGATAAAGTGTCCACAAATTTATGTAGACTCTTCTTGAGCTTATATTTGTGTTCAAACTTTTTAAACTTTCAGAATTTGCAGGTATTCTTTGCTTTTTATATTCAAATCAATATATTTAGATTGAAATCTTAAGCTTTTACTAAAATATGGTATCTGAATATGTAGAAATCTTAATCAGAACATAAAACAGGGGCCAGCCCAGTGGCATAGTGGTTAAGTTCACACACTCTGCTTTGGCAGCCCAGGATTCACGGGTTCAGATCCCGGGCACAGACCTACACAACCACTCATCAAGCCATGCTGTGGCGGTGTCCCACATATTAAAACATAGAGGAAGATTGGCACAGGTGTTAGCTCAGGGACAATCTTTCTCACCAATAAATAAATAATTTTAAAAAGAAGAAGAAGATAAAACAGAAATCTTGTGTTTCATAGTAGCCCTGTAACCAATCCCTGGGTTAGTGCTAGGCCCCGGGCCACAGTGGGTTAAGATGGCCCACAAGGGTCCAGGACAGGAGAAAGGACCGGACAGGACAGTAGGACCTTCTTGCATACGGTATCAGGCTGGGAGTCCCTACCAGGGGGAGCGCAAGAACCATACACCTACAGGAGAAAGTTGAGACCAGAGCCCCGGAAGTCAGGCTGGACCAAGCAGACAGTCGGAAATCACAAGAAGACCCTGGGTTCTAGCCTAGCTCCAGGGCAGAGGCAGGGTGCAGAGTCCAGGCTGGAAGGCCAAGGGAACTTCCTTTGTGTCTGTTACAGAAGGACAGGTCCACAGAGGAGTTCAACGCAAGGACGACTGTGGATCCCAGGACAGGAAGTATCTCCCCTGCCTTGGGTTTCAGAAGGTCTTTGGTGTGGGCAGCCATGGCTTGTCATGGCGCACAGGACAGCCCCAGGGTCTGTGTGGATGACAAGTACAGCTCAGGCAGGCCAGGCCCTCGAGGGATGGGACTGACAATGTGATTTCCACACCTCTGTTCTCACAAGCTACACGGCCACACCTGCAGAACTGTGCCCACGTCTAAAAGACGAGAATGTGGGTCCTAGCAGGTGATTTGCAGTGGAACCCAGGTAGGACTTTTGGAAGCCTAAACAATATATCCCTACTGATTTCCGGGATACAGTGGTCTGTTTTTCGCTGGAGGGATTTTTGGATGTTACTGAAATAGAGTAAATGACAGGAAGCTTGTAGGGCACAAATATGACCTTGTAGCCCATTGCAGAATAGAGAGGCATCAGACCGCCTAAGACAGGTATATGTGCCTGGGTAGAAAAAAGCTCTGAGGGTGATCGATGTACTTGTTTCCAGCCTTGTTAGTGAACAAACGGTGAACTGATCCCAGGGCGAGGCTTTCTAAGAGGAGACAGCTCAAGTACCTCTCTGAATCTCTTCAGTGACAGCACAGGTTTCCTGAAGGCAGGAGAAGGAATGAAAAGCCAAGAGTCACTGTGGCTTTAGGGTGTTGCAAAGGTGATCTAGATTATAGATCATTCACAGTGTGTCAGGCCATTCATCTGCCTGAGGCCTGGATCACCGTGACTGACGGAAACACACTCTCCCCAGAGGGAGCCTGCCCTGTCCTTCCCAGTCTCCCCCGTCAGACCTTCTCAGTCCCAGCTCCTGCCTCCCAGCTTCCGTGCAAAACCCCAGTGCCTGGCCCTCCTCCTCTCTCATGGGTTCTGAAGTTCACCTTCCTGCCCCACTCCCTTAAATCCATTAAGGAAAGAAAGGAGCATGCTCTGGGCTGGGTCTTCAGCAAAGATGTCAGAGGCCAGTCAGAGCTGAGTGGGCTTTGAATGGGTCCTGCTTTGGGTACCCAGAGAAGAGGTGGAAGAATGTTCTAGGCAGAGGGCAAGAGGGGGCAGTGCACAGATCAGTCTATGAGAATACAGGGCTCCAGAAGGGGAGAAGGGTTAGAGAGATAGCGTGGGGCATTTTAGGACGGTCTTAAATTCTAGGCTCAGTTTGAACTTTAACCCACAAGCAATGAGAAGTCATTTAAACTTGGGGGTACCGAGAACGGGTAAAAATAAGAATAAACATTTGTAGTTTAAAAATAATAGCTAGTATTTATGCTTTACAAAGCATGGTTTGTTTCTTTGGACCCTTGCAACGATCCTGTGCAGACAGTAGTGTTTAATCTGGACACAGGTGTAGGATGAGTTACAGCATTGCTCAATGACAGGAAAGAACGCCAGGTTCTCCGTGGAGCTGATGAGTGGAGAGGGACAGCAGCGCCTTCTCTGTTTCGCCCACTCCAGAAATGACCAGGCGGTCACTGAGCAGTGCTCCTGCCTCATCTATGGCTGGGCCAGAGGAGGGGTGAAGAGAAGGGATGAGGAGAGAAGGGTGACGTGGGACAGGTGTGGAGGGGCTGTGCATGAGAGAAGAGCAGCCCAAACAGCGAGAGCCAGTCATGAGCGGGAAGTGCTTGTTGGCAGCCAACCCTCACTCCAGGTGCTGTGAGCGCCCCTGGAAGTCTCCCCTCCACTCCAGTCAGGCTGTTTCAGTTCAGACCACACAGACTGCTTAGGATAGCCGGCTTTTCTCAACAGTACACTTTGTGGGAGGTTCATAAAAGGTTTGAAGTGTGTTTGTTATTAAACACAATGGGATCAGTTATACTGCTGAGGGAATCTTCTGGAAATGTTTTCGCTCCGCAGTGAGAATAAGGAGGAACAAGAAATACAGGTATGATTGAGCAAAGGATTAGTGATCAACCTTGTATTGACTTTTGTCTCGCTCTGCTTGTGCCGCTGGGAAACAGCCAGCGCAAGGCTAATGACATGCTAATATGTGCTTCCCGGGATCGGAGGGCCAGGTATAAACAGAGCGGGCTTAAGAATAAAAGAGAATGGCTTTGCTGCAAACTCAGATATTGTTTAGGGAAAGGGACCTATTTATTAACATTTTACATTTTCCACCTGATCCTCCCCCTTCCAGAGTCTCAGACAAAAGATACTTCCCGAGAGAGATGGACTTCAACTGGTGTAAAACCGGACACGTTGTCCTTCCGTAGGTTACCACTGTGCAAAACACGAGCCTGGAAACTGACGTGGACTCTGGGATTGACAACTTTGGATTGATATAAAATGCAGTGTAATAATTAAGGCCATGGACGAGGGACTCTCAGACTGAGTCTAATCCCGCCCTAATTTCCCAAGGGTGAGCCCTTGGATAAGCTACTTAATTCTAGGCCTCAGTTTCCCTATCGGAAAACAAAGATAATATTACCTACCTGATAGGGTTGTTGTGGGGATTAAATCAGGGCATGCACTCAATACATATCAGCCATCATTGTTTTATTAGTAGCAAAGGTTTTAGGAGGCATACACAGAATATATAACTGTGGCCAGGGCAAGGCCAGAGCAAATTCCCAGGAATATCAGATTACAGAATCATATAACTTACTATGTTTGAAAGAGACTTTCAAAATTGTTCCAACCCTTATCTGTTCCCAGAAACTCAGCCCTCCCCACTTCTCTCCGTAAGCGGTTACTCAGCCCCTGCCTGTACACCCATGGCCCGGGATGGGAAACACTGCAGTCTCAGGCTGGTACCAGAGGGCCGTGTTGGAAAGTCTCCCTGTTTGCTGAACCTAATCTAACCGCCTAGAACTTTCACCTACTGGCTTTGTTTCTTCCAGAGTGATGAAGAATATGGTACCTTTCACATTTTGAAATGATCATCATTGCATTTAGACTTCTCTAAACTACCCCAGTTTCTTTAACTATCCTTCTCTGTCTTCTAATCGCATCACCACCCTGGTCCCACTTCTCCTGGATCAATAGTTCTCAACTGGGGTGACATGTCTGGAGACATTTTAAGTTGTCAAAGGAGGGGTGCTACTGAATCTAGAAGGTAGAGGTCAGAGATGCTGCTGAACTTCCTACAATGCACATGACAGCCCCCAGCAACAAAGAATTATCTGGCCCAAATAGTCAAAGTGCTGAACGTGAGAAGCCCCGTCCTCAATATACACCTTAATCAGTGTTCTTAAAGTACGTATGGGCCAAAAATGTGCATAGAGTAGCATAGCTAACATTGCCATTGTACTGTCAGTACTTTTGCATTAAATTAGCCTAAGACTCTGGCAATTTGTCATCTAGCGGTCAGTTAAAGCCCCCTTTCCCATGTTGCTGCTAACCTGGGGTGGCACTTATGAGCCTGCATCCTCGCCTAGAAACCACTAGTCAGTGGTGGCTCTCTCCTGCTGAGCCCAGAGGCAGCCTTGCAATCTTTTCTAACACAATATCCTAGGCCACTGCTATTGAAAATTCCCACTGAAAACTATCAATCATTCAAAAGAAGTTGGCATGCAAGGTGAAATCTATTTGTTGGTCATGTCTCCCTTGTTTTGTGGCACTGGGGCCCAGGTATGATGTAATCCTGGGGTGTCTGCTTTGGGGCACCCCCCACAACACTGTGTCCTGATTCTTAGTGGCAGCTGGAAAGAACAGAGGATGCCACAACCTGATGCTCTAAAGCACACAAGTGTCTTATATGCAATTTCTGAAAATCCCTTTCCCCAATGTGAAACCGTGCAGTCCACTGTCGTTAAAGCAATGAGGACAGAGCAGGGCTGCCAGAAAGGATGCCCTCTCTTCCATGCACTCTTCAAGCCCCATGGAACAGCTCCTTCTCTTTGCCAATGTCTTCCTGGCCCTCCACTTACCACTCTTTTTTTTTTTTTTTAATTTTTTTTAAAGATTTTGTTTTTCCTTTTTCTCCCCAAAGGCCCCTGGTGTATAGTTATGTATTTTTAGTTGTGAGTCCTTCTAGTTGTGGCATGTGGGATGCCGCCTCAGCATGGCTTGGAGAGCAGTGCCATGTCTGCTCCCAGGATTCGAACCGCGAAACCCTGGGCCGCCGAAGCAGAGCGTGCGAACTTAATCACTCGGCCACGGGGCTGGCCCCCACTTACCACTCTTGACGCTCATGCTGTCAGTCCTCTGGATCAAAGCTGGCCTTGATTTTACTGATAAAAGAGATAAAGGAGAGGAATGAAGAGATGGGGAAACACATAACATACCCTGGATTCTTCAGGAAAAAAACCGAACTTGAGTAGACAACAATCTAAACTTCTCAGAAACCCAAACGTGTACTAATTCAATATCTAGAAAGTGCTTACATAATTTTACCATGGGGCCCAATGCTCTGTTCTACTTAGTGTTTAAAAATTTCTTTTCTCCTTTTATAGAAAAAAAAAAGAGAGAAAATTTTGGGATAGGCTGAAATAAATGTTTTCCATTTCAGCATTCCTTCCTAAACCTAGTCACTTGGTTAGTTTATGAACAAAGCAATATGTTTGATTTATTCAAATATTTACTTGATTTACTCAAATATTCTACTTTTAATTTAAAGGTAGAATTTATTCAGATGAATCACACGTTTGCTAACTTAATCTAGTTTTCAGAGTTTTAATTATTTATCAGTTACACAGTGGAGATAAGCTGATGATCTATAAAGAATGTGGTATCTCTCGGTTCAGTCAGTATCTGAGAGGGAGGCAGAAACTGGAGAACATAGAAACCATTAATGTTTGGATCCAGCAAAGAGCCCTTTACGTCTTCCAGAATGAGTGCTCTGCCCCGTGTAGCAGATTCAGAATGTCTTCAGAAATGGAGTTGGAGGAGATACGCAGGGTGGGGATAAGTGGGGCCTTCTGAACTTGTGGCCTTCTGCCCGACAGGACTTTCTCTAGAAGTATGGCTCTTAGGAACACAGACTCAAGTTGGACTCCCCGGGTTTGAGACCTGGCCTCCCACTTTCTAGCTGTGAGATCTTGTTCAGTTACTTACGGGAGGCCTTAGTTTCCCCACATGTAAAAAGGTCGTGATAGGAGTACTTACACATAGAATTGTTGTAAGGAATGAAGGCGACACTGCACGGGTAGCGTTGGCGCACAGAACAGGCCAATCCGCGTTAACTCTTGTTTTCTCACCCTCATGGACCTCTGCTACAGTGCAGGTTTGTCCCTAAGACAAACTTGCACCACCCTAGTTTATTTTCTGGTAATTCAGTAATACAGTCTGTCTGCTGCCATATATGTTTCTATAGTGCCGATTAGGTCATACATGGTTGGAAAATAGGGGGAGGATGACAGTGGAACATGGCAGCTGTGTTGGTTCGCATGCGTTTTCCCAGGGCGAGGGGAGCTGAAGTAGAGAAGGAGAATGACAACTTCAGTGGAAAGGCTCTGTGGCTTTCGGTGCTTTTTTTCTTTGAATTTAAATGAACACTAGCACTTGGGGCTCCCTCCGCAGAGAGGCGAGGGCCTCTCTCTGATACCACAGCCCTGCCCATCCCAGTCTGCCCTTCCCCCTGTAGCCACCTTCACAGCTACCTCACTGGCTGACAGCACCCTGGGTCAGAGTTTCCACTCAACTGTTTCTGTGCAAATTCAATAGCCCCTGAACCAGCTTCAGGTCCTACAGAGCCAGCCGCCTGCTTTGGCTGTCCAAGTCATCTCCTGAGGTACCACTATTGTTTCTGTTAGTGGACAGATTACAAGGTCACACAGGTTTGAGTGATCTGCCCTTAACCCTATTTTTTCCCCATAAGCTCTATTCCCCTTACAATGGGAGGTTTTTCAGGAATACACACACCATGTCTTAGCAGACATGCCTAATTTCTTCCAAGTGCTGCAGAAGGCAGCAGCAGCTGAAGCAGAGACATGGGCAGGAACGGGACAGGGCCGGCGTCGGGTAGTATAGAGTGTTGGGCAGAGTCCCAGGCTGCAGGCTGATCCCGGCCCGGCAGGCTCTGAGCTCTGCAGCCCCTGAAACACCCTCTCCCAGCCCAGAGCACTGAAGTGTGAGGCTTGGGTTCTGACTCCATCCAGTGCAGCACAAATGACCACGGTTCTTTGTCCTTCTGCCTTGGAGAGAGAGTGTGTAGCAGCCCGAATTAGCCAAGTATATTTCTGAATAAAGCTTTTCTCTTTACTTACTTTGAAATATGTTCATGCACAGGCACTTCAATTCTCCCTATTTCTCTCAGATTTAAATACCTCCTGCGTCCCTAGAATTCCTGTGAGAACTCATTCTTCTCTCTACTGAAGCCCTGACCACAGCTACCTTGTGTTATTACAGTGGGGTGTGTGTGCACGTGTGCACGTATGCCCATATGTCCATGCATGTTGTTTGTGTATGCGCAAGCATGTGTATGTTTTCCCTCAGTTACACTCTAAGCTCTTTTTCTTTTTAAGATTTTATTTTTCCTTTTCCTCCCAAAGGCCCCTCCCAAAATACAGGGTTGTGTATTTTTAGTTGTGAGTGCTTCTAGTTGTGGCACATGGGACGCCGCCTCAGCATGGCTTGACGAGCGGTACCATGTCCATGCCCAGGATTAGAACCAAAGAAATCCTGGGCTGCTGAAGCAGAGCGTGCGAACTAAACCATTCGGCCATGGGGCCGGCCCCAATGTTGTTTTGTTTTGTTTTGTTTTTGAGGAAGATTAGCCCTGAGCTAACATCTGCTGCCAATCCTCCTCTTTTTGCTGAGGAAGACTGGCCCTGAGCTAACATCCATGCCCATCTTCCTCTACTTTACATGTGGGACGCCCACCACAGCATGGTTTGCCAAGCAGTGTCCGCACCCGGCATCTGAACCAGCAAACCAGGGCCGCCAAAGCAAACTTAACCGCAGTGTCACTGGGCCGGCCCCTACACTCTAAGTTCTTTGAGGTCAGGCACCCTGTTACTTCATCTCTGTATTTCCTCCATATTGCCCAGCACGATGCCTTTCACATTGGAAGTACTTAATAAATGTTCACAAAATGAACCAATCCTGCAAAAGCATTGACTTTCACGTGGGCCCTTTTACAAGGAGGGTCTAACGAATATGCACTGTGAGCTCCACTGCAGGGGGGCAGACATAGCTCTGCATTAAAAATCTCCTGTGGCACAGTTATGGGAAATTATTCTGGGGAAGTAAAAACCAAAAAGCAATGTAAGAACAATTTATATGAAATATTTTATTCATCTTTTTAAAAATTTAATAAGCAGTGACAGCAATGATTTAATCTGGCTGCTCTGATAGTGCCTGCCTCTCGTTCCACGCTCTGGAGTTGAGCTGCTTCCCAGGGCAATACCAGTTCAGAACAAGCCTCAAGGTGATTCCTGCTTAGATAGGAGCTTGCTGACAAATGGCAGGGCTCTGCTTCCTCGGTGAGGGAAACACGGAGGCCTGGGTGTGAGGGAGATGGGCTCAGCCGCTTTGGCTGAAACACACAACTCCACTGTCCCCCTTCTGTTGGTATGCATCCATGTAACTGTTCAGTGTCTTTGCTGTCCAGCCCCCTCCTTAAAGAGGGTAGCGGACAGCATATGTGAAGGCCGGTGGCAGTGGCCATCTACGATGTTCAGTGTGGTTGGAGGGCAGCATTCCAGTTGGGAGAGGCAGGGCTGGAGAGAGAGGGCAAGACTCCCGTTGAAAGGCCACGTGGGCTACATCAAAGGTTACGTTTTTGTCATGAGAGAAATGGAAAGGCACTTGAAGTTTTAAGCAGAGGATTGTTATGATTAGTTTTGTAATCATTCTTACAGTCAATCTTCAATAGCTCAGTAGCTGAACCAAGGGGTAGTCCCCACAACAATTTCCACCACTGCCACTAAGTTAGAAGAATGTGCTTGTTATACAACCACAGCAGAAAAACAAGGAGAATAGCTACTACTTATGGAAGCTTCCTAGGTGCCAGGCACTCTCCTAAGTGATTTTTTAGGTGTTAACTCAATCTTCACAAGAAGGGATGGGAACTTGAGGTCACACAATTAGTAAGTGGCGGTGCTGGGACTTGAACCTATGCAGTCTGGGTTGAGAGCCACACATGTGACCACAGCATTATACTGCCTCCGTGATCACCCTAGGCCCCACTTCCCACTAGGCTGTCTCCCCTAAGCCGCCCCTACGTAGAAATTCTGAAGTCACCACTGATTCTGGTGGTGTGAAGAATGGGTTGCAGAGGTCCCGACTGGAAGCAGGGATAACAGTTAGGAGAGGGTTGCAGTAATGCTGGTGAGACATGGTGGTGACCAGGAGAAGTGGTGACAGAAATGGAAGGATATGAGAGAAATTAAGGCGATAACAGGACTTAATAATTCAAACCAATGGGGAAATGCACACTGAACACTGAGTACCAAGCCTGGTACATGCTATTTTTGATGTATCAAAATGCTATGATATTTTTATAATTAGTTGGATTATTCTCCAGGTTTAAGTCCTGGCTTTTAATAATAAACTTACAGCAAATAGCCACAAGTTAACTTTTTTATAGTAAAAAAATAATATATAAATAGCCCTTTATGCAACATTCATTGTCAAATTTGATCTTGAAACAACCCTTTTGTGTTAGTTTGCTAGGGCTGCTGTAACAAAGTACCACTACCTGGGTGACTTCATAACAGAAATGTATTGTCTCAGTTCTGGAGATCAGCAGTCCAGGTGTTGGCAGGGTTGGCTCCTTCTGAGGCTGTGAGGGAGAATCTCTTCCATGCTCTCCCGTAGCTTCTGGTGGGTGGGCAGTCTTCGGTGTTGATTGGCTTATAGATCTCTGCTTTCATCTTTACATGGTGTTTTCTCTGTGCATGTGTAAATCTGTGTCCAAATTTCCCCCTTTTACAAGGACATCAGTCATACTGGAGTAGGGACCCACCCTACTCCAGTATGACCTCATCTTAACTAATTACATCTGCAAGAACCCTATTTCCAAATAGAGTCACATTCTGAGGTAGTGGGGTTAGGGGTTAGGACTTCCACATATGAATTTTGAACAGGTACACTTCAACCCACAGCATCTTTACAGCAGGTAAGGTAGGAATTACTCTTATTCCCATTTTAAGGATAAAGAAACTGAGTCTCAGAGGGATAAGTTATTTACCCAAGGTAAGTGAGTCCCTGGGTCACCAATGCAAGTCTGCTCTCTGGCTCAGTAGCCGAGGAGAGGCAGCCAGTGCCTCTTGCTAGGGGTTTGTCTAGGGGCCAGCCCGGCGGCGCAGCGGTTAAGTTCGCACGTTCTGCTTCTCAGCGGCCCCGGGGTCACCGGTTCGGATCCCTGGTGCGGACATGGCACCGCTTGGCACACCATGCTGTGGTAGGCGTCCCACGTATAAAGTAGAGGAAGATGGGCATGGATGTTAGCTCAGGGCCAGGCTTCCTCAGCAAAAAGAGGAGGACTGGCAGTAGTTAGCTCAGGGCAAATCTTCCCAGAAAAAAGAAAAAAAAGAGTCTGTCTAGCTGTTCTCACACACTCGGACCAGTAAGAACTGAGGCCGCACTGAGCTGTGTGAAGAGAGGGGAAGTGGTCAAGTGAGATCTCCTCTTGTAATTGCAGATGCCCTGTTAGTAAAAGGTTCATGTCGCTTATTCAATCGCAGCCCCCATGGCTGCGCCTCCCAAGGGCTTGACCTCCGGGAAAAGTGTTTACTCAAACTGTTTCTTGTAAGTCTGTTGTTTCTCTCTGGTGGGCCCACCCCTGAGCCCAGGGGAGCTAGGTACAATGAGCCTGTTCAGGGCAGAAAGTAAAATGCCTCATGCTTCCCTTTTCTCTCTGTAGCGTCATTCTTTGCCTCCCTGCGCCTTTCTTTTGTCCTGCCTGTTGAGTAGCATCAGTGTGGGTGTGGGGAGTGTGTGAACTGCCAGCAATGAGAGAGTGTGGCCGGGGCCACCTGCCTGATGACTGAGGCACAGGGCAGGCAGCAATGGGCAAGCTTCCCAGGAACCGTTTTGCCAACACACCAGCTCTGACCTGGGCCTTCTGTTCTGCCTGCGTCACTCTCACAAACTAAGCTGGTGTCCCCTCATGGGTTCCGCTGGGCAGAGAGAAGGGACACGCCCCATTTAGGAGGCTCCAGCCTTGGGAGGCAGTGTAGGAAGTAGTCAAGTGCAGATTCCAGAGACAGATTCTAACGCCAGGTCTGCCACTTACCAACCATGTGAATGTAGGGAAGGTACTTAATCTCCCTGGGTAATTTCCTCATGTGTAAAATGGAGATGATAGATCTGTTAACCTCATAAGGTTATCAAACGGATAAATGGTATAATCCATAAATGGTGCCTGGAACATGTCTGCCCCGTAATTCTAGCGCTCAGTAGACGCAAGCAATACTTCCCTATTTGTTTATTTCCCAAATGTCACTTGTTAATCTGTTCATTGAAAACTAGCAGGATGCATATCAAAAAGTTAACAGTGGTTGTTTCTGGATGATGGAATTACCGGTGATTTTATTGTCCTATTTTGGGTTATTTGTATTTTCTAAACTTCCTGTAACAAATATGTATTAGTTTTTTAATAAGAGAACACAAACTCCTGTTGAGGATCTGTGGGGTGCGGGGGACAAGGGAGGAGTGGGCACAAAGTGAAGATACAACCATCGTCCTCGGTGGAGTTTAAAGTCTGTGGAAGGAGAAAGACAGGTAGATTAGTGATACAAGATGGATGGGCAGTAATGCTCAGGGTGGGCTGCGTATGAAACAGTCCCCCTCAAGCGGCACCTGGCATTACAGAGATGTCATCAGTTTTGCCCCAAAAGTCTTTGTTTATGGTGTTTCCTGATCTGGAAATAGGAAAGTAAAATGATGCATACAGTTGGATAAAAGGCCACTCCTGGGGCTCGTCCCATGGCATAGTGGTTAAGATCAGTACACTCCACTTTGGCAGCCCAGGTTCATGGGTTCAGATCCCAGGCGCGGACCTACACCACTCGACAGCCATGCTGTGGCGGCAACCTACCTATACAGTGGAGGAAGACTGGCCTAGATATTAGCTCAGGGCTAATCTTCCTCAAGCAAAAAAAGAAGAGGATTGGCAACAGATGTAAACTAAGGGCTAATCTTCCTCAGCAAAAAAAGGCCACTCCTTGGGGATGGAATTGTTGAGATTCCTTTCTAAGGTACCTGTTTCTAGGAAGGGGTTTACGTTGAAGAAAAGTTGAGATGGTTTATGTGGCACCTCCTACAAATGACAGACATGAACCCAGGTCACAAAGCAGCATGCCAAATGGAATGAAGAAGTAATTTCCTGTTTCTCTATCTCTCCATAGCATTATTAGCATCATCATTATTCTGGCTGCAGCAATTGCACTCATCATTGGTTTTGGTATTTCAGGTACGTGATTTCTTGCATTATCACTATTCATCTACCCCTCACCATTCAGCCCCCAATCACTCAGTGTGGTCGCATGGAAAGAGCACAGGGTTTGGACCCAGAAAACCTCAGAGTAGACCACTGGTTCTTCTACTTATTAACTGTGTTCTCTTCGCGTTAAGCACTTAACTCCTCGGGCCTCAATTTTCTCATCTATCAAGTGTGGGGAATAATGTCCACATCACCCGGTAGTCGAGAGAATCAAATGGGATGTTTGTTAGGGTGTTCTCTCTACCAGTCCATGCTGAAGATGTCATTCTTGGATCACAGGTAAAATGCTGCACTGAGCCAGTCCATCAGTGGTTGATCTGGGTAGATGATTCCTTCGCAAAGCAGCTTCAGCTGAGATGCTAAAGAATAGCAAGCCTTTGTACATGGGGGTCTTGGGTAAGAGAACACTGGTGTGACTGCTGTACCATGTAGGAAACAGGTGCCATCGTGGCATGGATGGTCAGTTTTGGGATGCAGCTAATTGATGTCAGTTGCAGGAACAGGCTTCTGTTTCCTCTTCTGTGTAGGCCATGTCTCAGAAGCATCTATTACGGGTGCCACTTTAATTAAGACATTGAGCGAGTTAGGCCAGCAGCTGTTTTCTCTGAGGCAAGTTGTTTGCTCCGTTTCCCTTAAACTGCCTGACTCCAGCCAACACATTTATTTTAACTTAGTCTGTGGCCAAAGCTGTCACTTCATAATTTTAGTTTTTATAGTTCCAGCTGCCTTTTCTCTCTGTCACCCTCCTCCAGCGGGTGTGCTGCCACTAAATAGTGGTCACAAGTCCTAAACAAAGAAAATTCACCGTAGATGTGTTTGCCTAGAAAAGACGTTAGCACTCTTCCTCACTTTCTTTATTATGAAAGATATAAATATTTTTTGTTTCAGCCCTTTTTCTACTGGCTTATCTGTCTTTTTCTTTTTGATTTGTAGTAATTATTTATATATTCTGGATGCAATTTGGTAATACGCATTGCAAAATCTCTTGTATTCTATGGCTTGCTTTTTCACTCTCGTAATGATGTCTTTCAAGGAATAAAAGTTCCTAATTTTAACAGACTCATTTATCAGACTCATTTATCAATCTTATCCTTTATACCTGGAGCTTTTTGTAAACTGTTTGAGAAGTCTTTGCCTATCCCAAGGTCATGAAGATTTTCTTCTGGGTTATCTTGCAGAAGCTTTATTGTTTTACCTTTCACATTTATATCTATGACCCATCTAGAATTGATTTTGTGCATGGCGCAGGATAGCAGTCAAGATTCACATTTTCCATCTGGCTACCCAGCTGACCCAGCATCATTTATGGAAAACATTGTCCTTCCCTCACTTCTCGCCCATGCCATTTTTGTTATAAATCAAGTATCCAAATGTGTATGGATCTGTTTCTGAACTCACTAGCCTGTTTCATTCTAATACTCTTTTATGATTCATTTTCTCTTTATGTTATTTTCTCTCTTTTCCTATTCCTAATCTTGGGCATTTTATCTGTCTGTCTGTCTCTGGCTCTCTTTCATCTTAAAACAGCTTTATAAGGTGTTACGAGCATTATAGTAGTTTTGAAGGAACTAGGTTTGGTTTTATTTTTACTTTCTCTGATTGTTTTCTTACTTGGTTAATTTTGACTTTTATCTTAATTCACGACCCTCTTTATGCTTTGTTTTGCTGTCTTTTAATTCTTTTTCTAGTATCTTAAAACAAGCACCACAAAAGAGTATGTCCAGAAAGCCAATAAATAGCTTTTAGGAGATACTGCCATTCAGTTTCCCAAAGTGATTTACCAATTTCCTCTTCACCAGAAGGGTGTGAGAGATCCAGTGCTCCACCTCCTCACCAACACCAGATGTTGTGGAATCTTCTTGTGATTTTAATTTCTATTTCCTGGTGCCTGAGGAAACTGAGTACATTTTCATATGAGAAAGATAACGTTGAGCTGCACAGCCAGACACAAGACAATAGATTCTGTATAATTTCATGTACATAGTCCAAAAACAGGCAAACAAATCTCTGCTGTTAGAAGGCAGAGTATTGATTATTACCCCGGGAAGAGTGAGAGGGTAGCCATTAGGAAGAGGTATGAGGGGACTTCTGGGCGGCAGGAAAGTTCTAGTTCTTGGTGTAGATGGTGGCTACATGAGATGAAGTTGAGATTATTGAAACTGTATTGTTACGATGTGTCCATTTTTATAGATATACGTGTGTTATACTTTAATACAAATATATACACACATATATTATAAATACATATATAAGGCAAATATTTTGGACTCTTTTAAAGATATCAAAGTGTACATTTGGGTACCTTCTTCACTAATGCTTAACCCTTCCTTAGTTATAATTTACCCTATTCTTAATCTTACTTACCACTTTGAATTAAAACTCTAGTGTTTGCCCTTTACTCTAAATCTTGGCGACTAACCCTTTTGGGGCCCAGGGCTAAAGGACTTGGCATCGGGGCCATTATGGAGTTATCCTTTGGTTGTTAGCGGCTCTGACTACCCTCGTAAGAATTTACACTCTGTGACAGCTTCCCTGTGATAGTTCACAGTTTTGCTACTTATACCTCTTCCTGTTGCATAGCTATGGTGACCTCAAGTATTTAGCTCAGTTCCTTGAATACAGAGGGTACTCCTCAAGTGCTTTCTAAATGGACAAGTGGATGGATGCATGGAGAGGTGACTACATAGATAAATGTTATAGTCCATTCAATCCAGCAATATACCACAAATATTAAAAGCCTACCACCACTGAAGAGGTTTTTTCCCTCTTATTTCACAGGGTGAAACCTGGTTCTTTTGGATAAAATGGACCATTTATTAGTTTAATACTATTTAGTTGGATTTTTCTCAACTCATCCTGTATTAAAAGGACCATAACCATTACTGAGAGGAATATAGTATCACACTCAATAAAATTGATAAACTCAATATAAACTCAGTATAAACTCAATAAAATTTTAGCTGGTTTAATACATAAGACAGTGAAATTAAGCAAAGAGCATTAAGTAAAGGATGATGATGGTGATAATGATGATATCTTTTGAATCCTTTCTATGTGTACCTCACTGTACTAAATAACTTTGCATACATTATTTGATTTAATGCTCACAACAAATAGGAGATAGATATTATTACTATGTCCTGATAAGAAACTCTCTTAAGGTTGCATGCAGCTAGCATGTGGGCACAGTTGTGTTTCAAGCCCTCGTAATTTGCTTCCAGAGCCCACACTTCTGCCCACCACCCTTTGCCGATGATAACATTCACGCAGAGTTGTAGCCGAAGAAGGGTGCTTTTTGGTTTGCCTTGCAGGCATTATTCCTTAGACTATAGCTTTTATGGAGGTAAAGATCTTCCTAAATACCATAGAGAAAAAAAGTCTATTCCTTCTCGACTCTCCTGAAGCCATACATGCCACCTCCTCACAGCCATCCTACTCCTTATTTAATACAGGCCCCACAAAACACAAAATGCGTTTGAGATGGGTTGTTTGGAAGAGAGGTTGAGGGGCTCTCATTATCTCCTGGTTATAGGACAACTTTTGTGGATGACCCTTCAAGAAGGAGGGAGCTACAACGGAAAGACCCCTGACTGTACTTAGCCCAGTTCCTGTGCCATCACTCACTCACTGGATGACTCTGAACAGCTCTGTGCAGTGGAAGAGTTTAGGAATAAGACAGCAATGTTCTGATCTCAAGTCTGATACTAACTGTATATCCTTTAGGATATAACTTAACTTTCCACGAACAGTTTCCTCACTGGTAAAACAGTCAGAGTCATTGTGGGAATTACATGAGAAAGTGTTTGTAAAGTGCCTGACATACATGTGTAATAAATGGCTGCCACTGTTATTTATATTGATATCATCAGTGCTATTAATAATAACTTGCTAGTATTAGTGCAATTTACATAGCACCTCCTAAAACTCGCACAATTTCCTCACCACACCAGGGTAAGCCGCCTCTGAAGTTAGGGAGGACAGGCAGGAAGCTACCAGACATTGCCTCCTAATAATGCTCCATCTTCAGACACTGGATAAGCCAATCAGGCATGTGCTTATGGCACCCAAACGGGAGCATTGAACAAATGTTTGGAAAGAATCTGATATTTCTTTTAAAAATTATAGTCATCTGAGAAAATAAGCAGCTGTTGGCCTTTCTTACACTTGCTTTGATTTTTAAGTGTTTTTATTTTTACATGAGATGGGGATACGATTATGGTGGGCAGGCTCTCTACATATCTCAGTCTGGCCCTGGATATCAGCAAAACATGGTAGAAAGAGTGCGGGATTAGCACCCAACAAAATGGAAATTGATTCTGGTTCTAAGACTTGCTAGGTATGGGGCTTTAGGCAAGCCATTTAATCCCACGAAGCTTCTTTATCCTCATTCATAAAATGGGTATAACGGTAATTCTTGCCTCTCATGGTTGTGATCAAGGTTAAAATGAGTCACTAGACATAAAGCACTTAAAGTGTTTCTTTCCTCCCGTGCTCTGAGCTGCAATCTTTCCAAATGATTCTGGTTAATAACGGTTATCAAGATCATTGATTTAAGGTTTAACATGTGGCAAGTCAGGTACTATATTAAATTCTTCACCTGTGTTGTAGCATTTAGTCCTTTCAGGGACCCTCTGAATTATTATTACTACTATTATTATTATCTACTGTTATTAGCATCCCCATCTTACAGATGAAAAAATAATGCAATAGGAAGTTAGAAAACTTGTCCAAGGTCACATATCCAGTGACTGCAGAGCTGGGACTTGAACCCAGACAGCCTGATGCCTGTGCCATGCTCTCAAACACCACGCTCTACTGCTGCTTCCCCACGTTGTTCCTTTATCTAGCCCAGCCCAGCATCTTTTCTAATTTCTTCTCACAGGAGCAACAGTTACAACAACCCTGCCCTCTTTTCTGGCAAGAGTGGTGCTCACAGGTGCCACCCCAGGCTCCACTGGTGCAGTGTAAGCCTATGTGTCTCCACCTTTGAGCCATGCGCTATCATGCCCATCTGGACAGCTGGATTCCAGCAGATACTGAGTGACCTTCTGCTGAAGGCTTCTAGCATGCTCTCTATGCTACTGAAATCTACAGAACTTGTCTTACGGAATTATTTCAAAGGAAAGTTCATTTGCCAGGTTTTATCTAGGGGTGTTGGTCATCCCAGAATCATAATTTCTGTAAAGAATCCTTGCCTTGTGTTACCTGTAATCCCACTTTCCAAGATATTCCTGCTCCTATGATGGAGAGCAATTGAATAATGCTTGCCCTGTGTGAAAACAGAATGGCTCAGATTTTAGCTTTCTCTCCTTCGACAGCTCCTCTTTCCCCAGGCAGAGAGAGCTGTGAGAGTAATTAGTTCACACGAGCTAGAGAATTCATTTTCAGTAAGCAGCTGGGTCTTCCAACTTTAAAGGGTTTGGTGGAATCTTAGAAGCCAATGAAATCCTTAAACTTTGTGCCTATTTAAATTAACAGAATTCTCTATCAATACATAGCTTTCTCTAACCCATCTCCTAGAGCCCTTTTACCCTTTGGCTCAGGAAATCACACAAGAATCCCTGGTGGTTAAGAGGCCTGGAGAGTCATACCAGGCCAGACTGTGTTTCCTAGAACATAGCTCCTTGAGCCAATATTTGTCTGCAAGTTTGAATACAGATTTCTTTTTTGTGAGAAACAGTGTTTATACGCTGTTGCTTGCAAACTAAATTTCATTTTATCACTTTTAACCATCATTTATTCACCCAACAAATAAGGATTTATTGATTGCTTTCTGGGTGCAAAGCAATGATTAGATCCCCAGGGGTTTTTCAGTTCTCACTGGCCTTTATTCCTCCTCTTAATTTGATCTGGGGAGGGGATTTAATCAACATTATACTCATTCCATCTGTCACATCTTTAATGCAACCTCGAGTGGGCTAGAGCCTGCGGTGGGTCCCTGGGGCACTCCACAGCTGCCTACTTTTAGTCATTAACTTCTCTCAGAGATATTTCAGCAAATTCTCCACCTGTGGGCTCAAGGCCAACACATTAAAATTAATTTGGTAGCACAATTACTGAACTAAGACATGTCATTATCATTTCTTTCTCTCCATAAACTGTGCTAATCATGTATTTTTTCTGAAAAGTAATTTTTCAATTCAACTTTAATGGCACTTTATAAACTGCAATCAAATTTACCCTTGCTCTAACATAGCTACATTTGCTCCACAATTTTATTGAGAATCTTTGTGTGTTTTCATTGCCTTCTTTTTCACTGGCTCACATTTCTCCAAAATTTACACGTGGTAATGCTGCCAAATGTTCCCCACTCCTACAATCATTTTGGATAGAACTGCTATCTCAAACAGTGCCTTGATTTCTACTGATTTCCATTCATTCATTCATTTATTCATCTGCTCAACACATAGCATTTTCCTCTGTAGAAACATAGCACTAGGCACTCGTCTTAGTCTGCTCAGGCTGCCGTAACGAAATATCACAGACTCGGCAGCTTAAACAACAGAAATTTATTTCCTTACAGTTCTGGAGGCTGGGAAGTCCCCCCCAGCCTCCAGGTGGCCCCATCTCTAAGGCTTCTATCAGTGGCCCTCTGGCCTATTGAAACAGAGGCAATGGTCTCACCCTTTGAAACCAAGGAGGCAGCCCTGATGATCTCTGAACCACCTTTAGGGTTATTCTTCCCTTTTCTGGAAGAATAGCAAGTGTTCAAAGCTGAATAACTCTATGGTCCAGTCTTGTAGGATCTAAGAAGTCTGACAGCCTTCCTTCAATTTTATCTCGTTTTTTCTATCCCCTTTAGTTTTTCTGTCCCCAGAGTCAGTGTTTCTGCTGGTTTAGCCCCATCCCTGTTCCTGGCTTCTGCTGAGGTAGCTTATCAAGCTCGTAAAGTCCTGCACCTATGATCTCCTCATCAAATGGTTGTTCAGCCACACCCTTAGTGTTCCCTTCAGTACAGCTTTCTCATTTTTGCAATATAGATAGGCTGAGAATTCTCCAAACCTGTAAGTTATGGTTCTTTTTTATTTAACAATTCCTTCTTCAATTCACCTCTCCTTTCTCATGTTTTACTATCGGCAGTCAGGAGTAACCAATCTGCTCGTTCAACACTTTGCTTAGAAATCTCCTCAGCTAAACATCCAACTTAATGACTCACAAGTTCAACCTTCCACAAAACACTAGAACACAGTTCAGCCAAGTTCTTTGGCACTTTATAACAAGGATTGCCTTTCCTCCCATTTTCAATAACATACTCCTCATTTCCATCTGAGATCTCATCAGAATTGCCCTTAACACACATATTTCTAACTCTTCCAGCCTCTACCCACTACCCAATTCCAAAGCTTCCTCCACTTGCTTAGGTATTTATTACAGCTGTACTCCACTTCTTGGTACAAAAATTTCTGTTAGTGAGGGTTTTCCAGAAAAACAGAACCAATAGAATGTGTGTGTATGCAGAGAGAGAGATTTAGAAAGAATTGGCTCACTTGATTATGGAGGCTGAGAAGTCCCAAAATCAGCAGTCAGCAAGATGAAGACCCAGATGGCTTAGCTCCAGTTTGAGTCCCAAGGCTGGAGAATAAGGAGAACCAGTGGTCTGGTACCAGTCTGAAAGCCAGCAGGTTCAAGACCCGAGAAGAGACAATATTTGAGTTCAAGTTGGAAGGCAGGAAAAGACTAATGTCTCAGCTCAGAGCAGTCAGGCAGCAGGAGTTCCCTCTTAGCCTTTTTTTGTTCCATTCAGGCCTTCAATTGATTGGCTGAGGCCCACTCACATTAGGGAGGGTGATCTGCTTTACTCTGTTTACTGATTTTTGAATACTAATCTCATCTAGAAACATCCTCACAGACACACCCAGAATGCTTGGCTGAATGTCTGGGCACCCTGTGGCCTGGTCAAGTTGACACACAAAATTAACCAACACAGCATTATAGGACTTAAGCAAATATGCTTAAGACAGTTTCTGCCCTAGGAAAGCTTACAAATTAGTGCCAGAGATAGACGAGAGACAAGGCAGAGGGAGACAGCTGCTATAATAGCTGTAATAAAGGCAAAGGAAAGTGTTAAGGGAGAGTAAAGAGAGAAGCTATTAATTTTGTCTTGGCAGATCAAAAGGGGGTTTCATGTGAGGGCTGCCATCTAAACAGCCTTGCATATAAGTAGAATTTGGATAACTGGTGATAAAAGAGAGGAGGGAACTATAAATTGTGGGTGCAAGATGAACAGGGGTGTGAAGATGCATAGTATGATTGTATAACCAGCTCTAGCCTGGAATGTCTTGGATATCGGTCTGTGCAGTAAAAATAATTGAAAAGCAAATTAAATCTTTAAAGCAGTGTTCAAGAAAATGCCAAGGCAGGGGATGCGGTTTGTTGCATTCATATTACATGGCAAAATTTTACACTATCCTCTTTCATAATTTCTCTCCCAAATCTCCCACAAGAATGGCCATGCATGG
Source organism: Equus przewalskii (assembly GCF_037783145.1). Taxonomy (NCBI): domain Eukaryota; kingdom Metazoa; phylum Chordata; class Mammalia; order Perissodactyla; family Equidae; genus Equus; species Equus przewalskii. The sequence goes on from NW_027228750.1 coordinate 2,857,117, forward strand.
CAGCTGCTCCAAAGTCTCTCTCCTCCCCACTCCAAAACCTCCAAAACCCAGCCTCCCAACCCAGCCTACGCACAGGATTTTGTTTTCTCTGCCTCTTTTTTTTACCTATAATTTTTCCTCCATCAGTAGCTCTCTGTTCTTTCTAACATAAATCCATCTACCTTAGCTGCTCCAGTTTTGTCCCTCATCAATTACTTTCATCTACTTTATAAAGGCCTAGGAGCCAATTAGATAATTCCAACCCCTTATAGGCTGGAAGAAGTGAGACGCCAAGGATATCCTTATGTTCATAATGTTTACCTCTTATATTTGAAAAATAGCATGTATGCTTTGCTTATATATTTTTCTGTTGAAAGCAGAAAATCGACAAATCACTTGATATATATAGATAGTATAGACTATGAAAGGTTTGTGGGAAATAAGGCTGAACAGGTATCAATAAGAGCTGATATCCATGGACCATTTCTTAAGTGCCATGCAGTATTTAGCTTTGAAGGCCATGCTGGTTAGTCTCAACTTTACTCCACAGCCCTTGGGAGCGATGGAAGACTAGTAATTAGAAAACTGACATGTTTAGATTGTACTTTAAGGTCTACCTGTAAGATTAATACATGTGAAATAGATCGGATGGACGTAAGGATGAGAGGCAGGAATACCTACAGGGAAGCTGAGAAGTGCTCAGCACCCATCAAGTTGGACTTTTTTGGCTGTAAGAAACAGAGGTTTGTGCAGGCCACTTTAAAATACGGTGTTTGCTTAAAGGATATTCAGAGATCGGAACAGGAACTAGACCTGAGAACTCTTGGGGTCTAAAGCAGCCCTGGCGATAGAGCGCTCTTCTCATTTTTCTCTCTCATCGTCTCTCCTCCACACTTCTCTGCGTCGGCTCCACTCTCCTCTTTGGCTCAAAAAACCATCCTCACCTTATCCTTACATCCAACCCACAGAAGGACCTTCTCAAGAAGATTCAGTTAATTAAATCAGCCCTACAGGTGTCCTCAGTCAGCGACCTCCAGTGCAGAAGGAACAGCTGGCCAATCCTTCACAGACTGAGTGGGCTGTCTGTCGGGCAGGTGGGGAAGAGGCAGTGGACATGGCTGGCACCATAATTAGTATTTCTACTGGTTGCATGCTTGGAGAGGAGGGAGTGGCTTCTATCTTGGGCCAAAAATCAATTTAATTAAGTACCATTCTTTGTTATGCCATAGCTAGCACTATAACGTTCACCAAGCCACTTATCTTCTCTACGCCTTGGTTTCCTCATCGTTCAAATGGAGATGAAAGTAAAAGTGACAGCACTTTAGAATTTAACATTCTTTAGAATTACTAGCCACATTTATTTAACATGAGCTTTCACTCTGTGCCATTTCTGGTTAACTAAGAATAACAATATATTATACAATGTGTAATAACAGTTTGTAAACCAAGTCTCCATCCATTTGATTTGATCTTCACAGGAACCCTTTAAGTTAGGTAAGACAGATATCATGACCTCCATTTTTCTGAGATCCAGAGAGGTTACATGACTATTAAGTGACAAAGCCAGGACTTGAATTCTCATCCTCATATCCAATATGTTCTCCTCTTGCTGCCCCTCAAGATTTGGGTTGCTTGGGGCTGGCCTGGTGGCATAGTGGTTAAGTTCACGTGCTCTGCTTCAGGGGCTCGCGGGTTCGGATTCCAGGTGCAGACCTAGCACTGCTTGTCAAGCCATGCTGTGGTGGCAACATCCCACATAAAACAAAGGAAGATTGACATGGATGTTAGCTCAGCAACAATCTTCCTCAAGCAAAAAGAGGAAGATTGGAAACAGATGTTAGCTCATGGCCAATCTTCCTCACAAAAAAAATAATAAAAATAAATAAATAAGACGATTTGGGTTGATTGGTTTCAAAAAGCTATCATGTATGGCAGATCTGCTGTAGATATTAAAACTATTGTCTTCCTGTTCTTTTTATTCTTCTTGTGTCTTCTTTTTTTATGCCTCTCCTATTCTTATATATTTCTAATTTATTACAGAAGTCTCTGTTTGGCTTCTAGTAATGGAGGGTTTGGTTGTCGAAGTTCCAGAGCTTCCCTTGGAGCTGACCCTTGCTTCCTGAATTGCAGGCAAACACTTTATCACAGTCACTACCCTCACCTCAGCTGGGAACATTGGAGAGGATGGAATCCTGAGCTGCACTTTTGAACCAGACATCAAACTTTCTGATATTGTGATACAGTGGCTGAAGGAAGGTGCTATGGGCTTGGTCCATGAGTTCAAAGAAGGCAAAGATGACCTGTCAGACCAAGATGAAATGTTCAGAGGCCGGACAGCAGTGTTTGCTGACCAGGTGATTGTCGGCAATGCCTCTTTGAGGCTAAAAAACGTGCAACTCACAGATGCTGGCACCTACAAATGCTACATCATCACTTCTAAAGGCAAGGGGAATGCTAACCTTGAGTATAAAACTGGAGGTGAGTTACTTTTGAAGGGAGGGAAGGAAAGTGCCAAAAGATATTTGAGGCTAAAGGCATGGATTGCTGATGAAACATCAGCTTATGCTCATGAGGGACCAGTATCACACAAAGGCCCTCCAAATTCTGCTAGCAGCCATCCTTGCTGTCCTAGACCCACACCAGCTCCGAAGGTAGCCCACCATGTATAATATTAGGTCTTCAAATCTTTTGTTCTGGACACTAGCCTCTTCTGAATTTTCAGGTATGTTCCTTGAAATATTTTGCCAAAATAAACATAGTCTCTTTTATGGTAGCCTCTGGTATTGCTAGTAAGAGAAACCTGTAATCTGTTCTGAGACTCTTCTATGCTAAGTAGGCCCGAGCCCAAGTCTGAAATCAGTACTTCCAGGAACTCATGACAACGGGACACATTTTAAGAGAAGTTCAAAGGGAATTTACCAAAACAATATTGTCCTATAAACTCACTAATTCTCCCCCAATGAAATTCACCCTTCCTTACCAACTCAATTTAACATGACAATAGAGTGACTTCGGAATTCAGGGGAAGAAAGATACCACATCCAAATACATAGGGAGGGGAAGGGATGGGAAAGACCCCGTGGAGAATTTGGCCGCCATTGAGAAGAGCTTGAAGGACAGGCAGAAAGTATCCTGAAGCCTCCCAGCCAAAGCTAGTCTGCACAGGCCTTTCTTGGACACCTCATAACATGTGTATGTAATGGTTTGAAGCTTAGATCTAGAGCGAGACTTGGGCAAGTAGATGGCCTGGGCAAGGCACCCTTGCTGAGTGTCAGTTTCTTCATCTTAAAATGGGAATTAATAGGGTCATGTCAAGGGGACACTGGAGCCCACTGAAAGGGATTCCAATAGCTGGAACAATTTGAATAAAAAAATAAACAATATAGTATTAAATTATAACTCTAAGTATAAAATAAATACACATGAGTCCATACTTACATAAATATAAGGGAGATGAAACAAATCTTTACAGATGTATTTAGGTCCTCCCCCTTCAAGAGGTAGAGGTTACTCCCCCATCACCACCACACTCAGGGTGTGTTAGACTTAGTGAGTCCAGCTTCCAAAGAAACCTGGCAAGCAGTGCCTCAGCCAGGTGATGGAAGTCATGCTGATAGCATGCACTCTCTGATGTGATGGGCTGTGCAGGGCACTTTACCTCCTATGGTCTTCATCCTCTCCAAAACCCATAATCTCAGTCTAATCGTGAGAAAAACATCAGACAAATTCCAACAGAGGGGCATCCTACAAAATACCTGACCATTACTCCTCAAAACCGTCAAGGTCATGAAAAACATGGAAAGATTGAGAAACCATCACAGAGCAGAGGAACCCAAGAAGATATAACAAATAAATGCAATGTAGTATTCTGGATGGGATCCTAGGACAGAAAAAGGACATTAGTGGAAAAATTGATGAAATACAAATAAAGTCTGTCTTTTAGTTAATAGTAACGTACCAATGACAGTTTTTCAATTTTGATAAATGCACCATGGTTATTTCGGACACTGACATTAGGGGAGACCGGGTAAGGAGTATACAAGAACACTCCATACCATCTCTGCAACTTTTCTGTAAATCTAAAATTATTCCAAAATTAAAAGCTTATTTTTAAAAATGGAGATAGCAACAGATATCCCTAGGACTACTGTGAGGATCAAATGAAATAATGTCTGGAATTTGGTACCTGGCAGAGGGTACACCTTCAATAGATGGTGGTTCATTGTGAGGTACACTCAGTTTCTCACGTCATCTCACCTCCTCTGCTAGACAACAGGCTCTTTAAGGGCAAGGCAAGGGCTTTCCTTTCACCACTCACTCAGCACCAGCATCGTCCCAGGAAAAGGAAGATGCTAAATAAATTAATCAATTGTATCTTACCATTTTGGCATAATAAGCATTTTATAGTCAAAATTCCGGGCCTTAACATTTTTCCACAAGTGACCCTCTACCTAGATAGAGAAGGAAGCTAGTCTTTCAAAATGCAGTGACCTCTCCAGTAAGAACTGTTTTAGGAGAAAACAAATGCCGGTCTCTATCCCTGAATACCAGGGCTGGACCGTCTCCACCCAAGCAAACTCCAAATCCCCATGATAACAAGGCCTGGGTATGGAATTTCTGTGGGTGACAGGTGAATGCCGTTTGTCTCTTCCTTCTCTGTTCCCCGCCCCCTGACTTTATCCTCCAGGCAGAAAAATACATAAAATCCAGGAGGCTTCACAGGTGCCTGGGAAAATGCTCAATTTCCCTAAGGGATAAACGTTTTTGTGATCACTGGAACTCCTCTTCCTTGGAGAAATTTATCTGTTTTAACAATTATACCTAGAACTTAAGTTCTTAGAGTTTGTGATATTGGTCAAAGGATTGTGATGTATAGCAATACTACGGCAAATCATTATTTGCATCTACATTACAATGGACCATACACGGACAGCCCACTGGACAAGTACTGAGTCAGTTCAATGGTGGAAATGACTGTTTTTAAGACCTAGCACTTCAAAGTTGCCTTATGTTGCCTTTATGTTGCCTTATCTGTCTGACCTTGACATCTGCCCCTTTTAACCTTCAACTCTGCAGCCTTCAGCATCCCAGAAGTGAATGTGGAATATAATGCCAGCTCAGAGAGCTTACGATGTGAGGCTCCCCGATGGTTCCCCCAGCCTACAGTCGTCTGGGCGTCCCAGGTTGACCAGGGAGCCAACTTCTCAAAAGTCTCCAACACCAGCTTTGAGCTGAACTCTGAGAATGTGACCATGAAGGTTGTGTCTGTACTCTACAATGTCACAATCAACAACACATACTCCTGTATGATTGAGAACAACATTGCCAAAGCCACGGGGGATATCAAAGTGACAGGTGAGTTCCTCCACCTTTTTTGTATGGATTTATTGGGGGGAGAATCAAATCTAAATTAAAATCTAATTTCTTTAACAGATATATTATGTACCAGGGTACAGAAAGCTCTAGAGTCCTTGAGACCTTGATGACAATTCCAGCTGGGACTATAGTACGTAAGAAGAAGACTAACACAAAACAATGTTTTTGGCATATAGGTCAAAGACAGCAATCAGGCTTCATTTTGTATGTCTTCTCATTGATAGGCAGTGGTTGCCTGGAAAGCAGTGCTTACAATTCTGAGCCTTACTCAGGAGGACTGCTTTGGTGGAGCAGTGGGGAAGCCACAATTATTTGACATCTTTGATATATTCAGGTCATGATCTAAATCTCAAGCCCTCCAAAACTGGTTTGGTTCTAGCCTGCCTTTGAGAAGTTTTTCAATCTGAAGACTAAAGGTCTTACGAGTCTGATTTAGTCTTATTCAAGCCTTCTGGGACTGGCTCAAGATCCCACTAATACTGGCCCATGATCAATCTGAAAGCTCTAGATTGAACTGGCACCCTAGTCTCCCTGCAGTGCTTTAGTGGATACACAACCTATGGTTGAGCTAGTGTTAAGAAAATGCACAGACTGAATTATGACTTTTAAGACCATACCTCCCAGGGCTAAACTGAATTCAAACTGTAGAGAAAGGAGTATGTCAGGAAAACTGCTGTCTTAAATAAAGTCTAGTGCCAAGCAGAAGACCTTGTGTATTGTAAGTACACTATAAATGTTTGCTGAATTTAACTCAATAAATCATATTTTCATCAGCTTATTTTTTTATTTAAAGTTATATATATTAAAAGTCAATGGGGGGCTGGCCCTGTGGCCGAGTGGTTAAGTTCGCGCACTCTGCTGCAGGCGGCCCAGTGTTTCGTTGGTTCAAATCCTGGGCGCGGACATGGCACTGCTCATCAAACCACGCTGAGGCGGCGTCCCACATGCCACAACTAGAAGGACCCACAACAAAGAATATACAACTATGTACCAGGGGGCTTTGGGGAGAAAAAGGAAAAAATAAAATCTTTAAAAAAAAAAAAGTCAATGGCACAGGAGAAAATATTTGCAAATCATTTATCTGATAAGAGGTTTATATTCAGAGTACATAAAGAACTCCTACAACTCAACAACAAAATAATCAAATAACCCAGTTAAAATATGGGCAAATGCATTGAATAGACATTTCCCCAAAGAAGATATACAAACAGCCAACAAGCATATGAAAAGATGCTCAACATCACTAATCATCAGAGAAATGCAAATCAAATACACATCAAATACACAATATCACCTCACACCCATTAGGATGGCTATGATCAAAAATAAATAAATAAAGTGTTGGTGAGGATGTGGAGAAACTGAAACCCTTGTGCACGTTGGTGAATTGTAAAATGATGCAACTGCTATGGAAAAACAGTATAGAAGTTCCTCAAAAAATTACAAATAGAACAACCATATGATCCAGCAATTGTGTGTCTGTGTACATACCCCAAAGAATTGAAAGCAGTGTCTCAAATTGATATATACACACCATGTTCACAGCAACATTATTCACAATAGCCAAAAGGTGGAAGCAACCCAAAATGTCTATGAATAGATGAATGGATAAACAAAATGCAGTATATATATACAGTGGAATATTATTGAGCCTTAAAAAGGAAGGAAATCTTTTTACATGGATGAATTTTCAGGATATTATGCTAAGTGACATGTTAGTCAGAGAAAGACAAATACTATATGATTCCAGTTATGTGAGGTATCTAAAGTAGTCAAGTTCATAGAAACAGAAAGTAGAATGCTGGTTACCAGCAGCTAGTGGGGAGGGAGAAGGAAGAGGAGTTATTGTCTAATGAGTATAGAGTTTCAGATTTGCAAGATGGGAAAGTTTTGGAGCTCTGTTTCACAACAATGTGGATATACTTAACACTACTGAACTAGACACTTAAAAACGATTAAGATGATAAATTTTATGGTATTTTTTTACCACAATAAAAAAAGTTATCTAATAAAAAAAATTATACATATATAAAGAGAGAGTTCTTCCACCATCCTGAGGAACAAACGGTGACTGTACTGGTTAGAATAATCTTAGTTACCTGCAACAGAAAACCAACTCAAGTAAGCCTGAGCAAAAAGGGGAATTTATTAAAAGGGTACTAGGATGTCTTGTGGAAACAAGGACAGAAAGTGCAATTTGGATTCACGAACAGCTGAAACCAGGAACTTAAATTCCATTGGTATTCTCTGTCTCTCATTTCTTCTTTATTCTCTCTTTACTCTCTAATTTACTCTCTGTTGTTTCAGTCTACAGGGCAGGATGTGGTTACCAACAACTCCTAGCTTTAAAAGTCTCTTTCACTCAAGGGAGTAACCAGACTGAACCTCAATCCCTCACTCCTTTCGTACATTCGCAGGCATGCTCAAGTTGGGTCAGTTGCCCACACCTAGACTAATGAGGTGGTACCTGATGGAAGGTTTTCTCGGAAGAGAAAGGGGGAAGGAAGCATTGGCATTTAAAACAATAGGTGTTAACAACAGTATCTCAGTTCAGATCTCAATAAAAAGCTCCCAGTATAAATAATGCCTTCTAATAGAAGGCGCAATAACTGAACAAACCACAGAATTTGAGTACATCTTTTATTCATTGAGCAGATTCTTTTTCCATACATGCTTATTGGATACACGAGAACAAGTGTTCCATTTATCAGTACTAGGACTAAATACAACTTTTGGCAGCAAGACATAGCTCAAAATTTATAAAATAACATAATTCCTTCTTGCCATACACAGATAGGTAGGTACTCAATACACATTTTAAAACAATTTTATGAGGCCATGTGGTTTATATCCTGTGTTCTATGACAATACTGCTAATTTAGGTCATTCATTCAACAAGTATCTATTATGTGCCAAACAGGTACAAAGCAAATTTTAAGTCCCATGAAATGCTGAGATGAATAGCACAATTGTCATAAGAGAAGTTAATCACAGTGTAGATATGGTGCCTAGGGGAACAGTTGTTAATTATGACTTCAGTGACTCAGTAGATGAGGCAGAGTTCAAGCTGGGTTTTGAAGGAGAAGAATAGTTTTGATAGAATAGGAAGGCATGAAGTCAGGAACCCATGTCAATGGTCCAGTGGAGAAATTATGAAGGCCTTAACTGGGGCAATGGCAATGGGAAGGAAAGGGGAAAGAATCAGAAGTTAATGAAGAAAATAATTTACAGGACTTGGTGACACAAACGTGAAGGACAAGAGAAAGAACAAGTCAAAATGGGTCTGATATGTCTACCCAGGTTGTTTAGGAGGTTAGTAATGCTATCAACAAAAAAACGAAATCATAGGAGAAGCAACATGTTTGGAAAGAAGATGAGAGTTTTAGAGATGCTGAGTTGAAAGTGTCCACTGTGTACCTAGGAAGAGATGTCCAATGCTTAGCACATTGCCCAGCATACAATAAGTTTTGGGGAGAATGCTTCATCTCTACTCCACATATTTCCTTCCACAAGGAAGCCCCACCAGTGCAACCATTCTAGCCTCTTGCTTCTCCCCTCTTTCACTCCTCCCCAGAAAAGGAGGGTTGATTCATCTGATTGATGAGTTTATTAGGAGAAGCTGAACATAAGTAGCTCAGCTCCTTCTTTTTCCTTTTCTCTCTAGCTAACCCTCAGGAAGCATACATTCTACTCTGCCCCTCAGAGCCATCAGTTTTCCAGGGATAAAATCTTGCCCTTGCAGGAGGAAGCCTGCCCCAGTCTGGTGCTGCCTGTCAAAGTCTGGGCTGCAGCCCACTTGCCTGCAGACAAAGTTTCATCCTTTATTATCAGATTTATCAGTAATGAAGGTGATATTTTGGTCTTCCAGTTGCCTCACTCTTTTTGTCTTACTCTTTAATTGGCTGAGAACCCAGCTGAGCAACAAGGTGTTATTTATTGGAGTCCTTTGAACCCCAACAGTAGGTGCTCAAAAATATGTATTGAATAATTATGTTTTTAACTGACATACACAGTAGCAACTGTAAATCCAGATGTGGAACTCAGGACAGAGTTCAGGCTAAGGAGGTGGCGTTGGAAATGATCAGGTTAATGGAAGTAATGCTTATTAGGCTTGAGTGAGGTTACTGTTGTTTTTATAGCTAATACTTATTGAGTGCTTACTATTGTGCCAGGCACCGTTCTAAGCGCTTTACATGTATTGACTCATTAATCCTCATAAGAACCCTATGATGTAGATCATCATTATTTTAGCTCTGTTTCATAAAGGAAGAAACTGAGGCATGTATAGATCCAGCAACTTGCCTAAAGTCACACAACTAGTAAGTGTCAGAGCTGAAATGAATTGAGACTGGATTGCCTAGGGAGAAAACAGAGTAAAAGAAGAGTAATTTCACTCCCTCACTTCTACCTTTCTCTACTTCAAAATGAGAACAATGCTTTCTCATCACTTTGTAGTGGTGTGATGAAAATGAATGACACAGAACATATAAAGGTCATTGCCTGGGGGTAAAAATGTGTCTGAAACCAAGGAGTGGCCGTGACTGTTGGTTTAGCCTATTCTTTATTTGGTAAGCAATAACAATCTCTTTATTGGTGTGGTTTTTCATCTGGCTGAGTGCTCACTGGAGTGGAAGTTCCACAGAATAGAACTTTCTTTGAAGGAAGGGACAGCTCTGCTTTTAAGCCAGTGACAATAAGGTAGAGAATGGGGTACAATATTGCCCCCAAATTGGGGTACAAGTTGCATTAGGAACAACTTGCTCTGTATTTCAGCTACTTTTGTTTGCTAACCAGCCATATAAAGATGACATCCAGCTTTTCCTCTATGACCCTGAACTTCTTTGTCGCCCCTTACAGACTCTGAGATTAAAAGGCGGAGTCACCTACAGCTGCTGACCTCAAAGGCCTCCCTGGGTGTCTCTTCCTTCTTTGCCATCACCTGGGCACTCCTGCCTCTCTCCCCTCACCTGATGCTAAAATAATAAGCCTTGGCCATACAGAAACATGCAAAGTCACCGGTACAACAGGTGAGATGAGTCACAAATGGTGTGGGGGAGTCCATTCTGTGTGTGCTGGTGTTCCTAACAAGAGTCAAGCAGCCTCTAGCATCAGCCTCAGAGAGAAACACTTATTAACGCCAGGGCAGTTGGCACTATTTCCACTGGCATTGTGAAAGGTAAGCATTTGTTAACAAAGCCTACAGACCTCCTTGACAGACTTATAGGAAAAACAACTCTATGCAATTTAAATATTTGTGTAAATGCAAACACCTTTCCATTGACTGAGTCATCCATGAAGGCAAAAATATCTTATTGAAGAGAAATTGCTGCTTAGCCCTCTCCAGTTACTCTGGATTTCACTGCTATTTGTGAAGTATCTACCACATCAAGACTCAGTGACATCACCACCATGCCTCCAAGCTCACAACCTTAGAGCTATTTTTGTCCCCTCAGTCCTTCACGTCATTTTGTTACCAAGCCCTCCAGCACCTTCCTGTGTTGCCTCAGATTGACCCTAATCCAGCCTTCATCATCTCACACCCAGACTAGTTCTAAAACCTTGTGCTTGCTCCTTCCTCTCCCCGCTTCAGGCGACGGGAAACAAGGTGCCAGAATAAAATGACTCAAACACTATTTTCACCACAGCATCCCTTTGCTCTGGAACCTAAAGTGACTCTCTGGACACTACCGTATCAGAGGTAAAATCCTCTGCTGTGCAGTCACAGCTCTCTAACAGTTTCTCTCCCTGAGCTTCCTTCTTCCCTCAGCTGCCTACTACTGTTCTCTGGCCTTGCTCCCTCTCTCACTGCCCCTTCCTGGAAATCTCCTCTACCCCATGGCAATTCAGATTCACACTTCCTTCACCCATTTCAATAAAGTGCTTCCTAGCCTACACCCCCTTTCCTGATGGTCCTTTCATTTCACATCCCCTTGGCATGCATGTATAATTTATGATATCTTATATTCTCTGAGGCACATATATTCCATTCCTAGATTGTTCAGTCCTCAAGGGCAGGCAAAGATCTGTTGATCTGCTTTTCATTCTTTCTCCTGTTCTCCAAACACTCACTACTGTGCAGCGCACAAATAGGTTTTCTACTAAGGAAACCTGCCAGTTCCCATCATTTCCAACCTCAATGGTTGTCACTGGAGGAAACTGAGGAAATTATCCCTTGAGCATCTCTCAGTTCCTGTTTGCTCTGAGAGTCTACAGCCACACCACTCTGAACGTGCTGATCTCGTCTGTTTGCTCTGAGAATGATCTCTTCCTTTAGGGACAGACTCAAACCATCTCCTTTCCCCCAAAAACCCATGGTACCATGTGGCCTTGATAGAGTGTCATGAAAATACAGGCAAACAAGTCCATTTCTGAACAAGAGATACACTCATGCAGTGGCAGGGGGCTTCCAGTTCTCAACAAATGTTTGCTGAATGGTTGTAATGGTATCTTATTGCTGTTATTTTCAGAATCCCAGGGATCTAAAGAACTATTTCACCACAAGATATGACCTAGTTTTATATTTCTGGGGGGGAATGAATTCATGTCTAGAAGTCTTGAGTGAACAAGTAAGATCAAGAAGCAAAAAGAAGCCAAAAGCAACCCACCGAAGATTCCAATATGAGCAAGATAAATACACCTTCAAAGACATATATTAAAAGTTGAGAAAAGAATTCATCTGAACCAGAGAAGTGTGTTGAGACTGCTAAGTAAAAGGCATGTGGAGACACGTGCACCCCCATTTCTCAGGGACCTCCCTTACCCATCCCCATGCAGGGAGTGAGAGGATGGGATACCGCGTCTCCCTTGACTCTGAATCTTTAGTTATATTGCTATAATGCTGCTCTGAGGAAGTTCCTAGTAAGTTCCGATTGCAATATAACCATGTTTTATAATTCACAGATTAAACTGTAGTGGATACAGTAAGAAGCTGCTAATCAGTTGCCACTTCACAATTCAGAGGTGGCTGCATTTTAGTGATGGGTCAAATGATTCACTTTTCATTATGATTATGATGCTTCCAACAGTGGCCTGGCATCTCCTACCACCTGACAAATGCTAAAGAAATGTGGAAAATGATTATAATTTTAATGTAAAAAATGTAGTTAAGTGACACTGTTTATCTAAATTATCTGAGCACTTCCTTTTTAAAACAATGCCATTTTTATCTCTCAGACGATGTTCATCCTTGAATGGTCTAGGAAAGGACCTCTCATCTTGACTGTATGTGGCATTATGTCATCACAAGGTTTGAGGCTTCTATTTTCTATCCTGCATGGACAGTGATGACCTCAGCTTTCAACAGCATCTAGAGCAGTGGGACTCAACCGGAGTGATTTTGCACACCCTCCAGGGGACATCTGGAAATGCTTGGAGACAATTTTAGTTGTCACACCTTGAGGGGAGTGGTGCTACTGGCGTCTAGTGGATAGAACCCAGGGATGCTGCTCAACATCCTATAATATACAGGACATCCACTACAACAAAGAATTATCCAGCCCCAAATGTCAATTGTGCTGAGATTAACAAACACTGATGTAGAGGAGAAAAAGAACTAAAAGGAGGAGAGCAAACAAACTTGTTTGCTTCCTAAAAATAGCCATTAGGCTGTCTCTGGCTGCTGCCTCAGCACAGAGAGCCAGAACCCTTTCGGGCAACCAGGAATTCCTGATAGGATTATCAGCTGGTTGAGCTTCTAAGTTTCTTTCCCTGCATTCTACTCTGCAAATCAAGTTCCACGAGAGAGCCGCCTGAGATCCATCTCAAGTTCTCTCTGAATTTTGATCTCAGGACCCTGCCTAGTCAAAATTCAAATTAAGGCAACAAAAACATGAACCTTCCTTGAAAACAAAGAGACTTCTGAAAGCAGGGGCAAGGAAGCTTTAAAACAAGGCCCTGAGGAATGAAGCTTTGATAGAAAAAATACTGTTTCCAGCCTCCTTTCCACACTTTTCACGGTTGACCACTGCCTCCCTGTCACTTTGGACCTACCATGACTATATTACATTTTGTTATAGAAAGCTTGATTTTAGAGTTCTGACAGTTCAAGAGAATGATTAAATACACATTTCCTATACTGTTGTGTGCCTGATTTGTCAAAGAAAGTGAGTATAAGGCAAGATGAATAAAAAGCCATAGATGAAGTTCTAAAGATTAGTACCTAGCACATAATAGGCCCTCAATAAATGTTTGTTGAATGAATGGATAAATGAATGGAAGTGAATGATGGGAGCCGGTGAGCATGGGCCCAGTGGCTGGGTCTAGTTTCTTAAGTAAACTCCACTAGGCTTTACCAGCCTTGCATGTCTCCATCTGGAAAAACAAGTGGTGACAGTGAGCTTGAGGCAGATAAATGTGGGACCATACGTATAAGTGGACAAACTCATTGCTCTAGTGTCAAAAAAATCTGACTTTTATTACTCAGGAATTATCAAATTCTCAAATCTTAGAGGTGGAAGAACCTCAAAATCATCTTTCCTAGTCCTTTCACTTTTCAGATGAAGACGCAGAGGCTCAGGGTGAAGTGTGGGTAATCGGCTATCCTCAGGTTATACAACTCGCCAAAAACCACACTGGTACTTGGCACAGGGATAAAATCTATAGAAAACTTAATTGCCAATGGGCAAATTCCCAGGGGTTCTCGGCTGCATTCCCAGCTTGGTCCCAATAGGCCTTTTACAAGAAGAGAACAATGATGAACAAAACTGAGAAAGCAAACTGTGAAAGCATAAACACTCCCAACCCAGATTAATTCTTTGGCCTTGTCCATGAGCGCACAGCAGACGCATTAGACAACAGATGCATCATATCAGCTGAAGTGCAAGGACCAGAATATAATGTACACTACAAACATTTGGGAAGCTCAAATCTAGATGTCAAAGGCTAAAACATTTCAGAAGTATTAAATATCTGAGGAAACGCACAAATCAAACTTCAAGGTAAAGTGTTGGCTACCAGCTCTACCCAGGTTGTATGAAGATTTGTTTTAAGTGCACAGTGACCTCAATCTGTGCATTGTTAATTGGGAAATGGGGCGTGTACGGGGTCATTATTGCATAATAAGGCTTCTGCCTGAGGGTATATGTGGTGTGCTTTGGTTCTACTGAAACTTGTAATTCTCAATCTCCCTCCAGCCGGTGAAGTCTCCACATGTTCAACTGGCTGCTCTAATTCAGACTGTCTTACTATGTGCCTGAGCTCCTTGCTTCTTCTAACCTTGTCTTATATCCTCTTTCTCATCCATCATCTCCATGAGTTTCAGTATGGGAGCCATGAGTGAAAATTAACAGTCACATAAAACAGAACCTGGGCTATGCTCTCTCTTGTCTTTCTTTAAATTCTACCTACCCTGAAGCAAAAATTCTTCTTTCCCCAGGAAGCCGTCTCTGAGTGGTCTTATGCACCAGGATTTTATTCTCTTATCTTGTCTATATATGCAGTTTAGCACAAAATCACACGCAGTCTTGTCTATTGCTCTTCATTAGTGTGTACCCAGACTCCCTTGAAGATGATGACAAAATAAGGACGGGGCCCAGGCAGCCCTTGGAAGTTTATTTTTATAAAAGAGGGTCAAGCAGATACTCCCAAGGGGGTTTGTTTACTGATGGTGTCTGCTGGGCCAAAGCAGTTAAGTCAGAGCCTGGAAGGGAGGTCTGTAGTTACAACTACAGGAGCCTCTGTGTCTATTTGAAAGGCATGGCTCTCCCAGGTAATGATACGCCTGTCTTTTCTCAAAGTCATAACTTGACCTTCAGCTCTGTCTTATCTCCAGTTCAAATCTCTCTGCCTGGCTTAAGAAGTATCCTTAGTAATTTCAATTTTGAGGTCCCTTACCCAAAACTTTAAATACTTCCAAAAAGAACTTTATGGATAACTTGGTCCTACGGCCCTTCTTTAGAACAAGTCAAAAGTGATGCTAAGTTAATCTAGCCTGTGAGCGGGTCATAGTAGACCGAGACAATTTCCTTTCTCTTTGCCTTCCATATTTGCAGTTACCAAATTTTATTTGCAACCATTCACGTATCATTATAGGCAGAACTATTTACATTTTGACAAATAAAATTCCAAGACCTTAAGGAACTTAATATGACTTTGATGAGTCGGCTCAGGTAGCCATATATGACTCAAGCACTGGGTCCAGGTCTCCTATCCAGGGTAGGTGAGACAGGAAGTGTGACAGAGGCACAGCATAAAGAGAACAGTTTCTATTGCGAGGCAGTAGGTACTCCAGAAGAAGCCAAGTCACAGACTACCAAATGAGGATCTATGAGAAAAACAATTGTCTTCAGTTCCTCTCACCGTCCCTTTTTTCCATTTTCTCCCATATGGCCCAACTGACCCTCCAGTAGGCCCTGAGTACCCTCAGTCTTTCCACCATTCTTTCCATTAATACTTCACCCCAAGAAAAAAATGCCCCCTGGCATCTAGCTACACATGAGAAGGTAATTTATCAACTATCTTTTTCATTAGCTTAATGTATCGCCCTCCTATGGAGGCAAATCCTTACTTCACTGAAATCAAGCTGAATGAAAAATACCAAACAAAAATATGAAACTAGCGAGAGATACTTAGGGTACCAAAGTGTAGACCAGTGATTCTCAGTGAGGGAGTAGAGAGGTGCAGGTGCTTTTTAACAACATAGACATCACCACCTCCACCCCCATTGCTGGAGTTAAGAACCACTGTGTAACATGAAACATAGATGAAGAGAAAATGTTACCTTTATAAACAAGTAACTATCGTGGAAGTTTGAGGTCCACTGATGCAAATAACCATATTTAGAGAAGGAAAGGAAATCAAGTGCTTCCCATGTGTCAAATGTCATACTAGGGATTTGTCTCACTCAATCCTTATCCCATAAGTGGGTATCACCTTGACCAGAGCACCACTGCTGAGGTGGTGAAAACAGAGGAGAAAACAGGTCCTGAGGTTAAGTAACTTACCTAAGATCACATAGCCAATAGGTTGAACCAGAATTCAAACTCAAATCTATCATCATAACCCATACTATTTCTGAAAGAGCACGGTTGTGTGTAAAAGTCCTATAAAAAATTTAAAACGTTACATAAACATTGGCTATCGTGTTATTATATGTATTAAAACATGAACATTCTTTGGCGACTTTCAACTTGGTTGCTCATGAACTTCAGCCATCTGAGGATGGCCCCTCTCCTTGGAGGAGACTGCACGGCTTCCCCACTTGCACATCTTCTGCCAGAGCCCTCCCCTGACTCACAAAGGGGCTGGCAGTGAAACTGCAAGCCTCCTCCTCACTCCCTCTAAGGCACCACCTTGTTGTGTTCCCAATAAGTTCCTTGGGGACTATCTCCAAGACTTTAGAAGATGGTTGTAATCTGCTGAGGTGAAGCCTTTACCAGATGATCCAAAATGTCTCCTGAGGCCAGCTTATGCATTCCTTGTTATTTGTCCTCAAGTATACCTGGAAAGAACAGATTTAATTACTATAAATTCTTCCTTGAATCCACTAATGTTGAGCACTGGATCACAGATGGTCCTCTCCACTCTGCCATGACCAACCACACTGCTCTTACCAAATCTATCAGTTTTTTCCATTTTTGTTCCTTCTTTTAGTACTTATGTTTAGAAATGCCTTCTTCCCCCCTAGATTATATAAAAATATTCAAGTTTATATTTTAATACTTCCGTGTTTCTTTTTTAACATTTAAATCTTTACTCCATCTGAAATTAATTTTTGGTATAATCTGTGAGGTAAGGTAAGGTAATCTATTGTCTTTTCAAGTGATTCTCCAATACTATTTATTAATTAACTCATCCTTACCCCCAATGACTTCTTAAAATATTTTATTATATTGTATTTTCTTATATATACTTGTGTCTGTTTCTAAACTTGATAATCTCTGAGGTCCACAATTTTAACTAGTATATATAGGAAAGGAAAAAGATAGTTATATGCAAATATATTTACCCAGCTATTTCCTAGAGAAGGGTAAGAAGGAGACCAAAATAGAAGAAAAAATTAGAAGTGAACAGTGAATGATCAGAAGGGACTTATCAGTTCCATAAATAAACCCTTGTAAGAATTTGCTGTGGTGTAAAGCAGGGCATTACCATTCTCCCTTAACATAATGAACGAGGAGTAGGCACAGTTAGACAGCATCAGGAGCACCATCAGTTAGACACGTGTCAGGAAAGTGCTTGGCTCCATTTAATTCCTCTCCCCACCTCACCCATTTATGAGCCAGAGTACCTGAGCATCCTCTGAACAGAGTTTGTGCTGTGTGCAAAAATTATATTGGGAGTCCCTGTCTCATTGGTACCTGCCTCATTTGCTAACTGAGACTATTAAAGAGATCAATTCATAAAAAGCAGTTATGACATTCCTGACTGTTTTAGTTTACTAGGACTGACATAACAAAATACCATAGATTGGGTGGCGGCTTAAACAACAGAAATGGGGGCCAGAAACCCAAGATCAAAGTGACAGCAGCTTTGGTTCTCCTGAGGCCTCTTCTCTTGGTTTGCAGACAGCCGCCTTCTAGCTCTGTCCTCACACGGCCTTTCCTCTGTGCACTTGCATCCCTGGTGTCCCCCTCTTCTTATAAGGACACCAGTCATGTTGGATTAGGGCCACCAAATGACCTCATTTAACGTTCATTACCTCTTTACAGGCCCTATCTCCAATTACAGTCACATTCTGAGGAATACTGGGGGTTGGGACTTCAAAATATGAATTTTTGGGGACACAATTCAGTCCATAACACTGGCATATATGAAGGAACTAATAAAAATTAGCTATTACGAAGTAAATGTGTTGGGCAGGGCAAATGAATATCAAGGCAACTCTAACAGGAAAGATATGAACAATTTCGCTTTTTTCCCCCTATTTGACCAAGAATAAATGTTTAATGTTTGAACAGTTGGGACACAACAGAAAGCCTTGTCCAGATAGCTACTGATTCAAACCGGGTCAGAGGACGCTAGAAGACTAGAGCACAATGGCTCAGCAGGTGGGTGCTGTTAAGGGAAATGAATTGGCTAATGGCCTCCTCAAACCACCGGTTACTATTTTAAATGTTACAAAAGACCGTAGAGTATGAAAAGATGAAAAATAAAGCTAGTGTGCGTCTAATCTTCAAAGGAGAAGAAGTGAGTGATAGAGGCAATTTGGCTCCATGTGACTACACTAAATTGCCAAATACTAAGGCTGCCTTTGGGCTAGAGATAGGTTACAATCTTTTCTGCCCTAGGGCTCTCAGGATAGGAAATAGTTGTTTTCTTTTTTCTTTCCTTCTCACTAAAATCCTTTTTGCAGTCCTTAAAGACTGAAAACATCTGTGTGTTGGCCAAAGTCACGCAAAAGGGACACAAACACACTTACCCCTAGCACTACATAATCTACATAAAAGGGGGCTTATTTGGGTAAAAACTTCCAAGCAGATTTGAAGGAGCACGGCAATCCTTTGAGCTCTTGTTACAGTGGTATGCTTAGACTGGGCATAGCTGCACTGCACTCAGCAGGGCAAACATTCACATAGAGCGTGGTCTCCTGCCCCCATTACAGTAGAGAATGACCCTTCCCCATAGTAATGCTTTATGCATTTGTAGGAAAAGAAGAATAGGTAACTATGATGCTACGGAAGCCCCCAATCGAGGAAATGGTCTTGTTAGAAAGGGGATCCCCCAGTGCTTAGGAGCTAGTATTAGGCTGATCTCCCAAAGGGTTTCCAGGGCCCTCCAGATGTGTACCCGCTCAGCGAAGGAAAAAGAATAGTCGCACTAGCTAACTACCAGCCATTGTAGAGAGGGTCAGGTAATCCTCACCACATAAATGTCATTGGACTACTGGTCAGTTGAAATGGCAGCACAAAGGGTAACCAACTTTCTTTAAGAGCATTCACATGGGTGTGGCCACACTGAGCCAGCTCCCAGGAGTGGAAAGAAGAGGCCTGCAGGACTCTGCTCACATTTGCATTAGGGTCCAGCTAGTGATTTTAAAATAAACCAAAAAAACCCCTCTGGAGTTACATGCCAGAAAGGGCTGTGAAAGTGGATCTCTAGGTTCTTCTTTGTCCTTTGAAGGCCAGCCTAGTCTCTTATTCCTAGAGCACAGATACATTCTGAGTTCACTAAATGATCAAGTCTTTCCCTTTGAGCTTTCTCTCTGCTTCAGGTACTCAGTTGCTCCCTAGGCAAATGGTGGTCCGGAATCCTATCATTAACAGCACGGAAAGAGTAAAAATGTCTCAAACACATATTATGGAGCAGATGTAAAGGAAGAAGTTCACTTTAACCAAAAGATCACACACATTTTTGGTAGTTACCAAAAAAACCTGATGATTCTAAATTTTTATCTCCAGCTTTCATCACTCACTCCTGATCCAGACATGTTCCCAGCTACTGACCAGGCCCCTCCAGCTAAAGTTACCTCATTCTAAACATATCCAAAACAAACACATTTTGTCAGTTGTAGGATTTACTTAAGTCACCCAAGCTGGAGCTCTCAGAGTCCTCTTTGACCCCTAACAAGTCCTAATTAATTGGTCATCAATTCTTGTCAACTTTACTGCCAAATGACTCCATAATCTATCTATTTCTCTTCATTCTTATTGTTCCTGACTTAATTGAGCATCTTCTCTCAAGTGAATAACTGCCCAACCTCCAAACTAATCTCCTTGCCTCCAGTTTCTTTCTTTCCTTTTTTTCTTTTTTGAGGAAGATTAGCTCTGAGCTAACATCTGCTGCCAATCCTCCTCTTTTTGCTGAGGAAGACTGGCCCTGAGCTAACATCCGTGCCCATCTTCCTCTACTTTATATGTGGGACACCTGCCACAGCATGGTGTGCCAAGCGGTGCCATGTCCACACCCGGGATTTGAACTGGCGAACCCCGGGCCGCCAAAGAGGAACGTGTGCACTTAACTGCTGTGCCACCGGGCCAGCCCATGCCTCCAGTTTCATTTTGATTTTTGATCTAAGAACCACCTCTTTGAAGCATGGTGGGGATACAAGTCTGACCTTTCCTAAACAAAGTTATTTGCTTCAGGAGGGGAAAAGCCAGAATTCATTAGGCCTGATTCACAACAGAACAGTGATAGAGTTGAGAAATAGAGGAACAAGTCTTTCCCCGTCGCTGTGGCATGATGCTGTGGTTTGAGCCAATGATTCTGGCAGAGTTCTATGCATGTTCTTAAGAGGAGATGAGAAGGAGATGTTCTTGGTGGGAGATGGGAAGACAGAGGGAAAGAGGTAATCAACTAGTGGGTTAAATATCCAAGAATCTATTAGGACTCAAAATAGATGACCCTCAGCTTTCCTTAATGTGCAAAAAGAACTTGGGTATGTACATACTCTAAAAATTAAAGACAATTCTTAATTTATAGAGACAAAAAAATTACTCCCAAATCTATCACCCTAATAATAATTACCATGTCTGTGCATGCCCTTCCAGTCTTTGTTTACTGCCCACATATTTCATACAACTGAAATAATAGCCTTTGTGTTAATATAAGAATTATACATCTAAAGATTTGCTAAGTTAGAAAATAACTGAGCTTACCTAATCTCGTGCATTTCACTTGAGGAATTTTCATTCTGGAGTACATCATTCATTAGAGAGTAGTTTCTGCTGGTAAAGGGTGAAGTTGCAGCCTGGGTTGTACCCACATAATTTTATATAAAAGGAAAGGTGCAGAATTGAGTAAGGGGCTGTAGATTTAAAATTGGTGGACCCTAGATATGAGGAAAATGCCTAAAATCTGAAAAACAAGAAAAGAGACTCTCTTACTTTCATAGCATATTCTGGCTTTTATTACCAGCATCCTTAATATTATAATATTAAGCACTATAACATTATAGCACATATAATATTATATGACAAGGGCAACAATAAAGACAATCCCAATAAAGGGAACATATGTAGGACTGTTAACCTAGACTTGAGCAGGGCTGGGTGATCACAGAAGACTTCTGGGAGTTATTCAGGCAAAGGCTGTGTGTGAAGGAAGAAGGCCAGGCAGAGGGAACAATATATGCAAAAGGCCAAAGGTGAGAGAAAGTGTGTTACCAAGAAAAGGTGGTTCAATGTAGAATTGAGGAATAGGAGTAAACAGAGATAGGGTGTGGAGAAGGATGGCATTTTACTCCAATTTTTACTTTAAAATATTCATACCTACAAAACACTTGATAAAGTAAGGCAATGAATATCTATATACTCTTCAACTAGATAATACTGCACGTGGGTGGGAGGAGAGAATGAATGAATGAATGAATTTGGCAAAATGTTAACAATTGGTGGTAGAGATTTCTAACACTCTTCAGATGCTCTCTCTCCACTAACCTGTAAATGTAAACCTTTCTATATCTTTCCTCTATTATTTCCTCCTCTCCCTCCTTGGGAAACTTTGGAGATTAATTAGTCATAAGAACATTCTGGGGGAGAAGGGGCGGAGCAAAATGGCAGGGTGAGCTGACCCGGGATTCTCTCCCCTCCAAAATACAACAAAAAATTGGAAGAACTGAATTTCAGAGAATAAACATAATGCCAGCTCGTTAGAGACCTACAATACCAAGAAGGCGGAGATCATAAACCTAGCTTTACACCTTCGGAGGTGCTGGAACGGTAGGAGAGAACATCGCTCCCTCCCCCAGAGTCTGCAATCGCTGCGGTGGGGGTCGGGAAGGAGCGGGGGAGGGGCCGCGCAACCTGGGGATCATCCAGGACTCCTGCCGCTGTTTCAGTGGAAATCTGCTGCTGGGCGGGGGGGGGGGGGGGGGGGGCGGCGGCGGGGAAGCTTCCATCCGCAGGGACCCCATAAATCAAGGGCCTTGGGAGACCAGAGAACAGAACTGATCTGAACCCAGACCGGGGCGTGTGAGTAACAGCCCCTCCCCCCCAGCAAAGCCAGTGGGCGCAGCCATCTTGCCCCAAGGCGGAGAACTCATAACATGCTGCTCTCGACCCCCATCTAGTGGCGACAGGCTGTAACGGCAACCGAACTCTACCACCATGCGAAAAAACCACTCCTCTACCGTCCAGCAATTTAGAAAAGCCCCAGACCAGAAGGAAAACAATAAAAACATAGAATTAAGTCCTGAGGACTGGGAATTAGGTAAACTAAGTGATAATGAATTCAGAGCAGCTATAATCAAAAAACTCAATGAGGTAGAGAGAAAGATAGAGAAACAAACTGAGTTCTGGAGTTACTTCACAAAAGAGTTTGAAATCATAAAGAAGAATCAAACAGAATTACTTGAGATGAAAAACACAATGGACCAGATAAAACAGAATACGGATTCCCTGAATGCCCGTGTAGACACCATAGAAGAGCAAATTAACATAATTGAAGATAGACAGGCTGAATGGCTCCAGAAAGAGGAAGAAAGAGAACTAAGAATTAAAAAAATGAGGAAAATCTCCAAGAGATAATGGATTCAATGAGGAGTAAGAACATAAGGATCACAGGAATTCCCAAGAATATGGAAAAGGAAAATGGAGCAGAAAGTGTACTTAACGAAATTATTGAAGAGAACTTCCCAAATCTAGGGATCGACGGAGAAATGTGTGTAGAGGAGGGTTTAGATCTCCTAGATTTGTCAATGTAAAAAGAGCTACCCAAGGTACATAGTAGTAAAATTGGCAAAAAGGAAAGATAAGGAAAAAATACTCAGGGAAGTAAGAAAAAAAAAAGAGAATAACCTATAAAGGAACCCCTATCAGACTGTCAGCAGATTTCTCTACAGAAACCCTACAAGCTAGGAGAGAATGGAGTGAAATATTCAAAGCCTTAAAGGATAAAAATCTTCAGCCAAGAATACTCTATCCAGCAAGAATTTCCTTCAGATATGAGGGAGACATTAAATCTTTTCCAGACAAACAAAAGTTAAGGGAATTTGTAACCAAAAGCCCTCCATTACAAGAAATCCTCAAGAAGGCTCTCATACCTGAAAAAAGAAAAAAGGGAGAAAGGGGACACAATCCACAGACTAGGGAGACCGATGGATAGAACCAGAACAGGATAGCAAGTATTCAATTATAGCATTAGGGTAAACGTAAGGAAACTACCAAAACAAGGACGATCTTAGCACTCTAACTACAAATGAATAAGACGAGTTGGAATAAAAAATGAAAATAATTATTTAGGAGGGGAAGAGCAAAGGGTCTAAATCAGTATTGGTCAAGTTTAAGAGACCACCAGAGAATAGACTATATTATACACAAGATTCTAAATACAAACTTCAAGGTAGACACTAAAATAAAGTACAGAACAGAGTCACAAATCATAAATAAGGAAAAATCTAAGAAACCCAACATAAGAAATTGCAGTATTAAATGGGTAGTTTAAAGCAAACAGGAAAAGAAACGCAGGAAAACAAGATAATGAGCGACAGATTAACAGCATTAAGTCCACATGCATCAGTAATCACTCTCAATGTAAATGGATTGAACTCTCCAATAAAAAGACACAGAGTGGCAAAATGGATTAAAGAACAACATCCAACAATTTGTTGCCTCCAGGAAACACACCTCCGCCCCAAGGACAAACACAGACTCAGGGTGAAGGGGTGGAGGACAATACTTCAAGCAAATAGCAAGGAAAAAAAGGCAGGTGTTGCAATTCTTATATCAGACCAAGTGGATTTCAAAATAAGACAGGTAAAGAGAGACACAGAGGGACAATATATAATGATCAAAGGGACACTTCATCAAGAAGAAATAATGCTTATAAATATCTATGCACCCAACACAGGAGCACCAAGATTCATAAAGCAACTATTAACAGACCTAAAGGAAGATGTTAAAAACAACATAATAATAGTAGGGGACCTCAACACCCCACTCACATCAATGGACAGATCATCCAGACAGAAAATCAACAAGGAAAGAGTGGAGCTAAATGAAAAACTAAAACAATTGGACGTAATAGACATATATAGATCACTCCACCCTGAAAGAGCTGAATACACATTCTTCTCAAGTGCACATGGAACATTCTCAAGGATAGACCATATGTTGGGAAACAAGGCAAGCCTCTACAAATTTAAAAAAATTGAAATAATAACAAGCATCTTGTCCGATCATAGTGCTATAAGGCTAGAAATTAATTACAAGAAAAAAGCTGAGAAAGGCACAAAGATGTGGAGACTAAACAACACACTACTGAACAAGCAATGGATCATTGAAGAAATTAAAGAAGAAATAAAAAAATACCTGGAAACAAATGAAAATGATAGCATGCCCTACCAACTCATATGGGATACAGCAAAAGCTGTATTAAGAGGAAAATTCATCGCAATACAGGCACATCTTAACAAACAAGAAAAATCCCAAATAAGCAACCTTAAAGCACACCTAACTGAACTAGAGAAAAAAGAACAAATGAAGCCCAAAGTCAGCAGAAGGAGAGAAATAATAAAAATCAGAGCAGAAATAAATACTATTGAAACAAAAAAGGCAGTAGAAAGGATCAATGAGACAAAGAGCTGGTTTTTTGAGAAGATAAATAAAATTGACAAACCACTAGCCAGACTTACAAAGAAAAAAAGGGAGAAAGCCCAAATAAACAAAATCAGAAATGAGCAAGGAGAAATAACAACAGACTCTGCAGAAATACAACAGATTATAAGAGAATACTACAAAAACTATATGCCAACAGAATGGATAACCTAGAGGAAATGGATAAATTCTTGGACTCCTACAATCTCCCAAAGCTCACTCAAGAAGAGGCAGACAATTTGAACAGACCAATAACAAGGAAAGAGATTGAAACAGCAATCAAAAACATCCCAAAGAATAAAACCCCAGGACCAGATGGCTTTCCTGGGGAATTCTACCAAACTTTCAGAGAGGATTTAATACCTATCCTTTTCAAGCTATTCCAAAAAATTAGGGAAGATGGAACACTTCCTAACACATTCTCTGAGGCTAACATCACACTGATACCAAAACCTGACAAGGACACCACGAAAAAAGAGAACTACAGGCCAATATCACTGATGAACATAGATGCAAAAATTCTAAACAAAATTTTGGCAACCAGAATTCATCAATTCATCAAAAGAATCATACATCATGATCAGGTGGGATTCATACCAGGGACACAGGGATGGTTCAACATCCGCAAATCAATCAACATGATACACCACATCAACAAACTGAGGAATAAAAACCACATGATCATCTCAATAGATGCAGAGAAGGCATCTGACAAGATCCAACAGCCATTTATGATAAAAACTCTGAACAAAATGGGCATAGAAGGAAACTACCTCAACATAATAAAGGCCATATATGACAAACCCATAGCCAACATCATACTCAATGGGCAAAAACTGAACCCCATCCCCCTGAAAACAGGAATGAGACAAGGATGCCCTCTATCACCACTCTTATTTAACATAGTACTGGAGGTCCTGGCCAGAGCAATCAGGCAAGAAAAAGGAATAAAAGGAATTCAAATAGGGAGGGAAGAAGTGAAACTCTCGCTGTTTGCAGATGACATGATCTTATATATAGAAAACCCCAAAGAATCCATTGGAAAACTGTTAGAAGTAATCAACAACTACAGGGTTGCAGAGTATAAAATCAATTTGCATAAATCAGTAGCATTTCTATACTCCAGTAATGAACCAACAGAAAAAGAACTCAAGAACACAATACCATTCACAATCACAACAAAAAGAAACTTAACTAAGGAAGTGAAGGACCTATATAATGAAAATTACAAGGCCTTTCTGAGAGAACTGGATGACAACATAAAGAGATGGAAAGACATTCCACGTACATGGATTGGAAGAATAAACATAGTTAAAATGTCCGTTCTACCTAAAGCAATCTACAGATTCAACGCCATCCCAATCAGAATCCCAATGACATTCTTTACAGAATTAGAACAAAGAATCCTAAAATTCATATGGGGCAACAAAAGACCCCGAATTTCTAAAGCAATCCTGAGAAAAAAGAACAAAACGGGAGGCATCACAATCCCTGACTTCAAAACATACTACAAAGCTACAGTAATCAAAACAGCATGGTACTGGTACAAAAACAGGTGCACAGATCAATGGAACAGAATTGAAAGCCCAGAAATAAAACCACACATCTATGGACAGCTTATCTTTGACAAAGGAGCTGAGGGCATACAATGGAGAAGAGAAAGTCTTTTCAACATATGGTGCTGGGAAAACTGGAAAGCCACATGTAAAAGTATGAAAATTGACCATTCTTTTTCACCATTCACCAAAATAAACTCAAAATGGATTAAAGACCTAAAGGTGAGACTTGAAACCATAAGGCTTCTGGAAGAAAACGTAGGCAGTACACTCTTTGACATCAGTATTAAAAGGATCTTTCCGGACACCATGCCTTCTCAGAGAAGGGAAACAATAGAAAGAATAAACAAATGGGACTTCATCAGACTAAGGAGCTTCTTCAAGGCAAATGAAAACAGGATTAAAACAAAAAAACAACCCACTAACTGGGAAAAAATATTTGCAAGTCATATATCTGACAAAGGCTTAATATCCATAACATATAAAGAACTCTCGCAACTCAACCACAAAACATCAAACAACCCAATCAAAAAATGGGCTGGAGACATGAACAGACATTTCTCCAAAGAAGATATACTGATGGCCAAGAGGCACATGAAAAGATGCTCCTCATCGCTGATCATCAGGGAAATGCAAATCAAAACTACACTAAGATATCACCTTACACCCATTAGAATGACAAAAATATCTAAAACTAATAGCAACAAATGTTGGAGAGGTTGCGGAGAAAAAGGAACCCTCATACACTGCTGGTGGGAATGCAAACTGGTGCAGCCACTATGGAAAACAGTATGGAGATTCCTCAAAAAATTAAAAATAGAACTACCATACGATCCAGCCATCCCACTACTGGGTATTTATCCAGAGAGCTTGAAGTCAGCAATCCCAAAAGTCCTATGCACCCCAATGTTCATTGCAGCATTATTTACAATAGCCAAGACATGGAAGCAACCTAAGTGCCCATCAACAGACGAATGGATAAAGAAGATGTGGTACATATATACAATGGAATACTACTCAGCTGTAAAACAGAACAAAATCATTCCATTTGCAATAACATGGATGGACCTTGAGGGAATTATGTTAAGTGAAATAAGCCAGCGAGAGAAGGATAATCTGTGCATGACTCCACTCATATGAGGAATTTAAAATTATGGACTAAGAACAGTTCAGTGGATACCAGGGGAAAGGTGGGGTGGGGGGTGGGCACAAAGGGTGAAGTGGTGCACCTACAACATGACTGACAAACATTAATGTACAACTGAAATTTCACAAGATTGTAACCTATCATTAACTCAATTAAAAAAAAAAAAAAAACATTCTGGGGGCTGGCCCGGTGGTGCAGCAGTTAAGTGCGCACATTCTGCTTTGGCGGCCCAGGGTTCACCAGTTCGATCCCAGGTGCGGACATGGCATCGTTGGCACACCATGCTGTGGTAGGCATCCCACATATAAAGTAGAGGAAGATGGGCATGGATGTTAGCTCAGGGCCAGGATTCCTCAGAAAAAAGAGGAGGATTGGCAGCAGTTAGCTCAGGGCTAATCTTCCTCAAAAAAAAAAAAAGAAAAAAAACCATTCTGTTATATGCGCACTCTAGGAATATCTAGTCTAGAGAAACCAGTGTTTCGCAAACTGTTTTTGATGACCAATACCCTAGGAACGCTTTCAGACATTCTTTTCTAACTGCCTCCCTTAGGAAATTTCAACACAGAGATATACTGTATATCTATCTGGTTTTAAATACTGTTTTTTTGAAATATACATACATACACACACACACACGTATGATGATTCTAAATTTTTACTTCCAGCTTTCATGTATATATGTATATATATATATACATGTGTATATGTGTATGTAATTTATACATTACAAAGGTAAGATTTTTTTCATACCCCAAGAACTAATTTTTGCCCACTTAAGGCAATATCACTCCCACTGAGAATGCATGAGATAAACAGATCTAACAAAAAAGGAACAAATTAGATTATAATAGAATGAACTCTATTCCAATTAGTTTTTAGAAATTATATTAATATATTAATCACTTATTAACTATAAAGTAAGATAAATTCTAAGATTTCTAAAATTTTGGGGGCCAGCCTCGTGGCTGAGTAGGTAAGTTCGCTCCACTTCGGCAGCCCAGGGTTTCTCCAGGTTCGAATCCTGGGCGTGGACATGCCACCGCTCATCAAGCCATGCTGCGGCAGCATCCCACATGCCACAACTAGAAGGACCCACAACTAAAAGTACACAACTATGTACCGGGAGGCTTTGGGGAGAAAAAGGAAAACTAAAATCTTTAGGGGAAAAAAAAAGTTTTTAACTCCTACTTCTTTATTTCAGCTCTTCTAAGAAAAACTTTTTTATTGTAACCCACTTGGCCACAGAGACCATATCTATATGCTCCAGAGAACCTAGCACAGTGGTAAAGGACCTAATTAGTCAATTGCCACCTGGTCCTGACAGAATGAATGAAATAACGTAAGTCTCTCTTGGGAGGGGTGGGGGAGAAGCGTGGCAATCCCATGTAGTTTGAGGGCAACCAAACCAAGGCAGGCAAGTCCTGAAGGAGAATGCTCTTTGCAGGAGGCAACAAAACTCAGGCAGGCATTGGAATGAGAAGGTTGTATGGAACATCATCATTTTACCAAGGTCTAGAATAATGCTGTCTAGTAGAAATTTAATGTGAGCAGTCTATATAACTTTATTTTAGAAGCTGTATTCAAAAAGTAAAAAGGAGCAAGCAAAAATAATTTTAATGATATATTTATTCAATACATTTTTATTAAAATATTACTACTTTTAGAAAAATAAATGTAGTACGTCCATATATTGGAACATTACTCAGTGCTAAAAAGAAATGAACTATCAAGCCATGAAAAGATTTGGAGGAGCCTTAAATGCATATTAGTAAGTACGTGAAAGAAGCCAATGTGAAAAGGCTACACACTGTATGATTCTAACTATATGACATCCTGGAAAAGGCAAGACTTTCAACAGTAAAAGGATGAAGGGTTTCCAGGGGTTTGAGGGGAGGAAGAGATGAGTAGGTGAAGCACAGTGGATTTTTAAGGCAATGAAACTATTCTGTACGATATTATAATGGTGGATACATGCCACTATAAATTTGTCAAAACCTATAGAATGTACAATACCAAGAGTGAATCCTAATGTAAACTAGGAACTCTGGGTGATAATTATGTGTCAATGTTGGTTCCTCGATTGTAACAAACGTATCTCCCCAGCGCAGGATGTTGATGATGGGAGAGGCTGTGCATGTCTGGGGAGAGGGGATATCTGAGAACTCTGCACTTTCTGCTCAGTTTTGCTGTGAATCTAAAACTACTCTAAAAAATAAAGTTTATATTTTAAAATATATACAATATATATTATTTCAACATGCAATCAATATAAAACATTATTTATGAGATATTGTACATTCTTTTTTTCATAACACATCTTTGAAAACCAGCATGTATTTTATACTTACACCATTTCTAATTTGGATTAGCCACATTTCAAGTACTCAAAAGCCACATATGACTAGTGGCTCCCATATTGAACAGTCTAAGTCTAGAGCAGTGGCAACACCAAGCCACATGAGGTATATAGAGGAGGAAAAAGGGGTTTGCTATGCCGATGCAGCTTACAAACAAATCTCGGAATCTTCCTTCCGCCCAGAGAGCTGCCTCTCAGCTCCTCTCATACAGATATTCAAGAGCACCCTCCCTGTGCGCCCCCTCCCCAGTCCAGCCCTCCCGATAGTATCAATCCAAAGCTTTTCTTGATGGCACTCTGTCAAAAAGAGAGGCATGGAATGCTGAAGAACAGAGGGATTTATCACACCAGAGGTTCCTGAAAATACCATGTACTCCTCATTAATAATAGGAAAAAAGCTTTCAGGTCCTGCACACTGTGCACAAAAATGAAGAATTTATTAAAATGGGGTACAGATTTAAATGCTACCTAGAAAATAGGTACTTAAGAAAAAAACGCTGTCAATATAAAAATAAATAACTAGGCTTTGCCTTAGTTGGTGGGGATTATTTATATTTCCTTGCAACGAGGAACATTATTTATTTATATTTCCTAGCAACATTCCTGGAACTAATATATAGGCTTCTCTATATGCCATGATATATGAGAATCTGCTCATGCTCTAAATGCTATTACCAAGATGTGGGTGCACTTTAGCTCAGAAAAGTTAGCTATCATTTGAATTAGAAAAGGCACTCCGTTAAATCACACTCAGCCCTTTTATAGTCATCATCTTCATGTTCTATCACTCAGAGAAGTGAGGGGAGAAAAGGCATTTATTTGCTTACCATTTTCAACAGCTCTTCCAGAAGAAGGGAAAGGAAAAAAAGAGAAAGTGGACTGACTATAACAAAAAAAACATTCAGTCCCACAGAATCCCGCAACGAAAACAGCACAACATACAGCAGAATGCATACATACTAGCTTTATTTATAGTCACAAAAATCATTATTAAATGCCTAACTCCCATCTGAATCTTCTTCTAAATGAAGAAGGAAATGAAAAAATAAAATAAAATTGGCATTTAACTGTATATGGCATTTTTAAAAATTAAGAAGTCTACAGGAAAAGTCAAAATATTTCACATCTAAACATTTACAAATAAGTATCTTAATGTAATCTTAATATAATTTAATAAAATGATATATCTGGGATTTGATTTAAAATACTCTAACAAAGAAAAATGATAATAAAAGTAAAAGTTGGAGAAATGTACGAAGAAGAATGACAAGGTCAGCCTGGTGGTGCAGCGGTTTTAAGTTCGCATGCTCCTTTTCGGTGGCCCGGGGTTCGCTGGTTTGGGTCCCAGGCACAGACCTATGCACCGCTTGTCAAGCCATGCTGTGGCAGGCATCCCACATATAAAGTAGAGGAAGATGGGCACAGATGTTAGCTCAGGGCCAATCTTCCTCAGCAAAAAGAAGAGGATTGGCAGCAGATGTTAGCTCAGGGCTAATCTTCCTCAAAAGAAAAAATGACAGAATTCTGTTAACTGGTAAAGCTGAGTGATGGGTACTCGAGGGTTCATTATACTTTCCTCTCTACTTGTGTATAGCTTATATCTAAAGTTTCACAAATAAAAAAGTTCAAAAATTGTTGGTGGTAAGTTTTTAAATATACGGGTATTTTTAACAAAAAAAATTGTTAATTGGTTATCTCTAACTCGGGGCCTGCCACGGGAGATTTACTATTTACTTACACTCTTTTAAATTGTTTGCATGTTTTTATCAAACATTATTTTCTCAGTGAAAAAATACCTGTATAAACACATGTATGTATGTACATGTATACACACACCCTTCAGACATACACACATACACACACGCACCCATATATACATATATATATATATTAGTGTTTTGGTAAGCATAGAGCACTTAACAATTCCTGAGGATACTGGTCATGCATTTAGCTCCACACCTTATTAGTTGTGGATCCTTAGCAAGTCACTTCTGAGTCTTCTCAAGTAAGGATAATGTTTAAATGAGAAATACATTTGTGGGGAAATACATGGGGAAAACCAGGTTTATTATGAAGGAAGGTCTGCACCTCACATTTGAGGGGCCATGACTAAGAGCAGAAAGAAGGCATCCAGCCCGTGGTCTATTCTTCTCTTCCTACCCAACGAAGGGACCTCACACACATGTGTGGATACCCCAATAAACTTGATCAAGCTCCACCACCCCCAAGAGCTGCCCTGTGACCCCACCTGAGGTCTAGGTGTGCACGCATTTATCCTGTCCACACCCGAAGAAGAGCCTGCACAGGTCCTAGAAGTGGGCTTCTGGCTATTTGTCAAGGAATTTCAGGGTCTTCAGTAGCTAGACCCTAGTCTAGAATGTGTGGGGGGCGGAGGGAGATGTACTCTTCGAATTCCTTGGCCTCTGGAAAGGGATATGACTGGAGAAGGGCCAGGGTGGGCCCTTTCAAAGCAAAGAGCCCAGGGTAGGGGACCGAGGTGCCTGGATTTAAAAGCAGTACTGATTGGAGACAAGGTGTTATACTGAACCACTGGAGAGAGGGAGTCAGAAGACATGGATTCTTGCCCCAGTTCTGCCAGTAACTTCATGTGTGACCTTAGGCCAACGTCTTTACCTAGCTGAGCCTCAATTTTCTCGTACATCTACTTAATAAATATTTATGGGACTCCAATTATGGGCCAGGCATGCATCTAGATACTGTGGATACACAGAGAATTCAATAGACAATAGTCCTTGCCCTCAAAGACTTACCATTCTGGTAGGGAGCAAGCCATGAAGATACCGGGGCAAGCGTCTTCCAGACAAACAGCCTCTTCCAAACAAAAATTTTCATGACTAATCTTGCAAGTTGACATGTTCATTAAATATAAATAACAAAAGAATCCTAAGAGGAAAAAAACAACATATGTTAAATCATAATGAAATATTATAAAGAGTGCAAAACATGCCTTTTATGACCCATTCTCTAATCCAACAGTATGAGCACGCCACTACTGCTATTCTAATTTTAATCATGAGAATTATCATCGTATGCAGCACAAAATCCAGTCTGCAAATGTGCCGTTTTCTTTATATTATTACCCACTTTAATAATGTATATTTTATATGGAAGATAAATTATATAAAGACAATGTAATCAGAAAGCATTTATCCACATTAATTTTTAAAATAAATACATTAATAAAATGTATCAGGTGCACCTTAAAACATTTATTTAAAAAAAGATTAATAATGAGCTTTATTACTTGATAAACATAGAAAAAAGAATTCACAAAAGAGATGAAAAGAGTGTGCAATAAAGGATAAATAGCCTAAGGACAGCTTATCTTTATGCCAAACCAATTAAGATTGGATGCAGCTTCCTGACTACATCAACTACAGAATGTTTGGTGTCATCGCGGAGTATTTGGTCAGACAACTAGGAGTCAAGCGAGAAGAGCTAGAAGATCTTGGATAAGACAACGGAGAATTTTTTCTGAAAGGGTAAGTAGTTAAGTAAAAATGAAATTTATGTCTCGTGAAGTCCAGTCTGACCTAAAGGCAGTTACACAAGGAGAGCTCCAAAGCTCAGATCATTCCAGCCATTTCATCCTACACCTTCTCAAAGTCTGAAGAGTTGCCATTTATCACAAAATATCAGTTATAAGGGACTATTTATACTTGTTAGATCTCACCATTAGAATCATCTCAGGGCGCAGTGAATTTCCAGGCAAAAATCAAAGCACCCACAATGAAATGCAATCAAATTCTCCCTTTTCTACCTGTCTCAGTTCAAAATAAAATAGAACAGAGTTTGCACTGCCCAACCTTTATTAATAGTATAGCTTCTTATTGCAGCTACTTCCACTAGATGGCACTAAAGACTCTGTGTTTTAGGAATCAGGCTCCTAAAAAACTCAGAAGGCAAAAATGATCTATCTGAAATAAACAATAAATTTATCTAGTCATCAGTCCTGTCATATGATCAGTTTCTTGGAAACTAAACATGAATCTCAGCCATTTATTCACTCATCATTTATTAAACCATGCTATGTTTCAGACACTGTGCCCAATGTTAGGGATACAGAAATAAAACATGGCCCCTTGCCCGTAAGATTTCTTACTGTGGGAGGAAAGGGGCACAGTGAGGGCAGAAGACAAAATCAGATAAGCAAGTATAAAATTGAAATACAGAATGTGAAAGACTTAATAGAGGTCATCACAGAGTACCATAGGTAGCACACAGAGGGACACCTAATAAAGACTTGGTCAGTCAAGGATTCTGAGGAAGTTGATGCCTGAAAACTGAACTTTGAAAAATGGGTAGGAATTAATTAGGTAAAGAAGAACTGGCAGAGTGTCCTACGCAGAGCAAGTAGCTTGTACAATCAAAAGAGGCTGAAGCTCAGGGCGCCTGCTGGGGTCAGGGTGAGGCAGTGCAAGAAACAAGGTTGGCTGGGCTGGCAAAGGTAGAGTGCAGGGAAGCCCCTACGAGATAATTTCCATGAGAGCAGAGATTTTTGCTTGTTCTACACAATCAAGTATCCCGGCACATAGCCAAAAGTCCCTGCCCTCATGGAACTTACTCTTCTAGTGGAGAGAAAGCCACGAAGACATTTGGGGAAAACATATTCCAGGTACTTAAAAGATATTTGACGACAAAATGAAGGTACAGAAGGTCATGATCAAATTGGAATTTCAGGGGCCGGCCCAGTGGCGCAGCGGTTGAGTTTGTACATTCGGCTTCTCGGCAGCCCGGGATTTGCTGGTTCAGATCCCTGGTGTGGACATGGCTCCACTTGGCAAAAGCCATGCTGTGGTAGGCGTCCCATGTATAAAGTAGAGGAAGATGGGCATGGATGTTAGCTCAGGGCCAGTCTTCCTCAGCAAAAAGGAGGATTGGCAGTAGTTAGCTCAGGGCTAATCTTCCTCACAAAAAAAAAACAATTGGAATTTCAGAAAGATCTCTAACAGGATTATAGAGAATGGATTGGAAATAGGTACACTAATTAGTAACCCAAACAAAGTATGATAAGAACTTGAACTAAAGCAGGAATAGTGGGGCTGGAAGGGAGGGAGTAAATTCAGAGATATGATGTGGGTAACAACGATAACAGTAAAAAGAACGCCCATATAACATGTGAACTGGTGCTTTACATACATCACCTCCAAATCCCACATAAATCAAGGGAGGATGAAGAGGCTTAAAAAAAAAGAAAAGTGGGGGGCTGGCCCCTTGATGTAGTGGTCAAAGTTCGGCGTGCTCCGCTTCAGCAGCCCAGGTTCCTGGGTTCGGATCCCGGGCAAAGACCTACACCACTCATCAGCCATGCTGTGGTGGCACCCCACATACAAAATAGAGGCAGACTGGCACAGAAGTTAGCTAGGGAGACTCTTCCTCAACAACAACAAAGGGCTGAGGACCCAGGGAAATAGAAACACTTAAGAGCCAGGTGGAAGACATAGTGCACTGCAGGGAGAAAGAAAAGAAGTGGTTAGAGGGGCAGGAAATGGAAGAAAAATCAAGAATAGTGTTATGGCAACCAAGGGAGGAGAAATTTTCAAGGAGAAGAAAGTTGTTAATGTCAAAAGCCATAGCAAATTCACTTAGATAATAACTGAAAAGTATTTGCTGCATTTAGCAAGTAGAGAATTATTGCGGACTTTTGGCAAAAGCAATTCCAGAGGAATGGTGAGAGCAAAAGCCAGATTTATTGTGTTTAGGAGTAAAATGTGAGGAGAAGAATTAGAGAAGCAAGTGGAGACCATTCTTTTTAAGAAGCAGAGAGAAATCAGGAGCTAGAGAGGGGCATAGGGCAGAAGGAGAGACTTAAGCATGGGTATGAGCTGAAAGAAAGATCCGCCAGAAAGGAGAGGAGGAAGACAGACGAGAGGCAGGAAGCAGATGAAGCTGGGTTTCAGAGCACAAGTCTTAGGAGAAAGGATTCTCTTTCCTTTGAAATAAGGAAGGAGGAAGGATGCTGAGCGATGGAAACAGGTGTAATGGTGAAAGTCTGACATAGCTCTCTGGTTCACTTTCTATATATTCACTCAGTCTGGTGGTGCTGATCAAGCAAAATGTCCAATCCAGACCTGGCTGATTTTCCACTGGGCCATCCTCCCTTCCTGGCCTTCTTGCCATTGGTACTTTCTCTATCTGGGCTGCAGGGTTGGGCTGAAACTCTTTAGACACCTCGATGGACCTGGTCACTTTCACCAGTCCTATTCCTCTGAACCTATGATTTTTGGACTTCCCTGTAAGTATTTGCTCCCTAGGTCTCCAGAAAGATGAAGCAGTATATGAGCATGGAACAAAGCACCAAATTAATTCTGGGAAAAGAGAATCCTTAACTGATCCTCTCTCGTGATCTCACCCCCATCACCATGGTCTGCATGATCCACAAAACTCTTGGTTACATGTGGTCCTATTTGTTCTCCTTATTTGAGTTCATCATTCCCTGTCTCATCAGTAACAAGTCTTTATTAGAAGTCTACCACGTAGGCATTAGGTTGGTTGCCAAGGGTTTTTCATCTTAACAGAGAGACAAAGAATATATATATATATATATCTCCTATATACATTCTATATATATATATACACACACGTATTTTATGTTATATAGGAATACATATACACATGCACACATATATACGTATACATACACAACAAATAAAAACACAATACTACAATGTAACACACACTGCAAAGTGCAAAGTATAGGCAAAAGAGGTACTGGAGCTCAAACCTGGAGCCTTGAAATAACAGGGAAAGTTGTAAGGAAGTAGTACCAAGCAGCCTGACATAGAAGGAAGGGTAGGTGTAAATAAAGGTGGAAGAACTTTGCAAACAAAATTGACAAAGACCAAGAAGTGTGCTTGGCCATGTTTAGGGAATAACTAAAAGGCTAGTTTTATGAATCTATTAAGGAATCAGGTTTTATTCTATGGAGATAGGGAGCTACTGAATCTTTCAGAATGAAGACTGATTTATACCATGTTTTTATATGTTTTTACAACTAATTTGGAAAAAATGTATAGGATGGATTGAAAAAAAAATGGAGGGGAGGGATAATTCAGAGACTATCGTAATACTTGACGTGAGGGTGATAGGGTCCTGTATCATCCTAAAATTCAATGCAGTAAGGTGTTGGCAGTGGGGATGGAAAGAAATTGATACCTGCCTGGATATGGAAAAAGAGAAAGGAGGCCAGGAGCACTATAAGGTTTCAAGCCGGAGGGAAAGGAGAATGATTACATCATTGAGACAACAAAATAGGAAAATTCAGAGAGCACAGTTCAGTGAGCAAAGAAGTTCAATGAAATTTAAGATATGTGGGGCTTAAGGTGATGGGGACACATTTGAGTGCAGATTTATAATAGATGGTTGTGACCAAAGCTCAGAGGAGAGGTCAGTACCAAAAGCGTGGATCCAGGAATTAACTGCATCAGAGGAAATGCAGAGAGAAACGGTAGGGGATAAAGTGGAGGAAGGAGAGTGTGAGAAGCAGCTCAAGAGATTAGAAGGCCAGGAGAGTAGAGTATTTCAGAAGTCAAGGAGGAAGCAAGTTTTAAGGCTGAGGAAATACATAACAATGGTGAATACTAAAGAGACTGCGTGTTGAGAAAAGGTCAGTGTCAAGGTCACTTGTGATCTACAGGAGAAAAATTTCACCAGGAAAGAGGACTGGAAAGTTAGTTTACTTGGAGGAGGAAAAAAATGAGTGGCGATGGCGATAAAGAGAAAATGGTGATGAAAGCAGAAAGTAGGACTACTCTTTTGAGAAACGTGGTGAGAGTCACAAAGGTCAGCAAGTTGAAAGGCAGCCCAGTCAAGGGAGCATCTGTTCCCCCCTTTAGGACTTGGTCCCAATTCTTGGCAGAAGAATATGCTAGTAAAGGACTGACTGAAAAAACAGGAGCAGCAAGGTTTTGAGGAGGCGGGAGAGGTTGGGATAAAGAGCAAAAGTCTTGTGGGGTTAACCTTAGAATAAAAGAAAGGCAGTAAGGAGAGGTACGAGAGGAGGTGTGCTGAATCAGATTTTTAAGTATAAAGGGAGGGAGTTGCTTTTCTCACTCAATGAAAGGCAGTTACCTGCTCAGTATATAAGGGATTAGATGCATAAGAAGTTGGAAAAGGAAAGGGTAGAGGTGGTTGGGGGTAGAATCTTAAAACGTGGCATCATAAGACAGAATTCACATCTGAAATGTGTTACCTTGGGCGGGCCACCAGACTTCTTAGAGTTGTTGAAAAATTAAATGAGAGAAAGCCCATGTAAATTGTAAAGCACTTCTTAAACAAGGGAGGTTTGGAACACCTACCATGGGAAATATGATACAGCATGAAAATGACATGAAGCAAAGCATCACCAGGCATCAGGGAGGGTTGAGACCGAGTTCAGAGAAAGACATAGCAAACTCAAGTCTGCGTGGTTTCCGTAACTTACTGCAGCACACTGGAGGGGAGAAAGCAGATTCTGAGTCAGGGCAGGTGCAGAGAAGGACAAGAAGCTGAAGAAATACAGGTAAGGACTATTCTAAGACCTGCTTTCTTTTGGAAATTATATGTAATTTTTATATAAAAGTGGCATTTGACTCACTGACGTTTTATTTTGGAAATGGCCAAACATTTCAATTTTTTTATTTTACAGTTTTCTTTTCACATTTTGGAGTCAACAAGTTGTTGGGTTGTTTTGGGTTTTTTTCCAGATTCCGTATTTTTGAAAGTTTAGGCTCCAGGCACTGTGCCTATAGCATAAAATGGATAACGAAGACATCAAGGAAACGGTTGCCCATTGGGTCCAAATCCAGCAGGGAAGGGCATGATCAAAGCAAGCAGTGAGATAATCGGGTACATCAGACAGGCTTAGGCGACTGGAGATGATGGGAACAATTGGAGGGTAAGGAGCTAGAGTGTTACCATTTCTGGAATTCTCAAGAACTAGGTCCTAGATCGCAGGTGCAGCAAAGGCCCCATAGGGCCGAATCAGGAGACCCCCTTGTAAGGACTCGTAACGGAGACAAAAAACTTGTAAAGGGCGCCTGGTGTGTTCATCTTCTCAACGAGTCTGTGAGCCCACAAAGCGCTATCCCACTTTGACATCCTCCACGATCCCATTGTGACCAGTCACCGGCCCTCCTTGATTGACCGATAAAAACGGCGGGTCAAACTCGCTCCCTTTCCGTTATACACGACTGTGGAATTCTGTGACAACACTTAACCCGTTCGGCCATCCGCACTCCCGGCCCCGATGGGTCAAACGGCTTCTCCAGCCCCAAGAATGGGGAGTCGAGCTCCGGGCGGGGGCCGAACGAAGGCCTCACTGCTGGACCTCGGTCCAACGGTCTCCCTGACGGGTCCCCAGAACCAGACCCTGAGGGGCCTTACCCCAGAAAAAGCCAGGAGCTAGCGAGCCGCAGGAGCTCCTGGAAGCGGCGTGTTAGGCCTGAGGGACTCCCGATCTAAAACGAGCTGGGGAGACCCAGGGGGAACTCGCAGGCTCACACCCGCGCGGAAGACAAACGACCGCCGCCCCACCAGGACCCTCGGGAACCAGGAAAACGGTCGTCCTACAACTCCCAGCAGGCCCTGGGCTGAGGTCGGAGCCAACTGACAGCGCCACTCACCAATGGGAGGGCCCAGTCTGGGTTCGTGGGACCAATCCGAGGGCCCGAAGGAGATCGTCCCCGGGGCATGTCAGCGCGGCTTTTTAAGTGATCCTCTGGCCTGTCTGGTCGCCACAGCGATAGAGAAAGGGACAGTGACGCTGGCTATACTATGCCGCTCACTCACTCCCTGCCTCGCTCTTTTCCTCCCCGCAAGACGCAGCCCTCCAGACGCCCCGCCTCCGGCCGCTACTTTGGCCCCTCCCCTCTCCTGCTGAGTGGACGGGGGAAGATGTGGAACTTCCAAAGCTTATTGGATGCTTCTGGGGTCACTCTGGAGGGCGGCGGGGCTCGCCGCGGCGAGGGCCGCCCCTCTCGGACGGTGATTGGATTCGCCTGAATAGACCGGGCTGGGATTGGTGCAAGGGCCCGCAGTCTTCGGGCATCTTGGGCCGAGGCGTGGGAGGCAGTGGCAACCCAGCAGCCGGCGCGGCTCGAGGCTTTTCTCCCTCCGCGTGCCCTCTGCGGAGTATCGGGTCAAGGGGAAGAGCGAGAGGCCCAGCTACCTCATCCCGCGGGGGCGGGGGTGGCTCTTGTCGCGTGTTGGGCGCGGGACCAGGGGGGCGGGCGGCGGGAGGGGGGTGGTGGTGGAGGGCGTGCGAAGCGCAGGGGCCCAGGGGTTGGCAGCAGGACTAGCTCGCGACCTAGACCCGGAAGCGCTTGCAGGGAGAAGGACTTGGGGTGCAGAGGAGGGTGTGGGCGTGTCTGGTATGGGATGCAGTGGAAAGGAGGGGGCCCTCCTGAGTAGATTTGCGTATGGTTACTTTGAGGAATCCTCTTCCCTTTTGCCCTTTGATTTGCCGACGAGAGAGTCCCCATGGTCTCTACTCAAGTTCTGGAAACTTTCTCTTTGGGGGGCCTTAATCACCTACTGCTTCCTTATAGAACTGCCCAGAGCGTTTTCTGATACTGGGCACAAACGTGGGGAATATGTCAGAAAACAGGAAGCCGCTGATGGGCTTCATGGGCAAACTCCCCAGTGGGACTGCTCTTGGGAACTCAGGCAAGACTCACTGCCCTCTGTGCATGGGGCTTTTCAAAGTCCCCAGGCTCTTGCCTTGTTTGCACACAGTTTGCACCACATGTCTGGAGCAGCTGGAACCCTTCTCAGTAGTGGACATCCGAGGGGGAGACTCTGACACAAGCTCTGAGGGGTCAATATTCCAGGAACTCAAGCCATGCAGTCTGCAGCCGCAGATCGGCATCCTCTGTCCGGTATGTGATGCTCAGGTGGACCTGCCCATGGGTGGAGTGAAGGCTTTAACCATAGACCACCTGGCCGTGAATGATGTGATGCTGGAGAGTCTGCGTGGGGAAGGCCAGGGCCTGGTGTGTGACCTGTGCAGCGACAGGGAAGTGGAGAAGAGGTGTCAGACCTGCAAAGCCAATCTCTGCCACTTCTG
Organism: Equus przewalskii; assembly: GCF_037783145.1. Lineage (NCBI taxonomy): Eukaryota > Metazoa > Chordata > Mammalia > Perissodactyla > Equidae > Equus > Equus przewalskii. The sequence continues at coordinate 2,898,065 of NW_027228750.1, forward strand.
CTGCCAGGCTCATAGGTAAAGATGGGATACTCCACCTGGTGTGGCTTAAGAGCAGAGTACAAAGAGGTGTCAAGACAGAGAAATCCCTTGGTGAGCAGATGAAAGGAAAATTTTCTGAAATGGCGTAGAAGGTCAAGGAGCAATATACAATGTGATAGCAAATACTCTCGAACAGTTCACCCCTGCAGCCTCATGTAATACCCATAGTAATAATAGCATCAAAGGTTTGCATAGTCCTTTTCAGTTAACAAAGCACCTTCACAGTTTCCTTGGTTCATCCATCACTTGTGTAGTGAATAATTGGACTGGGTGCTGGAGAAACAGAATGAATATAACAGCATAGCCCCTGCCCCCGATCTTATTGGATCCTTGCCACTCTTAGAGAAAAGCAGGCACTGTTTTCACCCCTATTTATTGTTTGAGGAAACTGAAGTTCAGCAATATTTTGTGATTTGCCAAGGTCCCACAGCTGGTAAGTAGTGTATAACAGAACTGAATTTTAAATCCAGATTTTCTGACTGCATTCTGTGCTCTTTCTGCTAATCCATGCTGCCTTCCCAGTATAGGGTGCTGGTTGGGGGGCCCACCTCAGCCTTTGCCTTGTACCCTACAGTTACTCTGGAGCTAGGTGAGATGGGCTGGTGAGTGCTACTTGGGGTGCAGACTATACCTGTATGGCATTTGGTGAACAGTTTGTCACATAAATCACTCTTGTCCCTTTTTAACCCCCTCCCCCATTCAAGGACATCAGAATATAACATGGCCAAGGTTTTAGGATTAGCCTAAAATAGTTAAGTTCTGCCTTCCATTTGTTTTCTGGCCTCACCAACAGAACAAGTTAGTACTCTTCAGTCTTTCTATTTTTAACTTGTAATTATGACTACCTTGCTGCCAGCTAATCAGCTGACCCTGTTTTCTCTCCACTCTTCTGGTGCCAGAATAGGCATGTTAGCTTCAAGTTGCTCTCATGCTAACAGGGGAACTCTGACCACTCATTGTGATATCCTAGGGACTTCCCTGAATCTCCAGAGGGCAACAAAAAAAAGGGGAATTAAAAGAAGCTTTGATTTTACTGAACATTAATTTCACTCTTTCTAATAATGATGATGACTCTTGTTGAGGAAAATTCCAGCTTGTTGCTTTGGGTGATGTAGGCACTGATCAAAGGAAATACTTTATCAGAATCTTAGATGAAAGCTGAGTGAGACACCATCAGGGCCAGTTAGCTCTTTTCATTGCTTGGGGTTTATGGCTGTGTCATCTGGCACAGTTTCTGTCTCTTAGTGCTGGATTCCCCCCACACTCTCACCTCTAGCTTGCTGGAGTAGGCTGTGCCTCTTGTCTAAACTTGTCAAATTAACCCTTTGGGGAGAGATCCAGGATGGAGTCTTAGCATTGCAACCTTTTGCAAAGTCCTGTGCCAAGCCAGAAAGCCCTAGTCTGCTATTGTATGCAACAGCCTTTAAGGTAGGTATTATCCCCATTGTGCAGATGAGGAACTGGAATCAGAGAGGATCATGTGGTTAGTAAGAGGTTAGAGCAAGGAACTGAACTCAGATTTGTTTGACTTTAGAGCCCATGCTCTTAAAACTGCGCAACTGTTTCCCAAGTAGATTGGTTCCCTAATTTCCTATTCCTGACTCTGTTTGCCACTAGGCGGCAGAAGAAAACGACTTACCATACCATGGTGGACCTAAAAGACTTGAAAGCCTACAGCCGGACTGGAAAACCCATTCTGTGTCCTGCTCACCCTGCAGAGGAGCTGAGGCTGTTCTGTGAGCTCTGCGACCAACCTGTGTGCCGGGATTGCGTGGTGGGAGAGCACCGGGAGCACCCCTACGATTTCACCAGCAATGTCATCCACAAGCATGGGGACTCTGTACGGGAGCTCCTCAAAGACACCCAGCCCCATGTAGAGGCCCTGGAGGAAGCCCTGGCACAGATCAAAGGGACAAACAGTGCCCTCCAGGAGCGAGTGGAGGCCGTGGCAGCCGATGTCCGAACATTCTCCGAGGGCTACATCAAGGCCATTGAGGAGCATCGGGACAAGCTGCTGAAGCAGCTGGAAGACATACGGGTGCAGAAGGAGAACTCGCTGCAGCTGCAGAAGGCACAGCTGGAGCAGCTGCTGGCAGACATGCGGACTGGAGTGGAGTTCACCCAGCACTTGCTGACCAGTGGCTCAGACTTGGAGATCCTCATCACCAAGGGGGTGGTGGTGGAGCGGCTCACGAAGCTGAACCAAGTTGAATATAGTGTCCATCCCGGAGTAAACAATAAGATATGCTTCTTTCCTCAGGGGAAAGCAGGCCTGTGCCGGGGCTATGAAGTTTATGGGACCATCAGTACTAAAGAGGTCGATCCAACCAAATGTGTCCTTCAAGGAGAAGGTAGGAAAGCATTTCCCATTGACAGTGAGAGGGCAGTGGACAGGGACGTGGTGTTTAAAGATTTGTAGCTTTTTCAGCTAGGGCCTTCATTCAGCTAGAAAGAGCTCCCTGCTGACCAGTTTACCAAGGGAGAGAGAGACATACTGATCCAGAGGACAGTGACCCCTCCCTTGCCCTTTCCTTTCTGATTTGTTCTGGTCAGGGTACAGTTACTATCCCATACAGGGGTGAGGCTTGACCCTTTTCCAGTTGAGAAAAGTAGTAACTACTATGGAACTCAAGGATCATACTGTTTCTACCAGATGCAGAACAGAGACAGTACCCATAGGAGATAACAGCATTGACTTTAGGGCGGGGCGAAATGCTGCCTGCTCAGAGAAGAGCATGGCGGGCCCCGGACTGCTTGGATCAAGTTCTGAAGAGAATTTCAGAGAAGTGAGGAAGACAAGATTAGTTTATTTTCGTCTATGCCCTATTGGTTCATATAAGCCACATATCATTGGCATTTAAAATACGGTAGGCATTTCATTCAGTAGGGGGAAAAACAGTTTCTTTTGACCCCAGTGTTCTATTCCTAAAAGAAGCATGTTATTCAAACTTATATTTCATAGATCAGTCCTGACAGGAAGATTGTATCCTAGAGTCATCCTGACCCTGGCACAGGAATTCTTAACTATGTGGAGGTCATATCTCTGAGAATGATCTCTCCCTAAGAAACACCATCTTGGGCATACAATTTCAGGAGATTCTTAGACCCTTCTTAAGCCTCTCTGTAGACCTCACAGTAGTTCATAAAGCCCTGAACAGGTTAAGAAGCCCTGTTTCATCTGACTGCTGGACTAGGAGATGTAGCTATTGAATATTCCCCCAACTCCTTGGCACGAGCTACCGTGTTATGGAGGATCTCACAACCTGAAGAGTCTGAGCGGGTCAGCTGTACCCACTGCCTTTTCCAGCAGGATCTGCAGCTCAGAGAGGGTAGTTTTGGGGATATCGACCTCCCTCTTCTCTGAATGCTTGGGTCAATCCTGAGTATTCTCAAAGCTTCCTTAGCGCTGAAGTTAGCCGGAAGTTATCCTGGATATGTGATCCAAGACCAGGCTTACCAGGAGGGACTCTCAAGTGGTATGCTTTGGGAGACAGAAAAGGAAAAGAGAGAGCAGGGTGATTACAGTCAACAGGAAGCACACCCTTTTGTTCTAAAGAGAAAAAGCAAGATGGTGCCTGGTTTGAGGATGCAGTCACTGCAGTTGGCCTTTGAGGTGAGGACTAAGGGCTTATCTTTTGCAGACCTCCACAGAGCCCGAGAGAAACAGCCAGCCACTTTCACCCTGCTTTGTAAGGATGCAGCAGGAGACAGCATGGGCAGGGGAGGAGACAACATTCAAGTCGCAGTTGTCCCTAAAGATAAGAAAGACAGGTTTGTATTACACAGATGTCATGGGTAGTAAGTGGTGATGAAACTGGAAACTGGAGGTCCTTTTCAAGAATGAAGACATAGCTGCGGTGGTTATATCCTGCCTCCCCGTGATGCTATTAAGAAATGTGACATGACCAAGTGGACCAGATGTGTTTTCTTGTGTGGGTTTTTTGCCTGTATTCAATTCTCTCCCAAACGTCTAATCTGCCTCTCAGATTGTCTTCATCTCAAGCTTTGAATAGACTGAAAATTATTCTATGTTAGACTGAATTGTGCCCTTCCCAAAATTCAACCCCAGTCTGCTGTTAAGTCGTGCTGGAAGCATAGCTATGAGTCTCTGGAATTAGAGGAGGGAAGTGGGAGGACAAAGAGCAAGAGGATACAACAGAAGCCCTTCGAAGAGAACACACAGTTTTTAAGGAATTCATTGAATGTCAGATTAAATTAGCTCTTATGTTGCTTACCTTCTGTTGTAAAATTAATTTCCAAGACAATTAGAAGCAGCATCCTGCTTTGGGGGATGTTTAATATTGAATTTATGGTATGGGGTTTACATCCTAAAATCATAGGCAACTGAAGCAGACTTGTGAGAGTGAGTGGTTTTTTGAACTCTTATCTCCATTCAGTCCAGTCAGAACGATGGTCCACGATAACAAGGATGGGACATACTATATTTCCTATACCCCTAAGGAAGCTGGCGTCTATACTGTGTGGGTCTGCATCAAAGAGCAGCACGTGCAGGTGAGTAACACCGTGCATCTGCTTCCCTGAACTCCTTTCACCCTGGCCCCTCTGGGTTCTGTCATCTTAGGATGTGGAGACGTTTCTCATAGGATCAGTTGTATCGAGGGATGGACTGAATAGGATTCTCTTCATTCTCTTCCCTTTTGAAATGGCCCAGCTTTTGCAATTCTCATTCTAGAGGATGCTGGTGACCATAAGAATTCTCTAGTCCTATGTCACCTCCTGGCAGTTGTGCTTGGATGTTATCATTCTCCCAGTTGCTTTGTTGGAATTCTTAACTTGGGAACGATGCCTTGATCACAGGAGGCAATCTACCAGCAGACAAGCATGTACATTCCAGAAATATAACCTAGCTCAGGATTTTCCAGCTTTGTTCAGACTACAATTGGACATGGACTTACTGGAACACAAGTGGGAGGGTTATGCCTTCTCCTCTCAACTGACCAGTCATCTGTCTGTGTAACCATCTGCCCACGTAATTCTCTACTCTGTTTAGATATATGCTCATCTGTTACCACGGTTACTACACCACCTCCACAGACAGGTGTAACACTTTCTGGTTTAGAGCTTATGAATCTTTAAAAATTGGCCATGTAATACTCAATATGTCCAAAAAATCTCTCTGCTGACATTCGAGTAGTCAGAGGTTTCCTCCAACCAGAAATCAACACTGACAGGGACAATAAAATTCCATACAGTGTCATGATGTTAGGCTCCTGGTCTGTGCACTGGGAAGACTCATGTTCAGTAGCCGCTTATTGCTCACCTAGTTACAGTATGCAGGAACGGGCTAGGTGTTTCTGCATACATTATTTCAGTTTTCTTCCAAACCACTCAGGTATGGGGATCACCATCTGATTAAACTGAGAAACGGAACTTGCTACAATACTCACTACCTCTGTAGCAAAATCAGAATTTGAACTCATGTCTTTGAACTCCAAGTCGTCTTTAAAATAGATCGTAAACTCTTTAAAGGAAGAGAGATTTAATGTTTGAAAGGCTTCTAAGGTGCCAGTCTCCACTTTGTGCTTTCACAGACTGCGTGGTCCTCATGTAGAGATAGGAATATAGCAACACTTATTAAATATTTATTGTTTAACATAGGATAGAAATTGGAGAATGGAAGTTATCCTTGAAGGAAAGGGGGCAGGTAGGAAAGTTTCTAATTTGAGAATTATTAACCATACACTCTTAACCTCCCTTCCATATTTCTTCACCGTCCCAGAGTAAGTGGATGGGTAAACAGTCTAGGATGGGAGGGGTGGAGAGAGAGGAACTAGCTCAGTGTGTGGGGGAGGAGGTGTGTGGCTGAGAACTTGCAGAAAGGACCACAGGATGGCCTAGCCTGTGGTTACAGTGCTCTACTAATTACCCGAAATTCCTCAAGAATGGAGAAGATAGAGAGGGAAGTCAGTGATGCTAAGGCACAGATTGGCTTACTAGTGTATCAAGAGGTCTCCATTTAGAAGGGTGGCACAGATTCTTTGACTCTTTCACTGCATTTGTATCTGGCCTCAGTCAGCTGAGCTGGATTGTCCCCTAGTCTCTGTTTCCCTCCTGTCGTCCTTGTGCCTCCAAGGGCAGGCTCTGTGACTTACAAGCCTTTTAGCTCATGTGATGCTCAGCACATCCCTGTTGACTCATAAGGTGCTGTTTGTTCTTTGCTCTTGGTCTGAACACTGAAGGGCTCGCCATTCACTGTGACTGTGAGGAAAAGGCACCGCCCACACCCAGGTGTGTTTCACTGCTGCACATTATGCTCCAGTGGAGGCCAGAAAACTGCTCACTGTGCCTGTGGAGGCACCATGCCAGGTGAGGAGAACCAGTCGTCTTGAAAGTCCTCACCCTCTGGGCCTGTCTCCCAGCCGTGGGAACCAACTACCACACAGCCACTAGGTTTAGGATATTCAGACTTAGGCTTTGTTTCTAGGAATATAGTCTGTGCATATAAATATACCACAGTTCTAGAAGTTTTGTTTAAAGCTTCTTTGTTCTGAAAATTGAAAGAGCAAGCTTAGAGGTCCTGAGTTCTTTTAGTTTTGATACAGTTCACCAGTCCTGTGAGCCCTGTGCTTCTCCCTTGGATACTCCATTTCAGTCTACACCCTTTCCAGCAGCCTGAGCAGTGAAAAAATGTATCCTCTTCCTTTTAAAACCTTCAAGAAATTCCAAACAAGGCACAGATGGGGGAGTGGATGATTAAACCAATTGAACTAGGTCTGGCTCTTTTCTTGGGGGTAGGGGGGCCAGGGGGAGGGTCAGCTCAGGCAAGAGATCTAAGTATTTTTTTAAAGTATTCTGTCTTGTCCTTGCTGTAATGGTGGCCCTTAAGATAGGATTTTGCACCCTTTCATATCAAGACTTCAGGATCTACCTTCTTTTTTGTTTCTACCACTCTACCCTTCTATTTCAATTGTTTTTCAGTTAAAATCCAAACAAGTTCATCTCCTTGAGTTAGCAGTTAAAATAACTCTTAGAACTTCAGCTAACCATCGCTAATTTGCTGTCATCAGTCTTGAGGGTCCTCCCAGCCATAGAGGGGTCAGATAGCTTTTTCCTCTCACCGAGTTTTTATTAGATATTTTCACATCCACGAGTCTGAATGCTGCCAGGATCTTTAATTTCCATGGTAACTGCTGGACTTCCCTCTAATGGTTGTTTTTCCGTCTTCTCTTTGGACCATGCAGGTGGGTACCTAGGCTGTGGCCATGGACACAAAGGCCACCCGGGTCGTCCCCACTGGTCATGCTGTGGGAAGTTTACCGAGAAGTCGGAATGCATGTGGACAGGTGGGCAGGGCGCACCGAGGAGTCTACTCAGGACCGTGGCACTCTGACGGTTTCCTGGGGACGTGGTTGGCCTGTTAAAGCTGCAGCAAGCTCAACTTCAGATTACCAGAGAACCCAGACCTTGATTAATTCTGAGAAACTGATAGAATTAAAAACAAAGTGCCTTATCTTATACTCTCGAGTTCAAGTGCTTTTTTGTGAATTGCTCACTGATTGTATGTGCGGATGGTTGAGCACAAGCGACCACACTACATTTCTCTTAATGACGAGTTGGCAGTGTTCTTTCCATCCCAAGGGAGCTCCCTTCTGTTTTGTACAGGTATGGAGGTATCTATGTCAATGGAATTTAGAGATCATGGGGTAATTTAGTCCCTTACTTTTTGATATATAACTTAAAAGAAGTTTTAACTTAAAAGAGGAATAGAAGATTTCTCCCTGAGCCACCTGTTATTTAGATATTTCCCTCAGAGAATAAAAAACCTCTTTTCATGATATCCGTGTTTTCCAGCACACTTTAAAGGGGTTATAATGTGATCCAGCTGTAGAGGGAGGTCCCTCACTTCCCCCTCTATGCCACATTCATCTTGTACCCCAAGAGCCTAGAGATTACTTTGGGGTCAAGGGCATACAAGTAGTAAGTAATGAAAGGGGAATGGTGTTGAAATAGAACCTCATTGATTTATTGCACTGCTTGTCATGCCAGGTGATCTAGATAGACTAATCCTCTGCACATCTCTCAACCCTGTTATTCAGAGAGTAGTCGTCACTTTTGTCCATATACCTAGGAAATTAACTAGAAGCTTTGACTCCTAGAGGGTATCTGCTTGGGTATCAGAGTCTGAAGAGAATTCTTGGGAGAGGAAGTACACAGCACTGGTGCCCAGCCCTGCCAAGGTCTTTATACATTTTGTGTGTTCTTCTGGGACTCTTGATTTCTTATATAGTAAAAACTCAGCATCTATCAAATATAATTATTGCATTGTAACACCCATTAAGAAGTGAGTGACTCATTTGAGTGGTGAATTGGGTCAGGCAAAGGAAGTGAAGTAATTAGATGAAACACATTGACTGTCATGTCATCGCAGAATACATCTCCTTAAGACTCAAAGATGTGAGCTATATTGTAGCCATTACTAAGATATTTCACCATATTCTCACCCTTTTCTGGAAAGACTCCCTTTAGCCCTCTCTCTAACCAAAATCTGATCTTCCTAGAAGACACCTGATGGCCCTGTAACCCTCTCAATTATTAGCTATTTGCTCTTCCTCGATCCTTTTACTCACTGGGCCCAGAGGACAGGTAGGTGTCCCGTTAGCTCATCATTGCTGCTTTAACATCAGTGATTCTCAACCAGGAGTGATTTTGCCCCCCCAAAGAATGTTTAGTAAGTCTTGGAGACATTTTCCCTTGTCATAACTGGGGGCAGGGTGCTACCAGCATCTATTGGATAGAAGTCAGGAATGTTGCTCAGTTCAGGACAGCTTCCCGCAACAAAGAATTACCCAGTCCAAAATGTTAATAGTGCCTCTGTTAAGAAATCCTGTTCTAGACCATTATCCCTCCTCCTTTTCTAGAAATGGCCAGCCTTGAAGCTCACACCTTTATACAACTTGCTAGCCCTCCATGGTTCAGCCATCTAGAGAGCCCCAAATCATTCCCCATCACCCCTTGAAGATTTTAGCACCGAACTTGCTGTTAACTCCGTTACTACTCCTCATCAATCTTAGAATAATTTATCCACATACACTTTAAATTCTATGACCAGTTCTCTAATGTTCTTTTTTTTAGTCATACAGTCAGTCATACCCTAGACCTTGATTCCAACTGCATCCTCTGCATAATCTCAAGTTCAAGCATCCTACAACCACAACCTCCCGTCTTTCCAGCTCACCCAAGTATAATAACCTGACTCTCATTCTTCTACCTCCCTGGAATCCCCAATGCAGTGATTCCACCACCTTCTCACTATTCCTCTCACCCTTCCTCATGGTCTTTATTTAGCCTAGATTCTACAGACCATCATCATAACCACGCTCTTTCATGTGGTCTCCCTCTGTCATTTTTGCCTAGCAAAACCCTAGGTTAGATCCACCTCTCCGTCTAACCCAACTGAATTGTCCTGGAGAAAAACACAAGAGCATGATGACTAGTCTCACTTTAAATCTGTGACCACTAATTTCAATAGGCTCCCAGCATCGCCCAATAGACTGACAACATCTCTAGTCCATTTATTCTCTCACTCTACTAGACAATTACTTCATACTTTCTTTTCCTCAAACTCCAATTTCTATCCCACTTCCCCTCTCCACTTGTGACTTTGCTTCCCATTTCACCAAGAAAGAGGAAACAAAAGAAATCAAAAGGAAAGAAAGTAAAAGGATTCAGAAGAGAATGTCCCTACCCTCTCATCACATCTACAAATCTACCTATATTCCTATCAGATGCAAACTTCTATAGTTGTCCACTAGATCCCATTCCATCTCTACAATCCAGGAACATTGCTCCAGCAATTTCTCCCTCTGCTGGATTGCTCATTTCAGAAAATAATAATGCTACAATATTCCCCATCTTGAACAAATTTCCCTGGATTTTTGTATTAGTCTGCTAGGGCTGCCATACAGAATACCACAGGGTGGCCTAAACAACAGAAATTTATTTTCTCATTCAGTTCTGGAGGCTGGAAGTCCAAGATCAAGATGCCAGCAGGACTGGTTTCTCCTGAGGCCTCTCTCCTTGGCTTGCAGACAGCCGCCATCTCATTGTGTCCTCACATGGCCTTTCCCTTGTGCACATGCACTCCTTGTGTCTCTTCCTCTTTTTATAAGGACACCAGTCCTACTGAATTAGGGCCCCACCCTTATGATCTCATTTGACTTTAATTATCTCCTTAAAGTTTCCATCTCCAAATACTGTCACATTGGGGGTTAGGGCTTCAATCTATTGGGCAAACACAATTCAGTCCATAATAATTTTTTCATTCCCCTCCAATAACTGCTCCATTTTTCTGCTTCCCTTTAAAAAGATCTCAAAAATAACTGTTGTTTACTATCTCTACTTCCCCTCCTTGCATTCTCTCTTGGATTTAATCCAGTCAGTCTTTCATCCTCACCACACCACTGAAACAGCTCTTGTCAAGGTCACCAGTAATATCTATGTTATGGAATCCAATGGTCAGTTCTTGGTCTTTAACCTTTTTGACTTATCAACAGCATTTAAGACAGCTGATCACTTTCCCCCTCCAAGAAACATTTTCTTCACTTGGTTTATGTGGCATCACTTTTCTTAATTCTATCTCATTGACTTTTTCCTTCTCAGTCTTCTTTGCTAGTTCCTCCTTATCTCCCTGGTCTACACATTGGAGAGCCCCAAGAATCAGTTCTTGCATTTCTATTTCCTCCCACTCCTTAGATGATTCTCATCCTCACATGACTTTAAATACCATTTATACACTGATGACTCCCAAATTTATCTCCAGCTCCAAATTCCAAAGGATTTTATCCAATATCTTACTTAACCTCTCCACTTGGATGTATCACAGGTACCTCAAATTCAAGTTGTCTGAAACAGAACTCCCAATTTCCAATTTTCACTTCCCATCTGCCTATACCATGAAACTGCTTCTCCTGCAGTCTTCTTCACCGCTTTAAAAGGAAAATCCAAATCCATTCTTACAGGTGGTGGAGCAAATAGCCTCATGCACCACATTCAATCCACTGGCAAATCCTATCAGCTGTCCCTTCAAAACACGCCTTCTGAGCACTGCTCTCCACCTTCCCTGCTACCATCCTGGTCTTGGATACCAAGATTTCTCACCTGGAGTTTTGTAACAGCCTACTAATTAGCCTCTCTGCTTCCACTCTTACCCCTCTATGGTCTATTCTCCACTCAGCAGTCAGAGAGGTCCTTTAAAAATACATCAGAGTATGTCACTCTTTTGCTCAACACTCTCCAATGGCCTCCCATCTTACTCAGAACAAAGCCAGTCTTCACATCAGCACGTTAGACCCTGCATGAGCCAGATCCCCGCTCTTCTCTCATTTCCTACCCATCCCCTCTCTCTCCATCACTCATTTCAGCTAAACTGGCCTGCCTGGGGCTCCTCAAACTCCCCAAGTACTTTCTTTCTTGGGGCCTTTACAGTCACTGTCGCTTCATCTGAGATGCTTTTCTCACAGATACCTACATGATTCACTCTCTCATTTTCCTCAGGTTTCTGCTCCTATGTCAAATATCATTGCATTGGGGAGGTTCCTAACTACCCTATATAAAATAGCAACTCCCCACCACCCTCTCTCGGCTTCATCACATCCAACAAATACCTGTTTAATGTCTGTCCTCTCACACTAGACTGTAAGCTCTATGAAGGCATGGATTTGACATTTATTAACTACTATACTGTCCCCATATAGGACAGTTCCTGGCACATAGTAGAGGCTTCATCAATATTTTGTTGAATGAATAAAGATCTAATTGGTAGAATTTTTACTTTGAATCTCCTTGTTATCTGTTTCTACAAGGCAGACTTCCTTCCGCCAAACTCCAATATTTGTCATTTAACCAGATACCACTTGGAAAAAATCTAAACCTTCTCTCAAACCTATTGGATAAATTATACACACCTTAGGGACAAGCCTTGAATTTTCCAATTACCTCAGATATCTAGGGAATTGCTTGCTATGAAGAAGCTTGTTGTATTACATCATTTCTTTCCCCATGTGTCTTTTTATGAATCAGATTTCAGAACGGAGGATAAAAAGCTTATCATTTATTTCAGTTGGAAAAAGGTTTCTGTAATTGGATAACTCTACTCTGGACAAACTTATATTGCAACAGAAAACTTTTAAGACATGTAGGTTCTGGCAAATGCCCTAGGCTTTAAACAATATTAATGGTAACAATTCCATTACAAATATTAAGAAAGTTAGGGGGTGGGGGGAGACAAGTCCTTGGCCTGTGCTACGATGGAGTCTAAACTCAACTTAATTCAACTGCCCTGGCAGCTGAAGGACCCGGGAAAGTAAGAGTGATCTGCAGAGCCTAAGACTCCAAGGTGAGGAAAAAAAGAAGCTTGAGGATTTACGAATTGTCCCCAGTGCCACAAAGAGCTTCAGAAATCACCTTTCAGTTGTGAGCATTGAAGCGTCAACAAGCTGCAGCATCATGATGTAACTTGTACCTCTGGTGCTACAGGTAAGAAAAGAGAGCCACAAATTACAGCCTCCGTCCTCTGGGATGTTCTAACAGGATAAACACCTTGGCTGTCTTGGATAAAAACACATACACATATACCTGTCAACCCATCCATGCTCTAATCTCTAAAATGCAAGAGTTACTTGGCTTTATTCCAGAGGATGTACACCTACGTGTCAGGTTTAGCTCACTTAAGAGGCAGTTGGGTGAAGTGATGCTAACTAAAAGCAGAAGAGAGGAAGACGCATTTCACTCTTTGCCTTGTTAGCTTCCACATATCGATTTCAATTCCTTCATCACATCCTCAAAGAGGTCTTCCCTAACTAGGTCAAATCACTGTTCTAAGCCGTCCCAGCCACTCACACCTCTCCATGGTGGCACTCATCACCACTGCCACTTCACAGCCATACGTGATTTGAGTAATGCCTGTCTCCCCACCAGACTGTAAGCCTCAGGAGGACAGGGATTGGTTTTGGTTTTGCTCACCCTTATATTTTCAGTTCCCAGCAGTCCCTGGCAAATTTTATGTTTTTGAATTAATGTATGAATAATTAGCCAGTACTGGTGGTCTGGTGGTAAAATTTCAGTGCTTTCACCGCAGCAGCCTGGGTTCCTTTCTCAGTCAGGGAACCATACCACTTGTCTGTCGGTTGTCATACTGTGGTGGCTGTGTGTTGCTGTGATGCTGAAAGCTATGCCACCAATATTTCAAATATTAGCACGGTCACCCAGGGTGAACAGGTTTCAGCAGAGCTTCCACACTAAGACAGATGAGGAAGAAGGACCGGCCACCCACTTCTGAAAAAACTGGCCATGAAAACCCTATGAACAACAGTGGAGCATTGTCTGATATAACACTGGAGGTGCGAGGATGGCACAAAAAGACCAGGCAGGGTTCTGCTCTGCTGTCCACAGGATCACTAGGAGTCAGAATGGAATTGATGGCACTAAAAAATAATAATAACTAAGCAATAAAAGTATTCTCCCCATACTTCCTTTATACATAATCTCTACCTACCCTCAGATTTAGCTAAGGATTCTGGGTAAAAAGGACCCAAGCTAGTGAAGGCCTTGTAGCTGCATGTCTGTCACCTTCCTCAGCTCCCCCCAATGCCCAACCCCCGGGCCCGGCTCCATCCTCTCCATTCTCTCCCTAGGGGTTAGGCTATTCTTTCATTTCCATCTCCATCCCCTAGCTAGCTACTGATTCCTGTGGTACTTTGTACTATAAATGATCCTAATTTCGTTTTTATTTATGAAAACATTTTAACCTAGCTTATATGCCTAGGAATTCTAAATTCCTATTATAATTCTCTTTGTGCCTGCAGGTATGCTTTTTAATGCGTTCTGCCTTTTCCTAGGGCTAGATGCTACACAGGAAATAGCAGTACAATATCCTGCTTTGTAAACGCAATTCTCTCAAGGCATGACAGTAGGCATCATGATTTTGGATAACCAGAGAGGCCACACTGAGCACTGGTGTCTCCATGATTACCTGTTAGTGCAGGACAACCAGGCTTCACCCTTGAGCCCTGCTGAAAGTCACTTCATTCAACAACAGAGACAAGCAGAGAGAGGAAACCACCCAGTGTTCACATATGGCCATTCTAAATCATAGACATGATTGCTAGAGAAAGGAGTCACGTCCCATATGGATATCGGTCTACCTATGGCTGTTCATGATGAGTGCATGGCACCAGGAGACCCTTGCAGGGTTTTTAAGGGGCCCAGGATTCCATCCAGCCATGGCGTGCACAATGCCCTTTTTTGATCAACACTGCTAAAGAGAAGTCAAACTACAAACCTTCCACGAAGGCAATTCTGTCACATAAGAAACACCTTGTAAAGCTCAGCAGTGTTGCGCTTCAGTGACAGATGTTCACCATCTGGCTCTTTCAGCTGCACCCATGCTGCTGTTTTATTCTCATAGTCCAAGACCTGGTCCCACAGCAATAACAGTATCATTTGTACAGCGCTTCACGGTTTATAAAGCATTTATTACCTCATTTCATCCTTGCCCAAGTCTGGTGAAGTAGGCAGGTAGATATAGAAAGAAAATCCAGCGGTTGTGGTGTCACATTAAGGAAGGCTGGTTGACACTGGCAGATCTCATCAGGCAGCACCTCGATTACATTACCACATTGTAGGATGCTGCCCATTGCGAGAGGGTGCAAAGACCCACCCTGTCATGCCCAGACCTTAAGAAACTGACTCACAGCAACAAAAATGAACATGAGCCTGAGATGGACACCAGAACACTACTTGATTAATTCATGAGAAATCTCCACCACGGGCTAGGATTTAAGGATGCAGGTTTGGTATATTCCATCCCACTAGGACAGTGGTTCCAACTTGTGCCGCATCCACTTCACATCAATAGCGTCTCACTGTTAACAGTGTTAGATAGTGTCACGTACCCAAGACTTAATTAGGTGGCTCTGCTAGCTTAGAATCAGAACAAGGAACACGAGAGAAACTAAGATACCGGAAGGAATCTTACAGTAGATTACATTTGTCAATGGGCTCCGAATATCTGAAGATTGCAGGTTATAATCCCTGCATCCATCTCCAAACCAAAAGCAAGAATACTCAAACTTACAGTCAACACCGCCTCTTTCCTAAACAGTGCTCAGAGTGGACACTGACAGTGTGCATCCACCGTGCCTTCTGACTGACGTGACCAATTTGTCTATCTGGTGAAATGGGTTACAGTATGTATATTTGTTACTAAATTCCCAGCAGAGCATAATGAGGTATGTGCTAATCCACACATCTTAGACATGGAAGAACTGTGAGGCCCGGGGAATCTGGAACTAGCCTAACAGACAATCAGCAAACGGCAGAGGCAGGGTTTGTGCATCCTTGCTGGCCTGGGAACCATTGCTTCTCAGGTGACACAATCTCTGCCCTGGTGTCTGGATCTTATAGTATAACTCCTGAAGGGTAATCTTACATCCTTTGTTTCCTGATCTTATCAGGGACCTCATTGCAGCTGCTGAGTTCTGAAAACAATGACCATCTCACAAATGTGGACAGCAAACGATGGAGAAGTTAACGGTTTGTTAAGGTCACGCCCCCAGCTACGGGACCTTCACTAGAGGGAAGTCTAGATTCTCCACCAGAACTCTCCCACCACGCCATACTGCCTTTACCTTGGCAGGCCTTTAGACCCACCGTTAGAGAGCACCTTTGTTTAAGCTCCAGTGCCTCAGTCCGTACTGTGACTGGGTTAACACAGGGTTTCGTTTCCTAATCCCAACTCAAAGAAGGGTAATAATTCTATCCAGGAAGAACTACAATTCTTTCTAGCGGAAATTAGCAGAGTAAGTGTTTTGGAAACGACTACTAACAGGAAGAAGGAAATCTGAATTGTTTCCTCAAGTATAAAAGTCTCAAGAGTGTGTATTAGTCAGGGAATGAACTGCTATATAAATAAAAATCTCAGTGGCTTACAAAGAAGTAATTTCTTGATCATGTCATCATCCAATGTGGGTGAGCTGGGGTGGGAAGGGGAGCACAGATGGAGAAGGCTTTGTTCCACAGTCATTCAGGAACCAAGGCTTAATAGTCTACCAAAAGCGAGCACGGCCAAAAACTAGATGAAGAGTCCCTGATCTAGTGGCTTCACAATTCTCTAGGGCCTTGTGGTCTTCCATCAGATCCTCTGCATCCAGTGGGCCAATGAGGGGGGAAAAAAAGCATGAAGAATCATTTGCAAAGTTTTATTTTATTTATTTATTTATTTATTTATTTTGAGGAAGATTAGCCCTGAGCTAATTACTGCCAATCTTCCTCGTTTTCCTGAGGAAAACTGGCCCTGAGCTAACATCCATGCCCATCTTCCTCTATTTTATATGTGGGATGTCTACTACAGCATGGCTTTTGCCAAGCGCTGCCATATCTGCACCCGGGATCCGAACCGGCGAACCCCAGGCTGCTGTTCAGAAGTGGAACGTGCAAACTTAACCACTGCGCCACTGGGCTGGCCCCCCATTCACAAAGTTTTAGAGGGCAGATAAGAAATGACTTATATCACTTCTCCCCTCACTCCATTGACTAGAACTCAGTAATAGGACCCACGTGACTGCAGTGAAGACTGGGAAATGTAGCCTCTCTGGGTGCCCAGGAGGAAAAGGAAACGGGCTTTAGTGAATGCAGAGCACCACCTCTGCTACATTGTCAAACGTATTTATTGGATTGTACCAATGATAATACAAACACCAAATGACACAACAATACTAAATGAAACAATGATACTAAGTGCCACAATTACTGTAAAATTGTAAAAGTACAAATACTGTAAAAAGAATATAGATATTAAATTACACAAATACTACATGATATGATAGTAATACTAAATGATATAATAACACTAAATGATATGATACCAAATACTGAATGATACAATGCTACAAATACTAACAACTGTTTATGTACCAAGCACCTCCCTGATCCTACCCTGAGAGGAAGAACTGCCTGAATGGCCGTAGGGGTCCACTCCCTGCTCGGCCCATAGAGAGATGGTTATAAGAGCAGCCTCATTAGCAGGAGAGATGAAGAGATGGGGTGGGGCCTGCATTAGAAAAGGTAATAACACTGGGTCCCGCATCAGCTGAGAAGAGAAAGCAACAGAGGGCTTTCTGAGCTTTTACTGCAGCTTATGTACAACTCTCCCAGAACTGCTTTCCAAAATTATCTAAAGCATTTTCTTTTTTTTTTTTAATTTAGGTCACATTGGTTTATAACATTATATACATTTTGCATTTTCTTTTACCTGAAGTAATTTTTGGTTTCTATGTCACTCATTAAATAAGTTGATTAACATGATTGATTAACCAATTGGTTAACATGATAACTGACCCTCGAATCTGCCTCATTTTGAGGAAGGCATAAGGCCTGACGTGAAATGGAATGCCAAGGAGAGCGCAAAGGACCATGGCAACGTCATCACCCTCAGATCCTAAGACAAACCAACAGTGGCACTATTCTGAGTCCTATAAACAGGAAGTCAGATGCCAAATAGGATTTTGAGGTCAGCCAAGGTGAGCTTGGTAACACATTTTCCAGATCCTGATAGAACCTGTTTGGCCAAATCTTTCTTTTTTTCTTGGAGCTGCAAGATCTTCTCTTCCACTGTTCCCTCACAAACGAATCTAAAAAACAGACAAGCAAACAATCAAAAACCCAAAGCAGCATTTCTAATAACATATTCAAACTTCTATGTATGTATTAGTTTTTAAATGAGATTTGTTTCTTTCTTTAAGTTTTCTTAGGTTTGGTTAAGACACTGTGGAGATTCAAACAAACTTCACTAAATATATGACCATTTAAAATGACGTGATTTAAACAGACTTTTTATTTCTCTCTGAAGATAAGGTAATTGAGAAATGCCAAAATAAGCAAAAGATATCCCTATCCAAAAAAGCATAGATCCAGCTTTCACCCAAAAAGCTCCACCTTGATAAGGTCAGAAGGCCTTAAAGTTTATCAAGTTTCTGCTAGGTATATTGTGATAGTTTAAGTACAGTGTCTTATTTCTTGGCTAACTCAGGTTTTACAAACTGAGGAAATGTCACTGTTGTCATTCATTCTCATTGCATTGATTAAAGCACTCACTATATGCCATGCACTATGCTAGGTGCAGGCATGGAGAGATGAATAGTCTTGCTCCCAAAGAGAACACAAGAGAAAGACATAAAAATAAACAACATTAATAATAGGACCCGGAAAGAGCTACAATGGAAATATGTCCAGTGTGCAAAAGGAACAGATGGAAATCTGTCTGGGGTATTCAGGGAAGGCTCCAGTGAAGAGTTAACTCTTAATGTGACTTGTAGGATGAGCAAGGGTTTGCCAGATGGAACGGTGGGGAGGGCACCCCAGGGAAGGGGAACGTGTGTAAAACTATGGCTGAGTTTGAGAACATGGTATGTTGGAGGAAGCACAAGTCAGCCAGTCTGGCCAGGGTAAAAGTCAAAAGGACTCCACCATGTCGTACCACAATGGCAGAAGCTCAAGACGCTGGTGGGGGGCCAGATCATGAGTGGCTTTGCGTGTCATGCTAAAAAACTTAGATTTGAAAGAGGGAAGTGGCACCAAGGATGGGAAGGAAGGGATGGTTATAAGAAACATTCAGAAAATAAAATTAATGGACTTGGTATATCAAAGGTGAGAAAGAGGGCAGAAGCTAGTTTCTGGATCTATGATTAGATAAACAGTGATACTGTTCACAAAGACAAAGAATACAGAAGAATAAATAGATATGAGGTGGTGGAAAGAAACAATTTCAGTTTGTAACACTCTGAGTCCCTGGAACATGTAATAGTAACTGCTACATAGTGAGTGCTCAATAGGTCTTAGTCTGAGTTGACTGAGATAAATGCAGGAGGGAATAAATAATGGGTGAGTATGTGGACCCTCAGATCCAGATATTTAGCAGGAACCTGGATATGTAGGCCTGAAATTTAGGAGACCTTGGAACTGAAAATACAGACTTTGGGACTTACTGGAGTAGACAGGATTATTAAGGGAGGTGCACACAGAATGAGCTGAGAAGAGGCAGGAAAACTAACATCATCACTGTATTTGACAAATTTTGAAATTCATTGGTGCCCCTTAACAAGAGCAGTTTCAATAACACAAGTGGAGTGAAAGCCAGTTTGTAAAGGCTGGGAATGAATGGGAGGTAAGCAAGTAAAGACAATCAGTGACTTCTAACTCTTCAGGAAACTTGGCCCCAAAAAGAGAAGAGGTCCATAGTGGAGTGTAGCATTAAGGCAGGTTTTGTTGTTGTTTTTAGAGAGCGAGGTCCTGAATAGAGGGACATTCTACAAAAGAACTGGCTTGTGCTCTTCAAAAACATCAATGTCATAAAACACAAAGAAAGATTGAGGTGTTGCTCCAGATTAAAGGAGACAAAAGAGTGGTGACAACTGAATGCTACCCAAGATCTAGGATTTTCTTTTGCTGTGAAGGACAACAACGGGACAAGTGGCAAAAAAGGTCCATAGATCATGTAATAGTACTGTATCAATGTTAACATCCTGATTTTGACCATTTTAACTTTGGTTATGTAAGAGAATGTCATTTTTAGGAAAGGCACATTTTAGTATTTAGGGGTAAAGGAGCATCATGTCTGCAACTTACTCTCATATGGTCGAGCAAAAAGTTTACACACACACACAGTGTAATGTCAGGGAATTTTTTGGTAGTATTCTCGCAATCAAGAATTTTTGAGTATTGTTGTTGTAAGAATTCTCACATTCTTTTCTATATATCTGAAATTACGTCAAAATAAAAGTTAAATGCAAAAAAAAGAGAGAGAGAGACGAGGGTCCTTTCATGGGCTGCCTTGACTGAGATGAGGCTCACAAACTTCTCTTCTTTTGCAGGGACCAGCTCCAAGGTTACCCCCAAATTGCTTGTGTCCCCTTCCTGACAGAGTGAGTACCTGACAGTGAGTACCAAGGAGGACGTGCCCCAGGAGCATCATTAATAACAGTGATCACCAAATATTTTACATTCTATTAAAAGATTGCCTAAGAAAGACTTTCCCAAAAGCAGAACTGGGTCCGGGGAGACCTTTACTTACCTGTGTATGACAACATCTTTCTGCTGCCCGACTCGGTAAATTCGGTCACAAGCTTGATCTTCAAGTGATGGATTCCTGTTAGAAGACAGATAAAGCTCAAAGGTACTGACATCCTAGACCAGGAGTGGGCAAATCCCATGGGCCAAATCTAGCCTGGAGCCTATTTTTGTATGGTCTCTTGAGCTAAAAATGGTTGCTACATTTTTAAAGGTTTGCAAAAAAACAAAAACAACAAAGAATATGTGACAGAGACCTATGCAGCCTGCAAAGCCAAAAATATTTACTATTTAGCCTAAAATAATTATAGAGGGGGCCGGCCCCGTGGCTGAGTGGTTTTCACACGCTCTGCTGCGGCAGCCCAGGGTTTCATTGGTTCAGATCCTGGGTGCAGACATGGCACCGCTCATCAGGCCATGCTGAGGTGGTGTCCCACGTGCCACAACTAGAAGGACCCACAACTAAAATATATACAACTATGTACTGGAGGGATTTTGGGAGAAAAAGCAGAAAGGAAAAAAAAAAAAGGAAGATTGGCAATAGTTGTTAGCTCAGGTGCCAATCTTTAAAAAAATAATAATAATTATTATTATAGAAAAAGTTTCTAGGTCTCTGTCCTAGGCTATATGGGCCTCAGAAGGGCTACGTGGGGCTCAAAGTCCCAGATGTCTTCTTGCCCTCTAATGAGAAACTGGAGTCAGATTGCTAACCGTCCCTCTTGGCACTATCATGAGTTGACAATTGTAAGTAACAGAGTTGAAACCAATGCTCAAGTCCAGTTCCTAACCAGCTGGGTGACCCTGTGTGGGTCATGTAACCTCTACCCTCGAGGCTTCGGATTGCTTCTTGGAAACGTGTGGGCTTGCTAATGATCTCAAATACCTTTTCAACTCTCATATTCTATGATTCAACTAAGGAGAGTTAATTGGTTTCCTTCTTTATAGATTCTCATTATTAACTTCAAACTAGTTTCTCATCTTACCTCTTTAAAATCCTGAAAAACATTTCTCCTTTTCAGAAAACAGCATAATTCCCAGTCTACTTTCCTCACTCACACATATAAGGGTGTCCCAAGTAAGACCTAAACACATCTCCCAGAAGATAGTAACAAGTTGGCCTGTTCATTCCAATCTGGGCTGCCTGGAGAATCAGACAAATGACAGTCCCCAGCAACAGTGCCCGGTGTAGCAATCCCTGATTGGCATAACTGGAAAACCAAAACCTGGGACTGATTATGACGCTTTCTCCTAGCACTATGATAACTCATTCATCTCGTATCTAGGAAGGATTGTGCCATGCTCCTGGTGTTGACACTGTGTGTAGCACATCCAATGGCTATGTGTTAAGTGTGTGCCTACCATAATTAGAAAACTCCTTTTCCCTTTTCCTCTTGGAGCAACATTTTTCCCTCTTCCCCAGGGTTGACATTTCCTTGGATGTCAACAAAATATGGTATTTTGAAGAGGTAAAACTGAGCAATGTAGCTGTTAGCCTTGAGGAAAAGCCCTGCTCCCAGTTTCCATGGCAACAGACGTCAAATTAACAACGAAGTGAATGGACTATTTTAAGTAGTCATCTGAAGCCCCGCTTGCTCAGGAATTCTGGGCCTTCAACTAGTCTTACACCCCATTTTGATCCGTGTTTATACACATGTATGCACAGAGGCATCTCCATAATACAACCACAGCACATTCGTTCTAAGAAGTCAGGCCCTACTGCCCCTCTAGGTCACTGGTCTCCCTGCTACGCTGGGACAACTCAAGGAAAAATCCAGAATTGTTACCAGTGCATATCCAGAAGAAAAAGATGGTTTCCTCCAGTTAGGTTTAGACCAACGCCTCCAGCCAAGAGAGAGATTAGCATAACCTTCAAAAGGAAGCACACCATTAACTTCACGGATTTGGTCTCATCACACATCTCTCCTCTGTGTCAGGTTCAAGTCCAGAATCAATACAGATGAGCAACGTGCTCCTATCAAATTTCTTTCTGCCATCCTAAATGCATTGCTTTGAAACTCTGAGATACTATCTCCCATGCCTCACCTTTGAGAAAATTCTCACTTCACCTTTTTTTGTGAGTCAGTCTCAAAATATTAAATATATGACTGCTAAAATACACGAATAGTACAATTTAGAGCTCTGGGGTGGTCAGCTCAATAAACTTTCCATTAACCAGATTCTGTCTATGCCATCAGTCCCCCCACCATGGCTATGATTCTCCTGCCTATCATTCAACTAATGCTCTCTAAATTCTTATTATCCATAATCAGATGCCTTGTTCTTCCACTTCCCTCCATATTTCCTCCTAGCAAAATCCCACCTATCCTTTCAAGGCTTGCCTCCTCCACCAAGATTCTCTTGATCCTAACCAGTTCTGCTGTTACTCTCCCGTTAGCTCACATATTTTATTCTTTTTAGGGTATCTGCACACTTTGATACGTACCCCAATAAATGTCTAATAAATTAAAAACACCTGGAGGAATCAAGGCTATGAATATTTTTAACGTGAGCTGCTATGTCAGAATTTTCCCTGTATAACTGAGAACAATTTTCTCTTAATGACAAAGCTTTGATGTGAACAGCTCGTACCTGAGGGCCCCTGGAGCTGTTAAATGCCTCTACCAAGTCCATTCTCTGTTTAGGGTTGACAGAGCCATCGATGGTGGCATAAGTCAGTCCGCGCCTCTTAAGGTGCAATGCTACAACCTTCAGCATGCTGGTCCACTGAGAGACAATGACACTGGAAGGAAGGATGAAACAAAAGACCAACCTCCTCAGACAGATGAAACAAAATTCATCTGTGGAGCTTTAATGCCCCGTTATTCTCAAGATTCAGTTATCAAATATGGACAAGGGAATGCCTTCTGCTACCTAAGGGGAAAAGACACACACGGAGGTCATGTTATAAGTTGTAATGCTTCCAGTTATTTCTAGATCCAGTCTACAACTTGTGCTAAATGAAGTCAGAATAGAGTGGTGGATAACTAAAGCAACGACTGCAGCCTCCTATCATTTGGGGGCCTGGTGCTCATCCAGAGACCTGAGGTCCTGCAGAAAAGGGATACAGGCCACTCTCCCTTTGCCAGTCAGAACAACAAGCTGCGAGGGTTTCTCTGTTCCCCCCATGCTGTGTTTTAATTTAGAGTTTTAAGTTTTTACATCAAAACATTTCAAATATACAAATGCAGGTGAATATCACATACGTAAGGTGTAACAATAACAGATGGACCTCCCTGTGCCCACGTACCCAGCTCAAAAACATTCCAAGCCTGCGGGGGTTCCCTGTCTGTTCACACTCTCCTCTCTCTCTCTTGCATCTCTTATTTCCTCACTCTTCTTTAGATGCTTCTTGACTTTGAAACATTTCTTCAGATGCTTAGCTTACTCTGACCCTCCAGGGATCTCCTTTTCAATCAGTGCCACAAATATTTTAATTAGAAATCATAGGGAATTTGCTATAACCTCAGTACTTTCTGCCAAGCATGACTCAAGCTCCTTGAAATAAAAAGCCAAGATTTGTAACTACCAGCAATAACAAATTTTCTTAAATACAAGCAATACTTGGATAATGAAATAACACATTTACCTCTTTTGGGACCCTGAATTTCTTCGGATTGCCTCCAATTCTGCCAACAGAGATGAAATCTGGGAAAAGGTTACATTAACATACGGAGGTTTATTAAGCAAATTCACTTTTCTCCATTTTCTCTCCCCTGAATTACTGCAGTGGGCTTCTGGATGGCCTCTCGGCTTCTGGTCTTACCCTCTCTAGTTCACTCTCCCCTCTGCAGCCTGAGGGCTATTTCTAAAATGTCAGTTTGTCACTCTCCTCTCCTGGCTGAAGCCCCTGCTTCCCACTGAGTGGTTTCCCACTGAGGATACAGCCCAAGCTCCTTACAATCACCTCCCAGATCCTTGCTGCTCTGGCTTCTGCTTACGTCTCCAGCTTCATCTCTCACTATGCCCTCCTCAAACAACACTCTAGTCGTACCAAAATTCTCCCTCCACTAAGCCATGCTTTGTCTCATCTTTGTCCATTCTGTTCCCTCTACCTAGAACACCCTTACCTGTCAGCTTAATGTTGCTTCTTCTTGGAGGTCCTCCCCAACCCCCAAAGTATGGGTCAGGCGCCCACTGCCTACACGCCACTCTAGCATCTTCCATTTCTATTACTGCAGTCTTTTCATACTATATGTTAATGCTTATTAATCATCTCTTGCTTTCATGACTTGAGATGCTCCAAGGAGGCCGAGCCAGCATACATCTGCTTCATTTCTGCACCCCTAGCACCTAGCACACTGCTGGACCAGAGAAGGTACTATCCTAACATTTGCGGAAGGAGAAAGTGAAAGAGCTTTACCTAGTTTAAGGCATGCTCCAAATGTTGAAGAAGAGCATCTGTCCAGACTGAGCAACACCTGCTAAAACTTCCAAACAAGCTCTCTGGGCATTTATCAAAACCCCTCAGGGCACATTCAAGTCCGCATGGAAGCAGTCAGTAAGAACACACGGCCATAACTTTGGACAGCAGCTGGGTTCATTCTTCCAGACAGCTAATGTGTATGACCGTTCAAAAGCCTCTAAGAGCCCTAGAGTTCATCCTCAGAATGATGGAGCAGGAAGAGAATTGGACCACAAATCGGGAGATGGAGAGACTTCTTACTCTGCCATCACATGGCTGCACCACTTCAGAACTCCCAATTAAGAGCTCAGATTCCTCATCAGGACAAAAAGGGGCTGAGCCAGATCTACTCTGAGGTGCCCTCCGCTCTGACATTCCACGCTGCTGTTACAGTGGTAACCTTGGAGGCCCCCACATGTGAGGCTGCTTTCTAATCGGAACAAACACGCTGATGTCCGGGCAGGAAGAGTCAGAGGACTGTACCATTTCGATTTACTAGGAAGAAAAAAAGCAGCTACATGAAGTGCCTGGTGTCTCAGCAAGTTGAGATTGTGGAAAATGCTCTGACTGTCGCATGCAAAAGCTGGCGATAGGTATTTTGAGAAAACTGTCGTGGGAAAGTGAGAATCATGGTCCATGAGCTGGGGTCAAATTCCAGTAACACTGTGCATGCGTTTAGGTTTGTGCTACCAAAGAACATCCCCTTCCCTCCAGGAAACAACCTTAAGTGGTCTGAACTGCTATTAACAGGCTGCCAGGAGGAAGCCTTCTGAACAAACACCACCCGAGTACTAGACAAGGAACACAAAGTATTCGGAATATAAGCTTTAACCCACTAGCTAACTCCAAAGGTGCTAGGACATGAAGTTTGGCCACATACGGAGCTCTTCTTATGTTTCTCTCAGTTATTAGTGGTAAAGACCTAGGGAAATACTTTTCAATTTCAATTAAAAGTAATTCCTAAGTAAGACCATTCTCTTAGCAGTGACCTCCTTTCTAGTTACATTTTTTTAAAAAAGCCTTTGATGAGAGGTTGAGGCTAGGAATGGCAGCTTAAGACAGAAGCAGAGAGGGAAACAAGCCCCTTTCGGGGTATGCAAGCTGATGGAGCACATTCTGAGCCAGCCAGCAGAAAGGCAGGAGTCAGGTTACAGGGAATCTCAGCCCTCCTCTAATAGAACTCCTCAGCCTTAAAAGCTTTAATGAAAACAGAACAGGATGACTAATGAAGATAGCAGGATATGTAGGAAACAAGACTCGCAGACAGAGGCCTGTCAACAAGTCAGAGCAATTGGATGCATTACACAGTCTCCAGGGTCAAGCCTTGTTGTTTTCCTTTAAAGCTTTCTTGAAACAAATTGCTTACTCGGTTAGGCCCTGTCGCTAGTGTAAACCTGATAGGCTCCTTTCCTAGTAATCCACGACAGAACGTCTGCCTTGATGCCAGGGCCGGCCCAAATCACTCTCTGAAAGCCCACTACTGTGTAATAAGACTTCAGTTTTATTTGTGAAATAAAATCAGAATTTAAGACTGCAAGGAGAATTTGACCAGCTAAAATCTATTCGTTCTAGCTCCACCATCAAATGGTGGTACCCGCTGGGACGAATATGGCGCTCTGACACAGGAAATGGGTGATGAATCGAAGTCTTTCTGCTAGAATAGAAGAGACAAAAGTACCTTGGTGCTCTCGCGCACGTCTTCAAAAAGCTCCACCTGGAAACATTTACCATTTAGGGCAACAGTGGAAGACGGCTCTAAGTTATCGAGTTCAGACAAGGTCAAAGCGCTGAGCTGCTCTTCCAAGGAAAGGACCAGGGCTTCACTCTTCAGTTCTGTCGGATCCAAGGCCTGAGCAGGACACAGAGGGGGCCAGGAGCAGAGGGCCGGTTGAGGCAGCAAGCCACATAACTTGCCAATCAAGTGCCGATTGTTCAACACTTCACACAGCAAAATGGCCTGTAGTTTATCATCAGTATCTCCTCAGAGGAGCCCTGATTAAAATGTAATCCTGCAAGGTTTTTCACTGGATTAAACATAAATCAAATGATGGAACTTTTTAGAGACTTGCCAGACAGATTACATGATCATTCTATTTTCTCCAGCTGGAAAAGTACAGTTAAGTGAGCTATCGATAATCAAAATACATTACTACAGCTCCTCAAAAGAATAACATGCTCCTCTTAATTATGGATATGCCTCTATCCAATGTAAAGGCAAGTTTTCCAATTGTATAAATACTTGAGTTTTCACAACTAGACTTAAAAACCCCAATATTGCCTGAAGGCAAAAAAACTAGTAACTAAATTAGCTTTATTACATCCTAACATACCAAAGTATTCATAAATGGTTTCCTTTTTAATAAAATGCCATTTTCCATTCTAAAATAGAGCTTACTTAAACCAAACCAAAACAAACAATAAAAACTGTTCTCAATACCACGGGAATTATCAAGATCAATAAACAGTAATATAAAATAATGTGAAATAAACAAGCCCCCTCTTTTCTGCCCAATCAAAAAACACCCCAAAACCCCATCTTCCTTGATCCAGCCGACTGGATCTCAGTTGCAGAAGACTGAAACAGACCTCTCCAGCAGCCCCTCTCGGGTACCATGCTGAGGGCTTTTCTTACCGACTTCAGTAAAGAAAGATGACAGCAACACTGCCGGAGTCTCAGCAACTGCGAGAGTATGTGGACGGTGCTAGATCCCTGCAAGTCGGCTGCCACAGAGTGTCCAGGCCCAGTGGACCCAAACTCCTGTGCCACTTCCAAGAGGGAAAACAAACCACAGGAAATAGTACATGGTTTTAAAACGGAAATAAGGGGAAGAAGTAAATGAAGCTATTTTAAACTTCTTTGATCTGAGATTCAGTAATAGAACTCACTTCTATACCAATTAAGCCAAATGAAATACTGGTCTTCTTTATAGCCCTACTTACATTTTAATAAGGCAGATTTCAAAAATAATTACAAAGAAGTTTAGATCACCAGGTCTGGTGTGGTTTGAAGTTCTTAGCTAAGGTCAAGTCTCTGATACCAAGAATTCACAACCTCCCATTTCTGTAATTTGACTGAATCTGAATCTGCATTTATTAGTTGTATGTATTGTATGAGTGTCCCACTGCTCACCTCTGCTGAATGGATTATCAGGGCTCCTTCCAGATGGGTTGCCCCCACTTTCATGTCTTGTTAGATAGGACTGTAGAGCTGACCTGCCTCAGATCAAACAAGAAAAGGCACATATAATGGTCGCTAAGACCAAATAGGTTTACAATGGTTATTACTTAACTGTGCTTGCAGTAGGACTTTGAAAAATTGTAAAAGTGGACTTGTTAAATGTCAAGCTCATAGCAAGCATTGGCCAAAGGTAATAAAAAATAATTTAATAAGATATTTTAAAAGCCCAATCATTTAAAATGATTAATAAATATATTAGTATTATAAAATATTAAACATTAATGTATTTATATAAAATTATTAATAATTGATGTTGATTAGCATATTATTGGTATTATAGTACTTATTTTATACTATTTTAATATTATATAAATATTATACTACAAACATTATTATATAAATATAATTATTATATAAATATTTTAATATTTTTTTTTAAATAAATATAAAGTATACAAAGAGAAAAACATATTCATGTTGGAAGTGAGAGGTACCAAGTGGAAAAGAGTAAATCTGGAATTCAGGAAAGGATAAGAGTTTTAGATAAAGTACAAAGAACAGATGATAAGAGGATTAGAGAGCAGTTTTTCTTAAGTTCCAATGAGATGCTGGGATAACAGGTCAAAGATCCTAATATGGCTCCACGAGGACCAGACAGAACCAGTAGAGACCACATCCAAGGACATCTATGCAAGGAAGCCACTGAAGAACAGGTTCAAAAACTTTTAATGTGTCTATGAGACAAAGGTGAGCCAGGGAGGGGGCAAGGAGAGAGAAAAGGAGATTTAAAAAAAGAAACACAGATAACTAACTTATCAATAATATCATAAGCACAGTTTGAGGAACCCTGACCTTCACCTCACTCCCACTCAAAGGCAGGAATAAAACAACAATACATGTGAGAAGATGCTTCTTCATTGCACACACCTTGAACTTGCAAAAAGGACACTGTAAACAGTCTCTTCATCTTCAGAAAGCTTTAAATGGTGCAACTGAAATTTACGCTGGGGCAGCATCACCTGGAAGAGTAAAGAAAAAAGCATCTGGGATGAAGTTACACAAATTAACTGAACATTACAAAGTAAACTCCCCAGAACTGACACTGGAAATCTAGCCAACCACTGGACAGTAGCTTCCACCCTTCCCTAAAAATAGGACTGCTCTAACACACAGCACAACAGGGCTGCTGCGACACAGGCACAGGACAGCAAACCCAGGGCCTCCTCACAGGAAAATGGGAGACCAGACTCCTGAAGCAAAGCAGATGGCTGTTCAGCCCTAGACAAGGACACGGTCATCCTCCTTCCCTGGCCTCCCCCAAGGACATGTATAAATGAGATTACCAAGGGCTTGCCAGTGGAATCCAGCTGGTCTTTTGTTCTCCTCAGCAAAAGACTCTTGGTTAAAATACTTAACCGTTCTCCTCCTTTCTTTGAACCATTGTCAACCTGACTCTTCCACAGACTGAACTCATCAAATGGAGAACAACGGAGAAATCTTTTTTGTGGAGGAAGAAGGAGAGAGTAGGAAAGGAGCAGTATGGGAGGATGAGGAGAGGTTCAAAGTAAGACATAAGATGAAAAAGAAATCAGATTTTCTGTTACATCTGTCATCCAATCATTTTTAAAAGTGCATTTCATAGCAAAGCTCTGCTAGACAGATCAAAAGGATCCAAGTCAATAATGAAAACCACATTATAAAAATGTGAATTTTCCCATTAACAATGTCAGTATCATCACAACAGGACATATAACCAATAGTTAGAATTTATTCCTAAAGCTTCAAAGGCCAGCAAAGAAATTCCATATCCTCTTATGGGCTGACTTGAATAAAAGCAAGTACTTTAAAATCAGCATTCTTTTCTGTTTGCTTCAAATAAATTGTAGTCCTCACCCTAGGCCATATGTTTTAAAGCAGAAGTAGCCCAAAATAGTCACTGGACTGAAGAAAGATGACTTTTGTTTCTTTTAACTTAACCTGTCCCGTATTTTTCTATATATAGGGGCTGGATGTAATCAAAGTTCTATATCAGCCAGTCAATCAACAGATTATTTTCTCATAAATATTAATTCTTTTGCTTTTTAAAGGTTGACAGGCTCGCCATCTGCTACACAAGATAATCTGGTACACACCAGAGGTTTATCGTGAGATATGAAATAATTATGAGGGGTTATCGACAGGATTCACATTTACATAATCCCAGAGTTTACTTACTTCAGCAGTGAATACATGTCCAACAAGTTGTTTTGAATGGGGGTTCCAGTGACAGCCCAACGGGCATGGGCTTGTAGCTTACACACAGCTATGGATGTCTGCACACGGGGATTCTTAACATTGTGAGCTTCGTCCAGTATGATTCGAGCCCAGACTATTCGAAGCAAAGGTGTTGAGATACGCTGGAAGAAACACAAGCAACATCCAATAACAGTATGGGAAAATGGATATGGCTTCCAGGAGATAAGGGGAAATAACAAACAAGTATTGAGGACCCACTCTTACGTTCAAGTTTGAGGGCTTAGAGCAGGTTCGCTGAAATAAGAATTGAGCTTAAGAAACCAAGAGTGGAAACTCTCAGTGGGTACAAACAAACAAATCACTTGAGAGTCCCAGACCTTGAGCTTAAAATGCTTAAGAGTAAAATGTTTTCTAATCTGAGTTTTCACTTATACTTTCAATCCATTTTTGAGCAATGGCTAGGAGGTCAGGACTACACTAGGTGTAGTATAGTCGAGCCTGCAAATTCATTCATTCAATAAAATATTTACTAAATTTTGCTAAATTTATAAAAATTCACTAAAAACTTACTGAAAGTCTACTTTTATACGTAAGACACAAGGCCAGACACAGGAAGGATGGTTCCTACCCTCAAGGAGCTCACAGTCTAGCAGGGGAGAAAAACAAGCATAGAGACAATTATGACACAATGTGTCTATATATACATAGTAAGTCCCACTGGATAATTCAACACAAGGCAGGAGGACCGTAGTTTGTCCTGTTCACTGCTGTATCCCTAACACCTGAAATAGCGTCTGCCATGTAGTAGATACTCAATGTCTGCTGAATAAATGGAGTGTTATGACACACATAAGCACAAGATGCCAGGAGAGGCCTTCAACCAAATGGGAGGAAGGCGGAAGGGAGTGGTCAAGAAAGGATTCTTGAAGCAGGTTAAAAAAAATTAACCTGGGAAAAGGAATGGAAGCAAAGCATTCCACTCAGAGAGAAAACAAAGGCAGAACACGTGACAGCCTGGCAGGGAGTACACAGAGCATGAGGTGCCACGGGAGGGCTAGGGTGTAGGAGATGAGGGACAGGAAGCAGAGCAAGAATATAAAAAGCCTAATGTGTCCTGTACAGGCATCAGGGTTTAGCCTGAAAGCAGTGAGGAACCGCTGAGGAACCTGAAAAGTTAACCATCTACAGGAAGTTAGAGTGGGTCGTAAGATGGAGAAGCATTCTAGAGATTTCCCCAAACACAGAAATCTGTGAATATCCTATCGTACTAAAAATGAAAACATATGCAAAAGATTAGTTCTTGGAACAATAGTGAGAAAAGCCCCACAATCACTACGCCATACAGCCTCTACACTATGTAACTGAGACTACCCTGGACGCACAAGCACACGTCCAGGTTTTCTCCCTGCTTATCATTGAGCCTGTGGTCCATCTTATCATTTGCAACCCTTTTCTCAGGAGGGGGAGGGAGGCAGAGAATGATGGCTTAAGACCAAAACACTAGTAATGAAATACCAGTCTTCAGGCTAAATATAAAAAATAGCCTAAGAGTATACCCCAAAGACTCTAAAATGAAAACTGCAACAAGTGAGGCTTTCCTATATTCCTGTGACGATTACCACCACAACCGCAATGGAGTTTCCATTAGTTCTAAAAAACAACTACATACTGTGCCAAACTTCAACCATTATCACTGAGGAGGTTGTTTAGCATAAAATAGAGGGGACAGAAGAAAGAACTCTGTTTCCACAGGTGGAACATTTAGGATCTGCCTGACCTCACAGGCAGGTCCCTTTGCTATCTCTAAGTCTGTGAAAAGACTGTTAAATGAGATGTGGCTCCAACTCCTTCCCTGGCAGCCCCCAGGCCTCACCTCCACCCTGAGGTTTGCCCCCGGGGTCTCTCCCTCTTGGTTCCTTGTGGGAATCTCCTTGGCCAGAAGGCTATAGGTAGTGATCACGATGTCATACATAGAGAGGCTGCAGAGATAGAACAAAAAGCAAACATAAAAGATCCCTCTGTGACTCTGACAAGGAGGCCGAGTTGATCCCTTTACAGAAATGCCTACAGCTGGAAGAACAGATGGCAGAATTCGTTAACGCATGTCCTTAAGCCACACACGTGACTCTGCAGAGGAAAGCTCACTCACTTGGCTTCCCTCCGTCTTACCTCTGATCATCTTTACAGTCTACTCACTCTAACTAGATCACCCTTCCTCTTCCCATGCAGTGAGTCAGAAAGAACAATCTCTGGCTGCAGTCATATTAAGCTTGATACGATTTGGCAAGAACAGAAAATAGGTAGGGTTCGGAATTAACATTCAGTAATGATTTGAGAGAGATGATGCGAAAGTCCCAAGGAAGTTAGAAACCCTCAAAGCACTGTTCCCTTACATCAACGATGCTTTGTCCTCATGACTCTATGAGGGATTAGGGAAAACTCATTAATGTAGCTTTGACTTTTAGGTATAAAAATAAATGCTGTAAACTTTCAGTTTACCTTGCTTATACTCTTTACACATAAAGATTCTTAATGAAAGGCACTAATCTTTTTCCAACAAAGGTTAATATTGTGCATCTGAGAGAGCCTCAATCAATACTTTTGATAAAAATGACATGCCTAATTCAGAGAGGCAGCAATGTCTATGTGTTGCCTCAGCATCATGTAAAGAAGCATGATTGAGAATGATTCCAATCAATCAACTAGTACATTCTGAATACCAAACCAGGTATGATAAAGTCAAATCAAGTGAGATGCAATTTATTTCTAAATAAAAATCTAGAACAAAGGCAGGCCACTTACAGTACTCTATGCAGGAGAAGGCATGCAGGACTGCCATTGCTGTCCCAGTACCTTCCGTCTGCTGAAGTGACCCTCCGTCATGAGAGCTGGTGTGTTCTAAGACCGAGGGTCACCAATTTGGCAATTTATCCCTGAAAGACTACTGGCCTGTTCTTCAGGAGATAAAATATCCAATATCAGAGGTTAGGGAGAGAGATTACTTAGAAGTAGAAACAACTTTGTTCTTGACTAGATCAGCAAGTACTCAACCCAGACCATCATATCACAATTAGGAACAAAAAACAATTCCTTTAAAACCAAAAGACAAAGACTAGGACTAAAATTACCATCTGGGGAAACATTTTCTTTTCTCTTTCCTGATCATCTTCCTTCAGGAATTTAGTTAGGTCTAATCCTAAACTCTTGAATCTAAAACTTCCTGGATGATTCATATATGAAAAATATGGCCATAAAAATATCATCAGCCTATATCAACTAATCATTAATATTATATCGAGATGCTCTGTAACACTGAGCTGGTCCCATTCACACTAACAGAAAAAAAATGTGCCTTTGGAATCAGAAATGCAACCACCATGAAAGAATTGTGACACATCCTCTTTCACCAGGAGAACGCTGCTGCTACTGGGCTGACCACTCAGGCATCTCAGGCCTCCTCACATGGCAGCTTTTGTTGGGGATGGTGACAAGGATATAGCAAAAGAACAGCATTCTCTTTCAGGATGTATCTCTTAGTACAGGCAGCAGAAGGCTGTCTGGTGATGAGAGTGCCTTTGGTCTTCACAAACACCATTAGTCCTGATTAAACGAAATCTCAAGGAAAGTAGGTAAGATCAATACGGCTCCTTAAACAAAGACGCTCAGCATCTCCTACTGACAGCAATGTTTCTGCACTTACACTTTTGCTCGCTGATCCCGGTTTGGCCCATGATAGAGATAGACTCTTAGTTTGTTGTTGCTCACACATTTCTCTACTTCATTTTTCCAATGATGGATCAGGGAAGCGGGACAGACGATCAGTGTTTTACAGGAAGTAAACTCCAAGCAGTCTTGAAAGGGGAAAAGAACCAACACCCAGTTTTACTCAGTAAATAGCCTTTACCTTCTTAAGGGCACTACCTCTTCTCTTGACTGACTTTCTTCCTTCAATCAGTATTTTTAACAACTGCT
This sequence comes from Equus przewalskii, assembly GCF_037783145.1. Taxonomy (NCBI): domain Eukaryota; kingdom Metazoa; phylum Chordata; class Mammalia; order Perissodactyla; family Equidae; genus Equus; species Equus przewalskii. Next base: position 2,931,973 of record NW_027228750.1, read on the forward strand.
ACTCTTCTTTCTACACATAGCTGACAGTAAAATAGAAAATGAAAGAGTCTTATAACCCAAAACACTTAATTTTCCTCTATAGAAGTGTCAGAGAGGCTAAAGAGGGAGAGGAACATGAATACATGACCTCAATCTAAAAAAAACAATGCACTTTCACAGAGCAGCCAGAAGGTAGAAGCTGGATCATTTCCTAACTTTTCCTGAGTTGATTCATTACAGGGGAGTATTATTATCTTTTTCTGAAAAGCATAACTTAATTACACCTACATTAAAATATAAGTATAAAAACCCTTTCTAAGAGAAGCAAACATGACTTTAGAACCAGTTAGTGATGGAGTATTTGTACCACTGCTCCCTCACCCCTTTGTGGGGGTGTGTTGCGGTGCGGGTGTGTGTGTGCACACGCGCACATGCTGCTACTCCACACAGGGACACAGGATCCAGCTGCAACAGTGGTCATTAGAGGCCTTGAGAGCAGACGGCCACAGATTCTGTTAATGATCTAACCAACCAAGATATGTACTTGTGTACATGGCAGTTTGTATGCGGTGTTGTCCATGCATAATATACAGGACCTTTAAAGTACTTATACAGTTATTACATTTTAAAAACAGAGGTTGAAATAAGATAAATTGTCTAGGATCTGGAAACTTCTGGACTTTCAGAAGCACAGAAAACAGCTTCTGCCACAGTGGCTAAAATTTGAATTTGTGACAGATCTTCCTTAAAAAAATAATATATTAACTAATTTGCATCTATCCTATAGTTATATCCTCAACATGAACAAAAATAATCATTACTAAGTTTAAACTAAGTCTTCTAGAGCCTTAGCTTTCTCCCTAAAATTTTTTCTAACCACAGATCAAGCTAAGTTTATATCCAAAGAGAAAAACTGATTGCTTATAATTAGCATATTCAGCATCAAAATGACACCATAGGAAAGCAGTCCAATATTGGTTTTCCAATAGATTAATTAAATATGACCAAAGGTGTCCTTTCCTAGCTTAAAAATGTCCATTCTTCGTTGGCTCAAATGATTTAGGAAATGGCAGGTCATTGAGGTGCCATATACCATCTTTGGAAAGCCAAGTCAAAGGTGGGTTTTCGTCTTTTTCTTTGTTTTCCTCCTGATTCTTCTGGGTAAGAATGAGTGCAATCATTGTCAGAGTTTTTCCTAATCCCATATCATCAGCTGGAAAATAAAAACAAAGATAGGAGAGTCAATTACTTAGGGCAAAGAATCAACTCAGCTTCAAGAGAAGAAACCACTGGCAGACATTGGCCCTTGTTCTGCCGTCAGTGCCATTCCAGCCCCTGTTCTTCGCCTACTCTAACGAATCCTTCATCTTTCTTATGAAAATGAACCCTAGCTCTTGCTACTTTGAGATCTAAATCAAAGATAATTACTATGACTTTTGTAAAACTAAAAATTTGTCGTTTAGATCTTATTCCAGACTCCACGTTATACTGTTACTTATCTAATGCATTCATTGATGTCTATCTCAGTTGGATGAGGTTGCCTAGTCCTTTTATTTGTTACCCCTAAAAGCAAAAAGATCCAGTGCACATATCCTACGACCTACTTACTGGTGCTACCACATTTCTGGAGTTAGAGTTAACTCGAACCGTCCTCCTTCCCTTAATGTATTCATCAAAGAGGAGCATAAATTAACATCTCTTGGGTACTGTCATTATGCCAGTCATGGAGCTTATTTAATTTACTCTTTATACTCTATAAAATAGTATCATCCTCATTTTAACCGTTTAAATAATCATTCTGACATAAGCAGAAGTAAAATATCACAGCATGGGCTCTGATTCAAATTCTGGCTCTGCCACTGTGCAGAAAGAGTTAACACAGCAGGCCTGACTACTATCCTAGGAAAGGCCTGCTTACAAGGCTGGCCCTTGACTGACATCAGGGAACTCAGATGTAAGGAGGGTTCCCACCATTCCCATAGCTGATAAGAGTGGCTCATTGTGCCAAAACTGTTTGTCTGAACAACATGGTTTATGCTGAACATCTGCTTTCCTTTTGGGAGCATAGAATTTCAGTACCTACCAGGCTGAAGCTGCCAATGTGACCAGCCCCCCATAAAAATCTCGGGTACAATGTTGGCAACATTTCATATGTGTCATCACAGCTCACTGCCAGGAGAATTAAGTCCTGTGTGACTCTATTGGAAAAAGCCTATGGAAGCTTGCACCTGGTTTCCCCTGGAGTTTGCCCCATGAGCCTTTTCCCTTCGCTGCTTCTGATTTGTATCAAATCAAAACAATTTTATTATTTTTTAAATTATTATTTTATAGTAAATTATAGCCATGAGTATGACTATATGCTGTGCATCCTCCTAGGAAATCATCAAACCTGGGGGTGGTCTTGGGAACCCCCAACACAGCCGCTTACTAGCCATAGTGGACATCTGTCATGTTTTCTAGAAGTTGAGCACCTTGGGAAATTCTGAATCACCAAAGCAGAGCCTGGAAAACTTGCTTTCTAGGCCCTCCTGCAGGTAAGGCACTGGCAGCATGACCTGGCTCTCCAGAACACATGTACTCACTAAGACTTCGGTTCGGATGTGAGCCACTTGAGAAAAGAGGCTCCCTGTGAAATCCTTTTTGCAGGAAGGGGTGGAGACAGAGGTGTCCAGCTTTGGGGTGGCAATGCTTTCCTCTGGTGCTTAATGGAGCAAAGCAGCCACAAGGGTTTCCATAGGACGCTCAGTTTATTACTTGGCTTTGATCATGCTCCTAGGAGTTTGTCCTCCAGCCTGGCCCTCCACTCACCCAGAGAGTCTGGAGGCCACCAAAGAATAAACTCGCCCTCTGCTTCAGCAGCCAGAGTCAGCCTCTACGCTCGCAAATAAGACCTGATGGATCCTACAGCTATGTACTCTTAAGGATACTGTAACCTCTCTACACCTCAGTTTCCTCATCTGTAAAAGGGGGCATTATAGAACTCACCCCATAGCGCTGTTGAGAGGAGCGAATGAAATAATACAACGGCACATTTGTTAGCTCTTATCATAATACCAGACTTACCCAGAATTCCTCCTTGTGGCTTCTGACTTTCCCGCCATAGTAACCAGGCTAACGCCTGCTTCTGGTGCAGGAGCAAAGGGATCTGACAAAGGTAATGACCAAAGTTAGTATTGATTCCTCATGACAGGCTATACTGCATCATGTCACAGACTCTGCATTCTACGCTTTTACTTTCCAAAAGTGATCCTCCCAAAATTCTAGTTATCATATAAGCTGTTCTTTGCACCCTGAAGTCCTTGACTCCACCCTGTCACCTGAGGTAACCATACACCCTGGACTGCCCAGGACAGTTGTAGTTTATGCCTACTGTCCAGCATATCTATCAAAAACCCCCTCTCTCCCTCTCAAGTGAGAATCCTGGTTTGTCTGTTCAGTTAACCAAAGTCGGTTTCTACTGCTTGCAACCAAGACCTTTGACTGGTCACCTGACTTTCACCCGCCATTTGGTTGGCTTTTCTTCATTATCTCTTAAATTTGACTCTCCTCTCTGTGGCCAACATCCCAGTATGCCCTGCTAGTCATAAATTTCAATAGCCTTTGAACTGGTGTCCCCCTTCTAGTCTTTCCTTACTCCAGTTTATCTTGTATTCCATGATGAAAATAATCTTCAGAAAACACCCCTGCTCAAAATTCCACAGTGATTCCATATTCTCTCTTGAGCTACTCCAATCTAAGTTCCTTCCCCAATGCTGGGCTCCACAGCAAGGGAGTCCTCTTGCTCAGTAACATCAGCTAATGCTCCCAGCTCAGGTACTAACGTCACCCAATCATCACTTATATAATACCAATCTCTGTATCTTCCCTCTAATCACCACTCTAACTGAAGTGTTTGGTTTCTATCCTCTTTGCTATCATTAGGCTTGCAGCTTCTTCAAGACACAAAGTAGACAGGCAACAAATAATTACTGACCCAGAGTGACTTTTCCTTTATTTTGAATCCCTCTTGTAGTTTGTATACAGTCTATATAGTACATTACAATGCACATTTCATCTTTGCCTTAGAGTCACTTTCTAATTGTTTTATATATATTGTATGTGCACTTTCACCCTAACTAGTTCATTAAAAGCAGCAATTCCTTTGCATCCTTGTAGCACCTAGTGAAGCTTAATAAATGGATCCTTTATTGCTACAGACATATATAACTATGACTTTAAGAAAAAAAGTGGTTTTTTTCCTTCTCATTGCTAAATGGAAAAGGAGAAAATACTCTAAGAGAAGCCACCAAAGCACTATCTGTAGGAAAGATGCATCAGAATGGCGCTCTGCCAGGCAGCTTCACAGGGATCTCTCTCCTTATGAGCGCTGGGACAGCCACAGGACACTCTGCACCCTGAGTCTTCCCCAGCTCACCCTCAGCCCAGCCGGATCCTCTGCCACAGCTGTCTCGCCAGGACGTGACTCAAGTGATCGATGCAGCTCATCGATGGCTTCAGTTGTGATTTTCCACGCGGCATGAAGGCACTCTTGGGGTGCAGGGCCTGCACACACATAGGTGTTACCCAAAGGTGTCACAAGTATTAAGTCCTCACTATAGCTGCAAAAAGGCAATTCATCAGCTGCCAGATGATGGGTCCATGCGGACTACAAATTCTTGCCTCCAGATTCTCCTAGCCTCACAGGCTCCTCTCTCCCCATTCTCTATGTTTTTCTGAGCTTTTTAAATCACATAAACAATTATTATAATAAAGGACAAAATAATAGAAAGTATAATGAAAAAATAAGATAATCCATAATATCTTTGGTATTTTTTTCTTCAGCTTTGAAGAGGTGGCAGAGAAAAAGATAATGCCGTCAGTATTTTAGGAAGCAAAGATCACTAGGGCTGGAGGCAAAGAGGAAAAGCCAGCAACAGAAAAGGCCAAGCGGGACCGGCCCAGTGGCATTGCGGTTAAGTTTGCACGTTCCACTTCTCAGCGGCCCAGGGTTCACCGGTTCAGATCCTGGGTGCGGACATGGCACTGCTTGGCACACCATACTGTGGTAGGTGTCCCACATATAAACTAGAGGAAGACGGGCACAGATGTTAGCTCAGGGCCAGGCTTCCTCAGCAAAAAGAGGAGGACTGGCAGTAGTTAGCTCAGGGCTAGTCTTCCTCAAAAAAAAAGAAAAGGCCAAGCTAGGTGAAGTTCAGGCAGAGAGGTAGGGACGGCCCCTCAAGTGCACGTCACAAGCTGACTGCACTGCACTCAGAAATACTTCAGTGCTGTTAACCTGCACGCTCTATGTAGAGAATTTCTACTGACATTAGTTAATAACTATAGGTACCTCAGCTGGTTGCAATTTTAGGAATGAAGTATCTCAAATAAGAAGTTTCTAGACAAATAAAAATTAATTATTTAAGTGTTAAAATGTTTTTAAATAAAAACCGTTTTAATAGAATTCTTTCCGAAACATATTACATACTTTCTTACCTTAATAATCTAACATAATTTAATTTTTCTCTAGGTGACTCACAGTCACCATTATGATTACTGAGTGATGCTATAACAGACCAATGTTCTCAAAACTGTCCTGAGCAGCCACGACTATCAGCACTTTAACAAGTGTGATTTCTCTGTTCCCTTTTTGTGATCTTAGCTTCATCTTGCACAGTATCTATTTCTTATTTCCCTTGTTAACTACTGCTCTTCCACTTTCTCCTCTGCCTTCCTTTTCTCCCTTTCCTCTTCTCTCTTTTACTCTCTCTTCATCTCTAGCAGTTCCTAACTGGAGACAACTGGCTTGAGCTTTTCCAGTTATTACCAGCCAACCTGAGCTCCTGCCTCCAGATCAGCAAACCAACCAACCATATGACATATTTGAGGCTCTACTTGGAATTTTCATTCTGCAGTTACTTCTGAATTCATCATTCTCTGGGAAGTTCAAGATGGAAACAGTTAAATAGGGTATGACTGCTCTCTACAGGTCTACTGGTCATCGGTCTTCACTCATGTCACTCCTCCGCTCTGTCCTAACACACACTCAGAAGGAATACAGATGTATCTGCTGGTCTACCTACCTCAGCATGATGTGCGTTCGAGTTTTCATTCACAAACATTTACTGCCTGACTCCCACGTCGCGGCGGCCACTTGGCTGACTGAGCAAAGTCAGTGAACAAGGTAGACACAGTCTGTGCCCTCAGAAATCTAAACAACACTGTGCAGAGCTCCGCTGAGCATCATGATCCTTATTACATGGGCAACTTACAACTCAGGAATGACCTCTCCCTCCACCTGGTCACAAAGACGCCTACTGGGCAGCATTTAATCACAGGGGTAGCTGTGCACACTAGGGCCAGGCCCTTGGGTCTTACCTCTGTAGCACTGACTGGGTCCTCCAACAGCTACCTGGCAGGCAGCCTTTCCTCCGAGAGAACCCAGAGGCTGGAGATTGGGACCCTGCAGGGGCTTGGGAGGCACCAAGTGGGGTGGGTCAGTGGCAGTTTTGGTGAAGTTACTCTGTTGTGGTACTTGAGCGTTACTCTTCTCATTAGTGCCTGCTCAAAACACAAGGGAAAAGAGATCAAAGCTCAGAAAAGTGAAGGCATTACATGTGTGAGGCAAGGTCAAGAGAGGGCGGGATTGCCACCACTCCAATAAGCTAGGGAAGGCTTCCTAGAAAGCGTAGCATTTAAACAGTTTCTTAAACAATGGGAAAGGGACTTGAGGCCACAAGAAATAGGACAAAGATTTTATAAGTCGCAGATATAATTTAAAAGAAGACGCAGAAGTAGATAAAATGGAAAGGTGAACGAATCAACATATTCTTCATTGAAACGGCTTCTCGAATGTCTCCAATAAAGTTCACGCCCACGCAGAGTTCTGGGGCCTAACCCATTTTACCTTGCTCAGGTGAGAGGGCGAGAGCACGGAGGGCTTCCTCCAACCCCTGAATTTGCTTGAACAACTTCTGACCCTTGTCTGGAAGAACCTGGATGTTCACCGATGCCAGTGTGCTCTGAAAAACAGATCCTATAAAATGGACCTCTCCTCTCAAGTTGTCAGAAAGACAGTTTCAGATTAAAACTGCCTAAAATGCCAAAACTCTGAAATTATGATCTTTTAACTATTTGTGTGAAAACCAGAACTTTTTTTTTAAACCCAGTTGACCTACCAAGAAAAGGCAGAAACTAAACATCCACCCATAAAACCTTTCCCACATTAACATGTTTAACTCCTTTGTGGAATCCCGTATCTGCCCATAGTAAGCAAGGCTCTGACCTTAAAAACAAAACACAAGTCAGTGGTTACCTTCTTCTGTTTCAGTTGTGTTGTGAGGTACACACGTTGGGCTGCTGAGTTTGAAGGTTCTACCTTCTTAGAAACACCTGAGGCAGGAGATGCTCTTCTTTGCAAACTTTCATCAGGGACTTTAAGGTTTTCCTTCCTCTGTGAGTCTGGAGTGAAGTCAAAGAGTAAGGGGCTCCCTGGCTCAGAGGAAACAGAAATAACATCATCTTCCTCACTGTCACCACTGCTGGTGTCAGCTCCTCGCCTCTCTCCCATGGAACGGCCTGCAGCCGGTAGAGCAGACTGTGTGGCTGGTCCTTTTGGGGCAGGCACATGGCGAGTCTCCACTGGCGCCTGGAAATGCCCCTTGAGCAGCCCCTTCTGGATGGTCTGCGCACTTGGGTCCTCCTTTGTCTTTGTTCCTCTGGCCTCCCAACTCTTGGGGTTCTCCTTGCTGAGGTGCTCCCCTTGTGGGGCTTTGCTTATTGGGTTTTGGCTGAGAACAATTCGAGGCAAAGGCTCGGTTTCCTTTTCTCTCAGAGGTTCTGATTCTTTTTGGACATGATGACTTTCACCACACGATTTCTCCTGAGGAGACACAGATGGTTTTCTAAGCTCATTATCTTGGCACTCTTTGGATTTAATCTCAAAAACGTTTCTTTTGTGCGTCCCTTCAATGTCCTTTGCTTCACGCTGCAACTCTGTTTTCTCCCCTCGCTGATTCTCTTGAACTGTAGCTTGTTTTTCCTTCACCACCAGGCCAGATGACAGATCTTTCTCCATCCAGCAGTTAGACTCAGGCTTCGGTTCCTTCTTTTGATCCAAGAACAGATCTCTCTTTTCCCTTTGCTCCTTATCAGCCATCTTTTCCTCATCTTCGCCTTTGATGAACTGTTTCCAGAGAGACGGCTCTTGATTCTTGTCCAGTGCCTTGAATGGGTTTCTCTGCTGGCCGGAAGGGTAACGAAATGGCTCAGACGCACGCTGAGACTTATTGGTTACAGAGTGCTCTTTGGAATTAGGATCCTAAAAAGACAAAAAATAACAATCTTAATATAAAATACTAATGCAAACTTCATATCTAGAATGCCTTTTTTCAGAGGAAATGGAAATACAGTAAAAGCAGTCCAATATTTCTGAACACTCCTGGGATCATGTCTGCCTCTAGAAAAGACTATGTGCCAAACTCACAAAGTAGTAGTTTCTTAACAGCACCTTTAATGCTTGGTTCCTTCTCCATCTGTGATCACTGCTTTTCCCCGTCCCCCGAGGAAGATTTGCCCTGAGCTAACATCTGTGCCAATCTTCCTCTACTATGTATGTGGGTTGCTGCCACAGCATGACCACAGACGACTGGTGTAGGTCCACACCCAGGAACCAAACCCAGGCTGCTGAAGCAGAGTGTACCAACTTAACCACTAGGCCACAGGGCCAGCCTGTGATCACTGCTTTTCCAGGCCTCAAGGAAAAGCAGTAACCAAATCAAAGTGCCTTTACAACAGCAATAGCCACAATACACATTTTTCATGAAAAACCTACTCTCCTAGCAACTTTCGAATATGTAATACAGTATTATTAAATATGTACTCTCAAGATGAACTTTTCCCTAAACCTAAATGGTGTCCTGTGCTTGCTTTGATTTTGGCACTGTGGGAATATAGAATCATAAGTTCAAGCTACCCCTCTACCGAAACAAGTCTTGTCACCCCTCTAGGTCTATCTCCTCAAGTAGTGGATATCTGTGGGCTCCCTCCTAGTTCTCCCCTTCTAGGAGCTTATGAATTATACTCAACTTATACTAATATCAAATAGAGATCAGTCTATAAAACATGGTGAAGTTAGTCAAATAAATATAAATTTTTCCCCAAATAGGAGAAAAGTGACTACATTTAAGACCTCAAAAAATATTTAAGTAAGCAGAATAGGAGGCAAATAATAAAATCTTGACTATAACCAAATAGTCCTTTGCATTAAAACTCTCAACGGGGTCTACTTGCTTAAAGCAAAGACGGTCTTTCAGAGACAGTATGATGAAGACCAGTTTATACCACACTTCAAGGTCTTTTCAGATGGTGCTGAAGATTAAACCATCTTAACAGAGCAGTTTTAAGAATAGATGAATAATTCCTACCTGCCACGGGATATATCCACACCACTGCTTCCCCTCTGTCTTACTTTTAATGCATCTGAAGAACAATCTAATGAAGTAAAAAACACAAAGAATCAAGGCTGTGAAAATCCATTAAAACAAGATAAGTTTGTTTTTTAACCCAAGGAAATATCTTGCAGCTATTTGACAGTAGTTTTGAAAGGTCATTTGAAACCAATTATTCTTATATGTACATTATTTTTTTATTTTTTATTGAGATATAATTAACATATAATATTAGTTTCAAGTATACAACATAATGATTCAATATTTGTATATATTGCAAAATGATCACCACAGTAAGTCCAGTTAACATAGTTACAAAATGTTTTTTCTTGTGATGAGAACTTTTAAGACCTACTCTCCTAGCAACTTTCAAATATGTAATACAGTATTATTAAAAATGTATATTTAAATTGTTTTACCACACAGGGTATTTTGAGGTCTAAGAAGTGAAAGAATAGAGATGTCATGGTAACCAGAGGGTATGCACAAATTTATTTTTTTCACTCTTTAAAGAATGACTGAAATTGATCAGCAATGGCTGCTAAAATCAGGAACAAAAACAGATATTATGTGTCCCTAATGGGAACCCTCAATACTACCGAGGAAAACAAAAAAAAACACCAAGCCAAGCCAAACCAAAACAAACTTGGTCAAACTCCCAGATGCAATTACCAATTTACAGGAAATATAAACAATAGAGGAACACATAAAACTAGACCATGGGGGTGTAATCTGCAAAATCTTGACAATGGGATATACTTTGTGACAAACAACTTGATTCCTTCAACAAATAAATCACAAGGGAGAAAAAAAGATGGAGGGGAAATATAAGAGACTTAAAAGGCAATCAATTGCGGGGCCAGCCCTGCGCAGCAGCAGTTAAGTATGCACATCCTGCTTTGGCGGCCCAGGGTTCGCCGGTTCAGATCCCAGGTGCGGACATGGCACCCCTTGCCAAGCCATGCTGTAGTAGGCGTCCCACATATAAAGTAGAGGAAGATGGGCATGGATGTTAGCTCAGGGCCAGTCTTCCTCAGCAAAAAGAGGGGGATTGGCAGCAGATGTTAGCTCAGGGCTAATCCTTCTCAAAAAAAAAGACAAGCAATTGCAATCTGTGGATTTTCTTTAGATCTTGATTTAAACAAATAAACAAAAACTGCAAAAAACAAATGATTTTGCTATTTGTGAATCGACTGGGAATTTGCACTCCAACTGCCTTTAAAAAATAGAGTCCATATTTTTTGGAGCTACATACTGAAGAAATGATGTTATCTGGGATCTGTTTCAAAATATGGAAAGCACTGGGGCGTGGAGTGGGTAGGGTATATGCGGAACAAGATTAGCCAGGAGTTGGCGACTGTTGAAGCTCATGTCCTGCATTATTCTACCCTGTCTACTTTTGCATATATTTGCAACCTTCCATTAAAGAAAAGACTGAATATAGATTTATATCCCACTGCAAGACGCTCTTTGCACACACAAACACAACCCACACTCCAGCTACACCAGAAAAGGCTACACTGCCCCATTCCCAAATTAAGCCATGCACTCTTCAGCCGACCGGACTTTGCATGTATACCTCCCTCCATCCTTTATCCTTATTTTCCCACTATCTCCCCCGTCACCAGCTGTAAAAGTCCTACAGGTCCCTCAAGGCCCAGTTCAAGTCATACTTCCTTTGCAAGATTTTCCCACATTCCCTTCCCTGTTCATCCGTCATATTGCTTCTGTATTTTTGTAGCATTTAGTGGCATTACACTTGTATCTGCCCGTCTGCTCAACTGTATTTTCAGCAACAAGAAAGCAATAACAATGTATGACCTCTTTATTCCCAACTGTGCCTTGCCTATTGTATATAATTGTTAATTATTGCTGAATGAAATAAAATCAATTGATGTTTTCATTTCCTAAAATGACTCCTCAAAAACTTTTAATCAGTTAAAGAAACACTTTTAAAGTACATATTTTATTTAACTGTTTAAATAGGTAATATACGCAATCAAAGAGCATAAAATGACAGTGAAAAGCACGCCCTCACCATACCCCATCTGCCCAGTTCACATTCCTCCCAAGTAACCATTCCTATTAATTTTCTGTTCACCTTTCAGAGATTTTTTTTAGTGAATATTCAGATCAATATAAATACATATTCTGTATCTATTCCTTTTCTACTCAAATGGGTAGCATAGTATACATACTACTAAATACTTGCTTTCATTTTTTTAAATTTAACAATATGTCTTGGAGATTCTTCTATAAGAACATATACATAAAGGGCTTCCTTACATGTATTTTTGTTTACAGCTGCACAGCTTTTTATACAGCTGCATAGTTTTCCACTATATGGATGTTCCATTATTTATTTAGCCAGACCCCTCCTGATGGACAGTTTGGCTGTTTCTAATCCTTTACTATTAACAGCAATGTCACAACGAATAACCCCGTGCATACGTCATTTCACATGTGCTTTAATTTGTCTGTGGAGAAACTCCTTATTTCTCAAATTGTGTATTAGTGCCTTCTCGGCTTCTCTTGATCAAGTTAGCTTCTAGGGGTATTTTTTTATTAGTTCTCTTTCTGCTGTTTTCTAACTCATTAAATTAGATTTTTATCTACATTAATTCCTTTTTTCTGTTTTCTTTCAGTTTAATTTCTTATTCTTTTACTAACTTCTTAAATTAGTCCCATGATATACAACATGAATCACAACAATCTGAGTCCTAATTCAAAATTAATCCTGAAGAGGTTTCGATCACTTAATGCCATTACTTCACCTGGCTGTATAAGCAAAGATGAATGAGCCCAAAATGGACATGTATTTCCTAAAAGTCAAGTAACTCACAATTTTCCCTTTCAAGCTCACAATTTTTAAAAAAATTTATTGGTCTCTTTTTTTCACTGCAATAGGATATTACACTGAACATATGTAATAAAACTTCTGAAATGTTTTGATTGTATAAAAATTCAAAGTACTGGCTACTATTAGGGAGTACTACTTATCAAAATTTTTATTTATCAAAATAAATCAAGAACAAATTGCCGCTGTTGTTTAAAGTATATCAAGTACTTAAGATCTTTACAGAAAGAACATTTTGTAAATAGTATCTATTTTAAAGCCCAAGCCTTGGAGACATCCTGGAGAAGGGCAAGATTTGGAGAAAGGAAGAAACAACACACTGTGCGCTAGGCACAGCGCTAAGAATGCTTTACTTACATTTTTATTAAAGTCAATCTGGATGGACATCTGTGTTTTGGGGATAAAAACTGTTATGTTGGGGCCAGCCCCGTGGCCGAGTGGTTAATTTCGCGCACTCTGCTTCGGCAGCCCGGGGTTTCGCTAGTTTGAATCCTGGGCATGGACATGGCACCACTCATCGGACCACGCTGGGGTAGCATCCCACATGCCACAGCTGGAAGGACCCACAACTAAAGATACACAACTACGTACCGGGGGGTTTTGGGGAGAAAAAGGAAAAATAAAATCTTCAAAAAAAAAAGTGTGTTATGTTTATTAAATTGTAAATCAACAAAGAAAGCAGTGGAAATATATTCTCACAGAGAAAGCAAATATTGATTCCACTATGAAGAAGAGCATAATTTCTGCAATATATTAATCAATTATTTTCCAGGACATAGGTTATAAACAACAATGATGAAGCAATCAGCTAAAAGAAGCCAGACCTCTGTTAACTCCATCTTCTTCACCAGAAGACAAATCCTCCCTTCTTACTAAGGTTGACTGTCTGAGCCAGCATCCCAGGGTCAATCACGTTCACTTCCGCCAGGCTGGGATGCTCTCAGGCTCCACAATCATCCTCTATTGAATCCCAGTCCTACCACATAATTAGCTCTGAAACTGAAGACACCTCATTTGACTGGCCCCTATGGCAGTTTCCTTTTCTGCGAAACGGTAAAAAATAAAAAAAGTACCTACCTCATATGGTCACAATTAATACATGTAAAGATAAAAGAATCAAGACCCCAAAGCCTGACCCATATTAAGGACTTGATCAATAACAGCAATCATTAGTTCACTCTTGCCAACCACCTTGCTTATTCCCTACATCCACACTTCCGCTTATGGCCCAGAACACTTCCTCGTTATTTTCTCTATCCACATTTTAAAGGTCATTCAAGGCCAAGTTCAAGTCTCAATTCCTCCACTTTCTCAGTAATCTTCACCAGCCTTAATCCTTTACCGTAGTCCTTACAGTCACAGAAACATCTGGCATTTGAACACATCCAAGTTGGCATGCTGACATATACAGTCAGACTGCTTGCCAACCTTCATATATCTAACACTTATGCCAAATGTGTCACAGGGCCCTTAGGAATACGGGCTCACTTCTTTATAGGTTCCAGCACCGGAAAAACAAAAAGCCGGATTTCTACCTCATCCTATTACACTAATATTCAAGATGGAACAAAATGTAAATGTAAAAAATGAAACCGTAAATGTTCTAAGAACAAAACAGGTGAGTCTTGTTGTAATCCTAAAGTGAAAAAGGCTTTTCTAAGCATGACACAAAATCATGCAGCTGAGAGAGAAAGGATTTAATAATTTTGACTACATAAAAATTTTAAACTTCCATATGGTAAAAATACTACAAGCAAAATTCTAAGACAAAAGGCAAACTGGGAAAAGTAATTGCTACACATATTATAAAGGGCTAACATCCTTTACATTATAAGGATTACTTCTATTCTACTGCATGATACCCGACAGCACCTATCAAGTTCTGGTGTTAGCAAGTGGGGTTCTTCATGGGTTGGTGGGGCCTGAGGTCCCTCTGCATGGGTCTGGCTCAGGTCCAAATGCCTCTCTGTCATCAGCCTAGACAGTCATCTTTGGGCTAGATAATCTGCACGACAACTTTACCTAGTAACCAACCACGCAAGGAGTTTGCTAGACATGCAAAGATTCAAATGTTATTAAAAATGAAATATTGTGAACATCCCACTACATCCAGTTATTTAAAGAACTAAAAGTTGTTTTACACATTTATAGATTAAAAAAGTATTTCCATTTATTTTAACCCCATATCCTTGAGTATAAAAGTTGAAAAAGAGAGAAAGAAGAGAAGAGAGAACATGAACTCAGTGACAATGTCCAACATTTATAAATCAAAGTGTGCCACATCATTCATGTCAAGGCAAGAGTTCTTCCCTCTGGTTCTACTGAATGACTATTATCATTTTCTTTATTGCCCGCACATAGAGAGTCATGACAGGAGGGTCGGTCAAACACTGGTGAGTGGTACCATCTGGTGTTTATGTCAAAGAACTGCACACAAATGCAGCTAGGCTCCAAGGTACGAAAAATGGGCATCCCACCCTCACCTTGGCTTACTCCTTCCCTCCGTCACTCCGCTGTACCTGTCTCCTAGCTATATTAAACTTTAAACATATGGTATTAATTTAAGGATGTAAAGTACTTTAAGTTCTTGAAAATAAAACCCAGTTTTGGGGAAGAAAAGGCTGTATTCCCAGAGGTCATTCTCTAGAGTTACAGGGGTTCGGGCTAAATGCCCTTACTGTCTGGTAAGGAAGTCATCACACATGGGCTTATCTATTTCTGTTTGAATTCCCAGCCTGTACTACTTAATAAGGTACTTTGCTTTTATTGTGTTTTGTTTTTAATTCATTGTGTGTTTTAGAACTGTATTTTATTTGTCTTAAAACAACCATTTTAAAGCTCCAGTAAGTACTTCCTAGTAATAGTGTTCTAGATTTGGATTAAAAGAAATACCTTTAGCATACTTTCTCACCCCCTATTTTAAAATAATGATCACCTCTCAGCCTCATCTACCCAGTATGAAGAATGTTAAATGATAAGTTCTCAAAATTCTATCTTCAGCCCAAACCTTTCTTCGGAGACGCACACTCACTTTTCTCGCGGGTTTCACATATATGTAGGACATGATTAGTCCAAAGCTGTGTGTTAGCCACACAGTCCAGTCCTCTACTGATGTTACCGTCCCTTCCTTCTCTTGCTTAATGGTAAACTCACCACTCATAAACCCCAACTTAGCAACCATAAACTGAGCACTGACAATGCATCAAACCCAGAGTAAGTGCATCACACACATGACCTCACTGAATCCTCACAACCCAGGAAGTCGGGACTCTCATGGTCACATTCCAGGTGAGAAAATGGAAGAAGCAGCACGCTTAAATGCCCTACTAGGACACGCGTCTAATCAGTTCTCTTTCAGGAAGTTTTCTCCAGTCTCAGCACCCAACTCCACCACCACCGCCTCAATCCAAGCCCATCATCTCTCACTTAAGAGAAAAGGGATGGATCTGGAATCTGTTAGACCTGGGTTTGAATCCCAGCAACGCCACTTCATAACCATGGGACCTCAGACTCCTTTTCTAACCTTTCTAAATGTTCCTTCATCTGCCTGTAAAACACAGAAATTGAAACCTATCACAGAAGATTCTATGAAGATAAGAGATAATAAATACTCCATGTAATAGGCATTCAATTGTACCTACTATTTCAGTGGTCTCCTTGCCTCCAGTGACTTCACTTTCTAATTATCCTCCATTGTTCTTCTTTTAATGCAAATTGGATCAAAACTTCTTCAGTGGCTTCTTATCACCTAGAACAGTGTTTCTCCACGGTAGAAGGACCCCAGGAGTATGTAAACAGTGTCAGGCCTCAGGAGAACATCCTGATTTCATGCACTGGAGGCTTACCAGCCCCACGGTAGCAGCAGAAAACAATCAAATAGTGAAATTTTTAAAAATTCTATTTACAATAGCATCAAAAATCAAAAATACTGAGAACTAAGTTTAACAAAAAGGGTATAGGAACTCTACAATGAAAACTATTAAATAATGTCGAGATAAATTTTAAAAGTTATAAATAAATACACCATGTTCATGGATTGGAAGATCAATATTAATGTCAGTTCTCCCTAAACTGACCTATACAGATTCAATGTAATTCCCAACAGTGCGTTATGGAAACCTTGTAGAAATTTAAAAGGTTGATTCTACATTTTATATGGAAATTCAAAGGACCTAAAAAAGCCAATCTTGTAAAAGAAGAAAGCTGGAAGACTCACACTATCTTATCTGATTGTGTAAGATAGGGAAATGAATCCATGGAATAGACAAGCAAGTCTAGAAATAGATCCAAATATGTGGTCAACTGCTTTTTCACAAAGGTGCCAAGCACTTCCATGGGGAAAGGGAAGTCTTCAAAAAACAGTGCTGAAACAATTGAGTAACATTCATTCAATAAAATATGGAAAGATAAATGAACTTCTACTCCTGTCTCATAAGATACCCCAAATTAACTTGAGGTAAATAATAGACTAAAAAAAAAAGCCATGAGGAAAGTCTCTTCAATAAAGGGTGCTGGGAAAACTGGGCAGCCACATGCAAAAGAACGAAAATACACCATTATCTTACACCATACAGAAAAATTAACTCCAAATGGATGAAAGACTTGATGTAAAACCTGAAACCATAGAATTCCTAGAAGAAAACATAGGCAGTACACTCTTCGACAATGATCTTAGCAGGATCTTTTTGTTTTTCTTTTTCTTGAGGAAGATTAGCCCTGAGCTAACATCTGCTGCCAACCCCCCCTTTTTGCTGAGGACGACTGGCCCTGAGCTAACATCTGTGCCGATCTTCCTCTATTTTATGTGGGACGCCTGCCACAGCATGGCTTGACAAGCAGTGCATAGGTCCACACCAGGGATCTGAACTGGCAAACCCCAGGCCACCGAAGCAGAGTGTGCGAACTTCACTGCTGCACCACCAGGCTGGCCCCAACAGTATCTTTTTTAATACCATATCTCATTAGGAAAGGAAACAAAAGAAAAAATAAATAAATGGGACTATGTCAAACTAAAAAGCTTCTGCACAGCAAAGGAAACCATCAACAAAATGAAAAGATACCCTAACAATTGGGAGAAGATATTTGCAGATCATATATCTGATAAGAGGTTAATATCCAAAATATATAAAGAACTCATACAACTCAACAACAAAAAACAAGCAACCCAATTAAGAAATGGGCAAAGGATCTGAGACATTTTCCCAAAGAAGATATACAGAGGGCCAACAGGCACATGATTGTGTAAGGATACATTACTAGTAGTGATTAACATCACTAATTATTAGGGAAATGCAAATCAAAACTACAATGAGATATCACCTCACTCCCATCAGAATGGCTATAATTAACAAGACAGGAAACAAGAAGTGCTGGAGAGGATGTGGAGAGAAGGGAACTCTCATACACTGCTGGTGGGAGTGCAAACTGGTGCAGCCACTACAGAAAACAGTATGGAGATTCCTCAAAAAATTAAGAATAGAAATACCATACAATCCAACTATTCCACTGCTGGGTATTTACCCAAAGAACACAAAAACATGCATACTGAAAGATACAAGCACCCCCACGTTCATCGCAGCATTATTCACAATAGCCAAGACTTGGAAACAACCCAAGTGCCCATCAGGGGACGAATGGATAAAGAAGATGTAGTATATATACACAATGGAATACCACTCAGCCATAAAAAAAAAAGATGAAATCTTGCCATTTGTGACAACATGGATGGACCTTGAGAGTATTATGCTAATGGAAATAAGTCTGATGGAGAAAGTCAAATACCATATGATGTCACTCATAAGTGGAAGATAAAAACAACAACAACAAACAAAGATATAGATAGAGAGATCAGATTGGTGGTTACCAGAGGGGAAAGGCGGAGCGGGGAAGGCAAAAGGGGTATAGGGCACATGTGTATGGTGACAGACGATAATTAGTCTTTGGGTGGTAAACATGATGTAGTCTACACAGAAATTGAAACATCATGTACACCCAAAGTTTATATAATGTTATAAACCAGTGTTGCCTCAATAAAAAAAAAAAGCCACAAAAAAACTATAAAACTTTAGAAGAAACCACTGGAGAAATTTGTGATATTGGGGTAGGCAAAGATTTCTCAGAAAGAAGACAAAAAGCACAAACTATAAAAAAATGATAAAAAGGACCTTCGAAAAATTAAAAACTTCTGTTTTTCAAGACAAGAAAATGAAAACCATAGACTGGGAGAAAATATTCACAATACATACATCTATCTGCCAAAGAACTTGTATAGAGAATATGTAAAGAACTCTTCCAACTTAATATTAAAAAGACAAATAACAGTTTTTAAAACAGGCAAAAATCCCAAAAAGTTACACTGTATGATTCCATTTATGTAACATTTTGGAAATGACAAAATTTTAAAAATGGAGATCAGATTCATGGTTGCCAAGGGTAAGGAGGGGGAGAGAGGTGGGTGTGGTTATACAAGGACGATAGGCGCGATCCCATGGTGATGCTGTTCAATATCTTGATTGTGGTGGCAAATACACGAAACCACACGTGATAAAACTGTATAGAACTAAATGTACGCACACACACAAATTAGTACAAGTAAAACTATGTTTACAAATATCACTGGATCGTATCAGTCAATATCCTAACTGTGATATACTAAATTTTGCACAATGTTACCATTAGGTAAAGTCTACACGGGATCCCTCTGTACTGTTTCTTATATCTGCATATGAATCTACAACTATCTCAATAAAAAAATTTCTAAGAAAAAAATGGGCAAAAGATTTAAACAGATACTTCACCAAAGAAGATATACAGAAATGGCAAATAAGCATTTGAAACAAACTGTGGTATTCATAAAATGGAATTCAACTCAGCAATTTAAAGAATGAGTTACTGATACAACCACATGGCTGAATTTCACAGATATTGTTACATAAAAGCCAGACACAAAAGTATACATACAGTACGAATCAAAAGAGTGGTTGCCTGTGGTTGGGGGGGGTGCTGAAGTAGAAGGGGATCTAACAGCACCTAACGGGGTAATGGAAATACTCTATATTTTGACTGGGGTCTTGGTTATAAGGATGGGCATATACATTTCTCAAAACTCAACCAGCTGAACACTTAAGATCTGTGCATCTTATTGTATGCATAATTCAGTTTAAAAAAATAGTAGAATAGACAGTTTTCAGTTATGTAAAAATTGTGAACACGGTTCGTGAATGCCTATATTTTTTGGAAAAAATATCAATCCAGAATATATCAATTCTGAACTGAATACATATTATCTAAAGACTATCACATCTGGCTCCGGCTTTCCTGGCCTGCCTTATCTTCTGAAGTCTCCATTCAAACATCTGCTAAACTGAAACAAATGCTTGCAATTCCCTATTCATGCCTTTGGACCCTAATGCAGGGTACTGATCTGTTAAATGACCTCAGTTCTTGCCCCTAGTGAATTCCTACTTATCTTTCAATATGCATGCCATCTATATAGACTGCCATCTATACAGACGTCTCGGCCCTTCCTCTGAGTTCCATAAAAAAGAAGGGAAATGAACATTTATTGAGTTCTTAACATACATTAGACATCTTTACACATTTCCTCATTCTACTACTGGAATGAGAAAGTTGACAAATTAGTGTAAGTCCATGACTGCTGGTGGGCTGATGTGTTGGCTCCTTGAGAGTGGAGAGGGAGGAAGGTGGAGCGGTCATCCTGAAGTTAACCAGGGTCAGGCTTCTCTCAGATCAGCCAGTTGTTCAGCAGTCAGGGGTGCCAGCCCAGGAGATATCAATACGTAGAGAAATACTATTTGTCTTTTTTTTTAAAGATTGGCACCTGAGCTAACAACTCTTGCCAATCTTTTTTTTTATTTTTTCCTGCTTTTTCTCCCCTAATCCCCCCAGTTCATAGTTGTATATTTTAGTTGTGAGTCCTTCTAGTTGTGGCATGTGGGACGCCGCCTCAGCATGGCCTAATGAGCGGTGCCATGTCTGCACCTAGGATCCAAACCAGCGAAACCCTGGGCCGCCGAAGTGGAGAGCATGAACTTAACCACTCAGCCACAGGGCCAGCCCCTATTCGTCTTTTAATAAAGACTTCTAAAGAATAACCAATCCTAGGAAAACACCTGGGCTGTAACTCATCCAGGCAAAGAACAAAAAAAGCAAACACACTTCGATGTTCCTTCCGGACCCTTACCTGTATTCTTTCTTGCCATGTGGTGGAAGCAAGCCTTGAAGCTCTACCACAAAGTCCTCATGCAACAAACAATGAGAAACAGGAATGCTAGAGGAAAAAAAATCGCAATTTTGTTTTAGGAGGCAAAGAATAGAGGTCTACATCCTAAAATTAAATCCAAACTATGGGTTTTAAACTTCAGTCCATGTATGGCCTCCCCTGGGTCTGTAAATCCCACACATTTTTATGTCTACGTGCATTCCTCTGGGAAAAGGGTCCACAGCTTTCATCTTTCCCCCCGCCCCAAAATAAAGCATTACAATAAATCTATCTTTTTATTGATGACTCAAGTTTAACTATACCGTGCTGTGTGATAACCCCAGGAGGGACTGATGTATCTAAGGCTGCCTGTAGTTCTCCCCAGGTTCTTCCATCATCCTTTTTCCTTTAATAACCTGTAGCTGTCACCTGGTGGTGGTCACCTACCCACACTAGCAACACACTCCACTAATTTGCTTCATGCTTGGTGTAAGTTTTTTAACTCCTCCCTTCCAGTGTTTTATTATGAAATAATTTATACCTAACATTTGAGAGTAAATAGGTTTGTGAAGGTCTGAAGTACTCTCATAGGACCTGTGACACTTTTTTCTTTCTTTTTCCTTATATTCTTTTTTTTTTGCTTTTTCTCCCCAAATCCCCCCAGTAGACAGTTGTATACTTTTAGCTGTGGGTCCTTCTAGTTGTGGCATGTGGGACGCCGCCTCAATATGGCCTGATGAGCAGTGGGATGTCCACACCCAGGATCCGAACCAGCGAAACCCTGGGCCGCCAAAGCAGAGCGGGCGAACTTAACCACTCAGCCACCGGGCCAGCCCCTCCTTATATTCTGATTACCAGACATATTCCAAACAGGCCAAGTTTATCAAGTGATTGTCTTCAAGCCCAATACTATTGTACTAGTTTGTATAGCAGTACATCTGCATAAATGACACTCTATATAAGGGCATGCTTCTTTTAATATAAAACCCAGTCTTACGCTACCACTAATGCTTAATTCCCACTAATCTGAACATGCTTCCATGTCTCAGGAAACTTGAGCGAGGTGCTGAACCTAAGAAGCTCAGCACAGAAATTAGAAATAAGTAGCAAACGTGGACATAATGATACGCTGTCGATAGCTTGAGTACTTTTAGTTGGTCCTTTTTATTTTAAAATTTGACAGTGCTTTACCCAAAATCACTTTGTATTAAACTGGATCCCAGCAATTTCTTCCCAATAAAAGAACTTATTAGAGGGCTAAGAAAATATTTTCTCTAAAAGTTTATTTTCTGAATCTGTGAACGGATTCAGTCTTTCACTTAGTTTCAAAGCATAACAAAGACACAAATCATCTAAATCATATAAGGGAACCATGAAAAGTTAACATATATGTCAAAAAAACACTATTTTGTAGTATTGATATCTATTATGTGCCTTACATGAAACAGAAATAACTTTTATCTACTAACTTCAGTAGAGAGCAGAAAAAAAGGTTTAATGATGTTACAGTTTGAAATTTCTCGTAGAGAAAAAAGTTTAATAAAACTAAAAAAAAGGGAATTTCACATAGACTGTGGACACTTGGTACTGTGAAAACATTAACACTTTACTAGAATAGTATTAATTTTTCTCACTTTAAAGAAAATACTTAACATCTCTGGGTCTCCACTTTCAATTTTGTAAAACCAAAGTGCTGAATCAGATTTCTGACGTTTCTTTCAGCACTGATCTCCAAAATAACTTGTCTTTTTGGATTATCAGTCTCACCATTTAAATGCCAAGAATCTTATTTTTAAAAGAGGCTGTTAATCTGACCACCAGAGTGTTTTAACCTCAAACATTTAAAACCCAGTTCAGCCTAAAACTACAGTGCAAAACTGGGGCCAATTATTTTCTACTACGCCTGTAAGTCCTCGCTTAAATAGGTCAAGGGGGGAGGGTAATGTACTAGCAGGAAAAGGGAGTGGTCAGGGCTTGACAGGTTAATAGAAACTCAGAGCTGGAAAGGAGAAGGATCCAGAAGTAGCCGATCCTCCATTTTACAAGTGGGGCAATCGGGGGCCTAGAGAGGGAAAGTAACCAGCAAACATTAGTGGAGCGTCTCCCGAACACGCCACTCTATCCTGGGATTGCCAACTACTTAAAGTGCCCTGGCTCCACAGCCCAGGGGCCCCAGCTCTCCTAGTCCCTGTGGCGCCGGGTAGCAGGGAGCCGGCGGCTCCTCCCCGGAGGCAGGGAACGGTGCCCAGTTCGAGACCTACTCGGTGGTCCTCACGAAGCCGCATGTGTCTGCCCGGCACACGTAGAAGCTCCTTCCTTTATTCGGGCCATCGCGGACGCCTGTCTTCAAAAAGCAGAGGGTCCCTGAGGAGAGAAGGTCGACAACGATTACGCCACGCTAGACTGAAAGACTCCGGGGGACACCAAGCCCGGCCGCTTACCGTGCTCCGGACACTTAACTACTTCCATCACGCTCCTCCACACCTCTCACGAGAAGCCCCGCCCAACACCTGCTTCCGCCTTTTACTCCGCCCTCCTCCTTCAGGAACCAATCATCATCCACCTTCCGCAGTCTCAAACCCCATAATTCCCCGCCCGCGGCCTTAACCCCCGCTCTAGTTATTATCAGCCAATCATACAGGACGTTCTCTCACTTCCAACCAATCACAGCCGCCCTCTGGCTCGGCGCGCGCCGAAATCAAATCTGAGGCGTGGTAGCGCTAGCAGTGGGCTGGGGTGCGGGGGCGCCGTGGCTGAAGCTGGAGGCCGGTTAGAGACAGGCTGGCCTTCCGGGGAGAGCGGGGTCAAGGTGGGCTGTGGGTGAGGGTGATGGGGCGTCCTTGAAAGCTGCGCGGTGAACTGGAGTCTGTCCCAGAGCAGGCGTAAAGACTTCTCTAGGGCCCCACCACAAGCTTTTAAATTTGCCTAGCGCTTTAGACTTCACAGAGTGCTTACACAAACACGTCTCTCTCGACATCCTGCTGAGGTGGGCAGCATTTTCTGGAGGACCTCGAGACACAGAAGTTTGAGCGACTCGCCCAAGGTCACAGAATTAGCGAGTGGGCGGTCTATGGACAGGTGCCCGGGGGACGCAGAGCTGCCTCCTGCATGTGCTGAATGTTCTCTAGGCGCTCAGTGTAGGAGCCCTGAGTTGTAAGTGACAAAGTGGAGACTACACGGCGGCAATAGCTTACCTTTGGGCAAAGGGAATTTTGCTTTGTACATTTTGTATTGTCAAACTTTTTCGACTAGTATGCTTTTCTAATATTGAAAATGGAGGTGAAGTTAAAAGAAAGGGGACTCTATTTGAAATCGTAACCAAATCTATTAACAAAAGGGAGGAATAGAAATCAGAAACTTTTTGCAATAGAAATGCCTTCATATTACAGCTTTTGAGGACCATATGTCGAGACATACGTTGTGGCATGTGCAACTGTACTTATGGGGACAGATGGACAGAAAATCTGTCATGTCTAGGAAGTCTGGGCCATGTGATGAATGTAAATGTCACGGGGGGTCTGGAGGAGGGGAGACAAACCTGAGGTATCATTTATTAATTAAACAAATACTTATTAAATAGCTTTTTGTGTGCCCAATGTGGACTAGGGGCTTGAGAAATATAAAATTCATTTATTCACATAGACACAAAGTTTACAACAACTCTAACCACAAGGAGCTTACTCAGGCTTTGGAGGAGACTGAACTGGTACATGTTGAACACTTAAATAACACTATAAAATAGTACTTAAATGTCAAGATGAGTGGAGTTAGCAGTAAACTTCAGGGCTAGATAAAGATGTGTCTGGAACCAAAGGAGAGTTAATTTACAAAGAACTACCCCTCTAAAACACCTATGGATACACTTAAAGATAAGAGAGGAGCAAAAACCAAGTAAGTAAATAGAGGCATTTTCATTCAGAGATTTTTATGTACATATTTAATAGAAGCTGTATTGGGAGAAGTAGACCATGAATACTGGATTTGCAGGATGAGGGGCATGCTAATTTAATTATTTCTTGAATGATAGCTTTTTGAAACAAATAAGACAAAATCAGTGCCTCTTAAATATCCCATTAAGGAGGAAGCTCTTCCTCTGCAGGTCCAGCCCCACGAAAGTGTGCACAGCCAATTACAGAAGGGGGAGTATTTCTTCCATAAATTTGGGATGTGCTCAATCAAAATGTTTAGGCCCTGGACAATTTATCCCACCTAATCATATTTATAAAAGTGAAAAAACAAGTTTGTCATTGGGTGAAAGGTGGCCATAATATCAGCATAAACTATGATGAATTAATATGTACTTTTCAAAATATACACATACGTTAGTGCATGTGAATTAACTTTTATTCTTAAATTTGTATTTTTACTTTATAGTCTTAATTAACCTGCAGACCCCTGGAGCGACCTTTGGAGAGTGTGCATCATGGACTTCTATTTTAAGTAAACTTGGGAGCTTTGAGTCTGTTTTTCTTTAAAGCTTGATTTATTCAAAATGAATAGGTCCTAGAGCTAGATGGTTTAAATCCACGAGTTAATGATCCAATAAATTCTTTCCATATGAGGCTGGTCAAACGCAAAGTATATGACGGAATTGTTCTAAAACTGGTTGTAGTAATGGCTGCACAACTGTATGCATTTACTAAGACCAGAGAACTGTACACTTTAAATAGGTGAAGTCCATGGTATCTAATTTACCCTTCAATAAAGCTGTTAAAAACAAACAAAAAGCCTCAATGTATAAACAATGCCAAAACATCTGCATGGAAAATAAAAGCTAAGATTAATCATCTAGATATTTTGACATCCTAAGGAAATATAATGAGTGAAGGAGTAAAATAGTAGAAACTCTTTAGTTTCAGGTGGGGTAGATCCTTAAGCAGAGTGGTTCTTTGACCTATGGAAGAAAATCTGGAGTGATGCAAACACGTTTAAATTCTTGGCAAAATGAAAGAATTATGTTTTCTCTGGTCAGATTGTGCTGGCTGCAGATGTTAAACGTGTCAGACATCTGTAAGATACTGGTGGTGAGAGGCTCAGCTAGAATAGTCACCCCTTAACGTATCTGTCACTATCTGTACTGTTTAAAAATAAGCAGTGATTCTAAGTTATTTGTAAAATTCCAGCTTCTATGCAGCCTTTATCTTTACTCATTATTTTAATAAATTGTCCAAATGTGTTTTTCCAATCAGCTGATAATTCTAAGAAGTATATTTCATTTTCTGAACGTGCATCCCTCTGAGTTTTTGCTCATTACTTTGGGATGGGGTGGGAAGGAGGAACACATTTTAAATGACAGAGAAAGGATTTTTGCCTGTGAGGCATGTTATTACTAAAGGGCACCATCAGTGTAGCCTAACTTTTTCTGAAGTGTGTAAATTCTTTTATATGCATTTTCACATTTAGTTCTCACAGCTACCTTGGCAGTGGGTATTCTTTTATCCCCATTTTAAAAAGTAGGATGCCAAAGTTTAGCATAGTTAGGAGCTCACCCCAAGGTCACGCCTTGAACTTTGGAACCATGTGGGGCCCGTAGATTAATCTTGTTCTGGCTCAGTTGCAAAGCAGACACTGGACATATAGGGTCTGGAAGACATTTTTGAGATTCCCAATCCAGTTCTTGCCACTACGGTATTTTTATGAAGCATAAAATATTCAGAGAGTCATTCAGATATTTAACCTACAATTAGCCAAGCATTCAGATATTTGTGGAATACAGGCATGGCCCAGAAAATCCAAGACTGAAAAACAAACCAAGTCCTGCCATCTTATAAATGATCACTAGGTAGCAGCATGTTAACACAAAAACCAAACACAAGGCCCGCCTCTTCTGTTGTTTCATTCTTTTTGCTTTGTGATACATAATAGTAATTCAGTTTCCTTTCATTTTGTGCCTTTCAGATATACGACCGTTTTAAACTTGTCCTTTGACATAGACACAGTCAGGGTATTATAGTAAGGACAAATCTGGTTATAATTTGAAAAGCCAAAAGACTTTACAAATTCTTTTGTTGTACCAGTATTTTGTATGAGTTTCCAAATTTCACTGGTCTTAAAACATGCCCAAAACTGTTCAAAGCAGGCCCTCCTTCATCTACTTTTCTTTTTGGTAAGTGTACAGTCAATGCTTTTCTAGTAAATTTATGAAGTTGTGCAACCATCACCACACTCCAGTTTTAGAACATTTCCATCATCCCAAAAACTTCCCTCAAACCTCTATGTAGTCAGTCCCCACTAACACACCCAGAACCAAGGCAAACACTGATCTGCTTTCTGTCTTTATAAATTTGCCTTTTCTGGACATTTCATATAAACAGTATACAATATGTAGTCTATTGCCCCTGCCTTTTTTCATTTAGCGTAATGCTTTTAAGGTTCATCCATGTTGTGGCGTGTATCAGTATTTCACTGTTTTTATTACTGAATAGTATTCCGTTGTATTTATTTACCAGTTGATAAACATTTGGATCTTTTCCCTTTGGAGTTATTAGCAATAATGTTATGAACATTAACAAGTCTTTATGTGGATATTTGTTTTCCTTCCTCTTGGATAGATACCTACAAGTGGAAGTGCTGGTCATGTGGTAAGTTTATGTTTAACTTTTTAAAAAATTGCCAAACTGTTTTCCAAAGTGGCTGTACCATTTTATATTCCCATGAGCAGTGTATAAAGGTTCCAGGGGCTCTACATCCTCAACAACACTTGTTATTGTCTGTCTTTTTTATTACAGTCACGTGCCCATAATGACGGTTCCCGCCAATGATAGACTGCATATACAAGGGTGGTCCCATAAGATTAGTGCCATATAGCCTAGGTGTGTAGTAGGCTATACCATCTAGGTTTGTGTAAGTGCACTCTATGACGTTCGTGCAACATGAAATTGCCCAAGGACACATTTCTCAGAATATATCCGTTGTTAAGCAACTCGTGAATGTATAGTCATTCTAGTAGTTGTGAAGTGGTATCTCGTTTTGGCTTTAATTTGCATTTCCTAATGCCGATTGATGTTGAACTCCTTTTCATGTGCTTATTAGCCATCCTCCTCCTCTTTTTTAAATGGTCTTGAAAGCCTTTTTCTTTTAAAGGTTTATATGGAACTTAAACTAAAACCTAAGTAAAAATGACATTATTGTTATTAATCCAAAGAGATGAAAGAAATAGTAATGGTCTATATAATGTTAAGTAACAAAATTGCATATAGACTATTATTATAGTCATGTAGAAAATATTTTTAACCACAACAAGTGGTTAACTTTTAAGACTATATATTGTGTAATTCCATTTATATACTTCTGAGAGGTTGGGGTGGGAGATCAGTGCAGTTTTTATCTTCTATGACTCACATGTATTGCTCTTATGATTTAAAGAAAAACCCAGTAAAGACATTAAAAGCAGACACACGGGAAAAAGTAACAGGGAATGCACCAAAATAATCATAATGCTTATTTAAGATGGTAGGATTATTGGTGGTTTTTTCTTTTTTCCCATTTTTCTATACCACGTGCAATGTTATTGTCAGCAGTAAAGGAGTTGTGGGACCCACTTCTCCGCACCTCCACCACAGCACCTCTTAAACTCAATTAGTTCTCAATCTAGCTGTTTAATCCAGATCTTCCTGTAATTAGTACTTTCTTTCTTTTATTTTCCTTATTTCTTCCACTCTCTTTTTGGTATCTAATTTCAAATTTTATAGCAAGATCTCTTTTCCCCTTTTCCCTTAACTCTATAGTAGTTATTTTGCTTAATTCTAACCTTATCCTCAACCCTAATTCCAAACATAGGAAACAAGGACACTTCTCACTCGTTTCCTAAAACCCTTGCCTCTACAAATTACACCTAACCTAGAGGTTCGAGACCTCTTGTGTCTCTGACCTTGTTTCCTGGCAGTCAACCCGAGCTGCATTTCTCCTGGAAGGCAACAAATGGCACCGCAGTAGATTCCAGGTTGCTTTTTTTTTTTTTTTTTTTTTTGAGGAAGATTAGCCCCTAGCTAACTACTCCCAATCCTCCTCTTTTTTCTGAGGAAGACTGGCCCTGAGCTAACATCCATGCCCATCTTCCTCTACCTTATACATCTTCCTCTCTTTTATACATGGAACGCCTACCACAGCATGGCTTTTACCAAGTGGTGCCATGTCCACACCCGGGATCTGAACTGGCAAACCCCGGGCCACCGAGAAGTGGAACGTGTGAACTTAACCGCTGCGCCACCGGGCCGGCCCCTCCAGGTTCTTAAGTTGTGAATGAATACACCGCCCAGTGCTCCAAAGACTTTTGCCATGAGGTTTTGAGGCTCCCTAGATGCTGGGATCTTCGGGGCTGAGGAAACTCTGTTAGAGTTCTGACAGGTTCTCCCTGCGTTTCCTTCCTGAGTTAACCTAGTAACTGGAACAGCACAGCCTCTGTTTTCTGCTGCTATTTTTTGGTACTAAAATGGTCTTAAAGAACTCATTAACCTTTTAAAAACATGAATCTGATTCTGTTAGTTTTCACTTAAAACTCTCCGGTGGCTTTCTATTGAATTTGAAAAAAGTTTAAATCCTCATCTTGGTTCACTGGGGCCCCATATGATCTGGCCCTGCCTACGTCTCCCTCTCCTGTTCTGAGTCCTATTCCCTGCCTCCTAGGTTCCAGCCACCCTGCCCTGACTTCCGTTCCTCAGTGTGTCCAGCTTCATCTAACCTTAAGCCTTTGTTCCTGTTGGGCTTTCTGCCTGGGATGCTTTTCCTAGTTCTTTAAAAGCCTAGCCCCTCATCCTTCAGGTCTCAGCTTAAACATCACCTGAGTGAGACTCTCCCTGACTGTTTTACCTGTGGAGGGGCTTCCTTGTTCTCCATCTCAGCACCCTGTTTGCTTTCTGCGTAACAGTTTGTACTAAGTTGTCTGTCTACTTGTTGATTTCTCTCTCCTCCATAGATTGCATGTGTAAGTACCAAGAGAGTGGGGACTTATTTCTGTTTTGCTCGCCACTCACTGTATACACAGCACATAGAAATTCAATAAATATATGTTAAGTGAAATAAATAACACCCTAGAGGGCAAGGGACCCTAAGGTCACCTAGTGGGCCCACCCAGTCCCCTCCACATCATCCCTAATGGCTTCAGCATAGAAACTTCCGGTCATAGCAGATTTGCTATTTGGGTATCTCAAAATGTTGGTTAATCCTCATGTATATTGAGTAGAAATCTTTCTGTCTGAAACTTCCACTAGTCATCTGGAGTTACACATAATACACTTAATTCTTTTGAATGTCACTTTCAAATGTTTGGATACGGCTATCTCGTCCTCCCCATACTCCCCACATATTCTCATTCTTCAAAGAAACTACTCCAACCGCTGCAATGACTTTTCCTCCCTCCAGATCCCCTCACCAGTGTCGTTCAATGAATGTTGGCTTAATTGGAGGCACTGAAAATAGAATTCAATATGAAGAATACCATGGATAATCATCTCCTTTATTTTGGATATGATCGCTTTATATACACAATATAGAGCTTCAAATTTTTTTTCTTTCTTTTCTAACAAATATGTCATACTAGTAACTTACATAGAATGTGCAATCAACCAAAACCACTGCTTTTATTTTTCACACATGAACGCAAGTCTCCCTTACCTGGTGCGGCTAATTACTTGAACTTAACTATGGATTCTATCTTTTATCTTGTTAGTTTTGATCCACCAGCCTAACCTGTCTAGATCTCTTTGAACCTTGTTCCTGTCGGCTGAGTTATTAGTGCTATTTCCTGACTCTGTGTCCACTGAACACTTGACAAGCCTGCTCCCTTGGACTTCATCAAAGTTGCCAGTGAAAATGCCAAACAAGGCAGAGCACTTGAACACAACCTGGGGAGATCTCCTCTAGGTAAACATGGCGCCTTAGTCACCATACTGTGGGTGTGGTCATTCAGTCAGTTGTGGAGTCACACAAATGCCACATTGCTCCTTCTTGTTCAAATGCCTCGCTGCAGCTCATACATGCTCTATAGCTGTCCCTTGATTTACTAGCCTGCAAAGCCTAGCAGAAAAGGAAGTGAGGTTAATCTGGGTGATTTTTTTCTCAGTGAGCAGCACAGGAAGCAGCCTAGAAGCCACAAGAGGATGTGGTTCTTCAGGATGAAGGTTCTTGCCTTGCACTAGGCTAGTGATTCATTCAGTCACACCATCTCCTGTCTTGTCAAGCTGCCTCACAACATCTATCACTTCTCACTGCTTATCTAATCTGCTACCATCTTCCTCTTCCTCGTGGTCCTCTCTCAAGGTTTCCGTGCATTTGGATGAAGGCTGAGAAGTTCTAAGTGAGGGATTTGCTGCAGTCCAACAATGAGAAGAGGAAGATCTGAGGCGACTTCCTGGGTAGCCTAGGACATCCTCTTCAAAAGATCTAGTTCTTCCTAGTTCTTCAGTTCCTCTTTAGTGCTCGCTCACCCTCCCTCTCCCGGACTGAACTTCCACCTTATTCTAAGCAGAAACCAACAGACCTGTTTCCACACACAGCAGACAGACTTATTCTCATCTACTGTACCAGAGAGACAGGGAGGCCTTGCCTCAGTGCTGTGGAGCTTGCGGCCTCCCCTGGTATCTGAAGTGTTTCTTCCTACAAGCATGCAGTCTTCTTCCTTCTCACAGGCAGTAGGTTCCTTCAGAAGCCGCCAACACTGCTGGTGTTGGGGTGTCAGAGACCCGCTTGAGCTCAAGAGAAGAGCATGAGTAGGGAGGTGAGGGTCTTCTTTCTGTGGTTTGTTGGCTTTTTTTCCCTGCTCTCTCACTCTTTTGTGCTAATGCACTGTTTCTTCTCTTTCATTCCTCTTTTTCTCCTACTTTCCCCACTACCCCTTCCTCCAACCCTCAACATTTCTCCTTCAGTCCAGAGGAGACAAAAACAGCACAGATGTTCGGCTGTGGAGGAGGGATTGTGCAGGTTCTTTGCATTCCCACCCAGAGCTCTGCATGCATGTTTAAGCAATCCCTTCTCACGCTTAAGTTTTTTCCATGATGACACCCTTCCTGCCACTCTAGTAATCACCAATTTCTGATGGAAGAGCTGGAGCATGGCTAAGTGGTAGGTGGGGAAATTCTGCTCACTTGAATGGTTTGGCTTTTATGTTGTACATCCTACCCAACTGTGTGCATTTACAATAAACAATACCAAACAGTTAGCACTCAGATAACTTACTCCATGTGAGCCATGTTAATGTGCATACCAGCACACCTCAAGGAGGTACAGGGCAAACCATGCTTCAACGCATTAATTTCACTGTCAGTTCTGCTGTGGACTTAATTGTGTCCCCCAAATTCATGTGTTGAAGCTCTACCCACCAATGTGATGCTATTTGGAGATGGGGCCTTTGGGAGATAATTAGGTTTAGATAAGGTCCTGAGGGTGGGGCCCATGATAGGGTTAGTGCCCTGATAAGCAGAGACACCAGAGAGCTCTCTCTCTGTATAGTGTGAGGACGCTGCGAGAAGTTGGCAGTCTACAAGCTGGGAGGACGGCTATTGGCTGACACCTTGATCTAAGGCTTCCCAGCCTCCAGGACTATTAGAAAATAGATTCCTGTTATTTAAGCCTCCCAGTGTAAGGTATTTTGTTATGGCAGCCCAAGGAGATAAATACAAATTCCTAAGCTAATTATTTGCTCTATGCCACAACATTTGTTTTCCAAATGTGCCATTTGCACTGAAATCTACATGTAAATTGAATTAGCTAATTAATACAGGTATAAAGCACCTCAGGATAGGAGTCTCTGGTGGCTCCATTTCCCATTAATTCCTGTATATTTATACATCTTCACCTGGAACTCCTGGATTAAACTACCCTGGCTTCTCATTTAACTGTGAAGCACTCAGACAATTTTATCCAAATGTTCCTTGATATCCTGACTCTTTCCTGAAACTTTACACTTTCCTTAAATTAGCCTTAGCCTTTTGGGCTGAGGACTCCAGCAATGATCCCATTTTGTGGCAAAGCCCATGCTGCATTTCATTCCTATGCCCTGTTCTCTCCACTATGGTGTTAAGAATTAGGAAGGAAGGGGCCAGCCCTGTGGCCTGGTAGTTAAGTTCAACACACTCCACGTTGGTGGCCCAGGTTCAGTTCCTGGGTGCAGACCTACACCACTTGTCAGCAGCCATGCTGTGGTTGTGACCCACGTGCAAATAGAGGAAGATTGGCACAGATGTTAGCTCAGGGTGAATCTTCCTCAAGCAAAAAGAGGAAGATTGGCAACAGATGTTAGCTCAGGGCACATCTTCCTAGGAAAAAAAAAAGAATTAGGAAGCAAACTGCAGATATCTCGTTTCCTTTTCAGGAGTAGAAAGGATTAAAATGGCCAATGATGATAACTAAGCTGATAAGTTCTAATCCCTCTGTGTGTATATCTCCTTTAACCCTTACAACAATCCCTATAAAGTAATGAGTATTATCTCCGTTTTCTGGATGAAGGAAGTGAGCAAAGAGAGAGTAACTACCAAAGATTACACAGCCAGTGAGTGATGTCGTCAGGATTTGAACCTAGGCAGTCTAAATCCAGAGCTCACATTCCTGACTATGAAGTTAGCAATGTATTCATGGGACACACCATCTAAAAGGAGCAAAAAGTCAAAGTAGACAACCCTGAGAGGTAGTTAGCAGCCTCAATTTTATCTTGCTTCAGCTTTCTTCTTTTCGGGCTCATGTGTTGACTATTTTGTGTGGAAGGATTACTAAATATCACAGTTGCCATTTAGCTGTCTGTTGCCAGGTGGGAAGTCTCCTGGTTTACTGCATTTGAATGATCTATACTTAATACTACTCTGAATTTGTTGTTAGTGTCTTCAAGTTGATTCCGACTGCTAGGGACCCTGCGTACAGCAGAGCCAAACCCTGCCTGGTTTTTTCGCACCATCCTCTCACCTTCTTGCGCTCTATCAGACAATGTTCCACTGCTATTCACGGGGTTTTCATGGTCAATATTTTTGGAAGTGGGTGGCCAGGGCCTTCTTCCTAGTGTGTCTTGGTCTGGAAGCTCCGCTGAAACCTGTCCACTATGGGTGACTCTGCTGGTACTTGAAATACTGGTGGCATCGATTTCAGCATCACAGCAACATGCAGCTGCCACAATATGACAACCGACAGACAGGTTGTATGGTTCCCTGACTGGGAAGTGAACCCAGGCCAGCGGTGAGAGTACTGAATCTTAACCATTAGACCACCAGGGCTAGCCACTACACTGAATGCCTCCCCTCAATCAAGCAAAAAAGTTTCAAATGAGGAATTTAGACATATGTATGTGTTAGGAGCTGGCATTGGACAGAGATAGTAACACTTATGCAATATTGAAGCTAAGCCCAGCCACTTCAGACTCCTATAACATTGCTCAATGTTTTTCTTCACTAGTGATGCTTTTTATACAGAGCATCCCCATTTGTCAATTTTAGGGCTAGACGGTATTTGGCCCACACAAAGGGAAAAAAGGCTATTCTGACATGAGCACCCTTTTATTAGGCTTGTCATGTCTTGGGTATTGAGAACAGAAGAATCTTCAAACAATTTCCTGCTGCCAGTAGGGTGGCACAAATAGCTGCTGTCAGACAGACCATTAAACAATACAAAGATTCCCTAAAGACAGACTTAAGAACTGGTAGCATCTGCCTTCAGTCGTGGGAAACCATAACAAAAACATGCTCTCGTCTGTCTATTTGAGTAGCATCATAAGGCAGCACAGAGTAGCCCTTCAATCAACGTGCATTGGGCTGAATGGAAATCTGTGGGAACCAGGGCAAAGAGTGCAAAGGTGTCCCTTGCTCCTCCAGGCCAAATTGATCTCTCTTTTCTAGAGCAAACCAGCCCTTAGAGAGCATGAGACAAAACAGACACCTGTCATTGTTTTCTGTCCCAACGGTCCTCTCATTACCTGTGTGTACAGATCTTTGTTCATAATGAGATGGTAGAATCTTTACAATTCGAGGAAACAAATTGTGATAGAGTGTTGCTTTTGGAGTCAGTGCACCTGGGCTTAAACACTAGCTCTACCACTTAATGATCAGTGACCTTAGGCATGATACTTAACTGCATTTTGCTGGTTTATGGTTTAATCTCAGCTTCTTCACAAGATTGTCATAAGGATTCGATCCTCATAACACATGATTGCTGCTCAATAAAGCAAACATTAACTCCTTTCCGATTTGAGGACGTATAATCATATCTGATGTCAGTTATTTCTGCATGCCTAGCCTCTAGTGTGTGTCTTGGCACATGCTAAATATCAGAAAACACTTGTGGAATAAATAAATCTTATAATTTCTCTTGTAGGTTAAAATCCCTCACTCTGTGTTGGTCATCTAATTGGTTCTCAAATACTTTTTGAAAGAAAAATGCTTTTTTGAAAAAACTCAGATTTACACCATGGCCCCAAAGGTGGAAGTCCATCTCGGCAGGACTGTGAGAGGAGGCAGCATCAGCCCTGAGCCCTTGTGTAATCACTTCCTGTCATGTGGGGCAGCCCACAGTGCTGCTATGGTCCCAATGAGTGGCCCAGGCTCAGGCCCAGTGGGGAGGCCCTGTGCACTAAGCACAATGGCTGGTGGGACTTAGGAAGAGGCAGCGGTGGATCTGCAAGCCTGGGCAAACAACCTCTTGGCTGCTGAGAATGCCCATAGTACCAATGCAGCCCCAAAGGTAGGAGCACGCCTCGGTGAGACTGTGGAAGCAGGTGGTGGTAGCCCTGATCCCAAAAAGATCACTTTCCTATTCAGTGGGAGAGCCCAGAGTGCCACTGCAGTCCCAATGAGTGGCCAAGGCTCAGACAGGCACAGCAGCCAGGGATCATGGCAGGCTCAGAATACACAGCTCCTGCTCCCCACCAGCGGCTGCATGAGGAATCTGTGACCAAACACCATCACTATGCGAAGACACAAATCCACCCCATCAAATAGTGTGAAGAGGTATATTAATACTCCAGACAAGAAGGAAAAAGATGAATACTTAGAAATCAATCCTGAAGACACAGAAACTTACAATCTAAATGACAAAGAATTCAAAATAACTACCATTAAAAAACTCAACGTGTTACAAGAAAACTCAGAAAGGCAGTTCAATGAAAGCAGAAAGACAATTAATGAACAGAGGGAATTCTTCACAAAAGACATTGAAACTACAAAGAAAAACCAATCAGAAATGTTGGAGATGAAAAACACAATGAATGAGATAGAGAAAAATCTGGAGTCCTTAAATAACTGATATTATGGAGGAGAGAATTAACAATTTAGAGGACAGAAATATAGACCTGCTTCATATGGAGGAAGAGAGAGAACTAAGACTAAAAAGAAATGAAGAAATTCTCTGAGAAATATCTGACTCAATTAAGAAATGCTACACAAGTATTATAGGTATTCAAGAGGGAGAAGAGAAGGAGAAAGGAGCAGAGAGCTTGTTCAAAGAAATAATAGCTCAGAACTTCCCAAACCTGTGGAAGGAGCTGGAATGACAAGTAAAAGAAGTTAATATAACTCCTAATTATATCAATGTAAAAATAACTTCTCCAAGGCATATATTAGTAAAAGTGGCAAAAGCCAATGACAAAGAAAAAATATTAAGGGCAGCAAGAAAGAAGAAAATAACCTACAAAGGAACCCCTATCAGACTTTCAGCAAATTTCTCAGCAGAAACCTTATAGGCTAGGAGAGAGTGGAATGATATATTCAAAATTCTGAAAGACAAAAGCCTTCAGCCAAGAATACTCTATCCAGAAAAAATATCCTTCAGATATGATGGAAAAATAAAAATCTTCCCAGATAAACAAAAGGTGAGAAAGTTCATCACCACAAGACCCCCACCACCACCAAAAGAAATGATCAAAAAGGCTCTCTTATCCGGAAAAAAATAAAAGAGTTTACAAAGCCTTCAGCAAGGAGTTAATTAGGCAGACAAAATCGGAAAATTGCAACTCTCTATCAGAACAGGTCAGCAAACATTTCATTATAACATTAAAGATAAAGAGAAGGGAAATATCAAGAATAAATATAATCATGTATTTTAAACACAAAGTCACAACACAAAACAGAATGAGTTGTGACAACAATAACTTAGGTGAGGAAGTGGAAAGGGACGGAACCTGCTTAGACTAAGGAAATAAGAGTCTATCAGAAAATGGACTATCTCATCTACAAGATCTGTTATACAAACCTCATGGTAACCACTAAACAAAAAATCAGAACAAAGACACAAATGATAAATTAAGAGAAAATATCATAGAAAGCCACCAAACTGAATTGGCAGTCCAAAATATATGGGATGAGAAACAATGGAAATACAGAACAACCAGAAAACAAGTGACAAAATGGCAGCATTAAGCCCTCATATATCAGTAATCACTTTAAATGTAAATAGATTGAATTCTCCAATCAAAAGATACAGAGTGCCTGGACGGATTAAAAAACAAGACCCAACAATGTGCTTTCTCCAGGAAACACATCTCAGCTCTAAAGACAAACACAGGCTTAGAGTGAAGGGGTGAAAGATAATACTCCAAGCTAATGGCAAACAAAAGAAAGCAGATGTTGCCATACTTGTATCAGGCAAAGTAGATTTCAAGATAAAAAAGGCAAGGAGAGACAAAGAGGGGTAGTATATAATGATAAAAGGGACACTCCACAAAGAGGACATAACACTTATAAATATATATGCACCTAACACAGGGGCACCAAAGTACATAAAGCAACTCTTAACTTGCCTAAAAGGAGATATCAACAGCAACACAATAATAGCAGGAGACCTTAACACCCCACTTACATCAATAGATAGATCATCCAGACAGAAAATCAACAAGGAATTGGTGGAACTAAATGAAAAAGTAGACCAGACGGACTTAATATATAAATATAGAACACTCCATCCCAAAACAGCAGAATGCACATTTTTCTCACACGCACATCGAACATTCTCAAAGATAGACCATATGCTGGGAAACAAGGCAAGCCTCAATAAATTTAAGAAGACTGAAACCATATCAAGCATCTTTTCCAACTATAAAGTTATGAAACTAGAAATCAGCTACAAGAAAAAAGCTGGGAAAGTGACAAAGATGTGGAGACTAAACAACATGCTACTGAACAACAAATGGATCATTGAGAAGTTAAAGGAGAAATCAAAAAATATCTGAAGACAAATGAAAATGGAAATACACCATACCAACTCATACAGGATGCAGCAAAGTGGTCCCAAGAGGGAAATTCATAGAAATACAGGCCCACCTTAACAAACAAGAAAAATCTCAAATAAGCAACCTTAAACTACACCTAGCAGAACTAGAAAAAGAGGAGCAAACATTACTCAAAGTCCTCAGAAGGAGGAAAATAGTACAAATTAGAGCAGAAATAAATGAAATTGAAACAAACAAACAAAAAAAAACAGCAGAAAGGATCAATGAAACTAAGAGCTGGTCCTTTGAGAAGATAAACAAAACTGACAAGCCCTTTGCCAGACTCACTAAGAAAAAAGAGGGAGGCTCAAATAAATAGAATTAGAAATGAAAGAGGAGAAATTACAATGGATACCACAGAAATACAAAGGATTATAAGAGTATACTATGAAAAACTATATGCCAACAAATTGGACAATCTAGAAGAAATGGATAAATTCTTAGACTCATACAAATTCCCAAAACTGAATCAGGAAGAAATAGAGAATCTGAATAGACTGATTACAAGTAAAGAGATTGAAACAGTAATCAAAAACCTCCCAAAAAATAAAAGTCCAGGACCGGATGGCTTCTCTGGAGAATTCTACTGAACATTAAAAGAAGATTTAATACCTATCCTTCTCAAACTATTCCAAAAACTGAAGAAGACAGAACACTTCCTAACACATTTAAAAGGCCAACATCACCCTGATCCCAAAGCCAGACAAGGACAACACAAAGAAGGAAAATTACAGGCCAATATTGCGGTGAATACAGATGCAAAAATCCTCAACAAAATATTTGCAAACTAGATACAGCAGTACATTAAAAGGATCACACAACATGATCAAGTGGGATTTATACTAGGGACACAGGGATGGTTCAACATCCGCAAATCTATCAATGTGATGCACCACATTAACAAAATGAGGAATAAAAACCACATGATCATCTCAAGAGACACAGAGAAAGCATTTGACAAGATCCAACATCCATTTATGTTAAAAACTCTCAATAAAATGGATAAAGAAGGTGAGCACTTCAACATAATAAAGCCCATATATGACAAACCTACAGCCAGCATCACACTCAATGGGGAAAAACTGAAAGCCATTCCTCTGAGAACAGGAACAAGACAAAGGTGCCCACTCTCATCACTTTTATTCAACATAGTATTGGAGATTTTGGCGAAAGCAATTAGGCAATAAAAAGAAATAAAATGTATCCAAATTGGCAAGGAAAAAGGGAAACTCTCACTGTTTGCAGACGACATGATTTTATACAAAGAAAACCCTAAAGAATCCATCAGAAAACTATTAGAAATAATCAACAACTGCAGCAAAGTTGCAGACTACAAAATCAACTTACAAAATAAATTGCATTTCTATACTCTAATAACGAACTAGAAGAAAGAGAACTCAAGAATACAATCCCATTTTCAATCACAACAAAAAGAATAAAATATCTAGGAATAAATTTAACTAAGGAGGTGAAAGACCTATACAATGGAAACAATAAGACATTATTGAAAGAATTTGATGATGACACAAAGAAATGGAAAGATATTCCGTGCACATGCATTGGAAGAATAAACATAGTTAAAATGTCCATACTACCTAAAGCAATCTACAGATTCAATGCAATCCCAATCAGAATCTCAAAGACATTCTTCACGGAAATAGAACAAAGAATCCTAAAATTCATATGGGGCAACAAAAGACCCTGAATAGCTAAAGAAGCCCTGAGGAAAAAGAACAAAGCTGGAGGCATCACAATCCCTGACTTCAAATTATACTACAAAGCTATCACAATCAATACAGCCTGGTACTGGTACAAAAACAGATACACAGATCAGTGGAATAGAATTGAAAGCCTAGAAATAAAACCAAGTATCTATGGACATCTAATCTTTGACAAAGGAGCTAAGAACATATAATGGTGCAAGGAAAGTCTCTTCAATAGATGGTGCAGGGAAAACTGGATGGCCACATGCAAAGAATGAAAGTAGACCATTATCTCTCACCATACACAAAAATTTACTCAAAATGGATTAAAGACTTGAAGGTAAGACATGAAACCATAAAACTCCTTGAAGAAAATATAGACAGTACACTCTTTGACAGTGGTCTTAGGAGGATCTTTTTGAATACCGTGTCTACTTGGGCAAGGGAAACAAAAGAAAAAATGAATAAATGAGACTTTTTATCAGACTAAAGAGTTTCTTCAAGGCATAGGAAACAACGAACAAAACAAAAAGACAACCCACAAACTGGGAGAGAATATTTGCAAATCATATATCTGACAAGGGGTCAATCTCCAAAATATATAAAGAACTCACACAAGTCAATAACAACAAAAAAATCCAAACAGCCTGATCAAAAACTGGGCAGAGGATATGAACAGACATTTTTCCAAGGAAGATATACTTATGGCCAACAGGCACATGAAAAGATGTTCAACATCACTAATCATCGGGGAAATGCAAATCAAAACTACAATGAGATATCACTTTACACCCATTAGAAAGGCTGTAATTACCAAAACAAAAAACAGTAAATGTTGGAGAGGATGTGGAGAAAAGGGAGCCCTCATACACTGCCGGTGGGAATGCAAACTGATGCAGCCACCACGGAAACAGTGTGGAGATTTCTCAAAAAATTAAAAATAGAAATACCATAAGATCCACTTATCCTACTACTGGGTATTTATCCAAAGAACTTTAATTCAACAATTCAAAGAGATTATGCACCCTTATGTTCATTGCAGTATTGTTCACAATAGCCAAGACGTGGAAGCAACCCAAGTGCCCATTGACTGATGAATGGATAAAGAAGATGTGGTATATATATATACAATGGAACACTACTCAGCCATAAAAAAAAACCAAAATTATCCCATTTGCAGCAACATGGATGGACCTTGAGGGTAGTATGTTAAGCAAAATAAGCCAGACAGAGAAAGACAAACACCATACTATTTCACTCATGTGTGGAAGATAAACAAATACAGGTTTGTTTTTAACAGATTAGTGGTTACCAGAGGGGTAAGAGGTTGGGATGGTGGATGAAAAGGGTAAAGGGGCACATATTATGGTGACTGACAAATAGTAATGTACAACTGAAATTTCGCAATTCTATAAACTATTATGACCTCATAACATAAAATAAACCCTCAGTTTTAAGTCACTTACATAGTTATTTATCTATTATTATATATTATACATTTACTAAGTTAAGTTATTTACGTATAATAAAGTACTCAAATCTTAAGAAGACAACTCAGAGTATATATATATACACACAACTATGAAACCACCACTTAGATCAAGATACAGAACGTTTCAGTTGCCCCAGAGTTTCTTTCATGCTACTTCCCAGTCAATACTCTTCCCTCTGCCACAGGAAATCATTATATTCTGATTCTGTCACTATAGATTCATTTCACAGTTCTTGGACTTCAAATAAATGGAATCATACAGTGCACACCCTTTGTGTCTGGCTTCTTTCACTCAACAAATACTGTGAGATTCATCCATATTGTCATATATGTCAGTAGTTTTTTCATTTTTATTACTTATAAACTACACATTATGTATAAACTATAATTTATCCATTCACTTCTTCATGGACAATGGGGTTGTTTCCAGTTTTTAACAATGATGAAAAAAAGCTATGAATATTCTTGTATTGGTCTTTTGGTGGAAATAGGCATTTATTTTTCTTGAGTAAATGCAAGTAGTGGAATTGCTAGGTCATAGGGTAGGTTTGCATTTAACTTTATTAGAAACTACCAAACTATTTCACAAAGTAGTTGAACACATTGACATTCCCGCCAGCAATGTATTGAGTTTCTGCTGCTCCAAATTCTTACCAGCATTTGATATTGTCAGTCTTTTAAATTTTAGCCATCCTGGTGTCTGTATGTAGATATCTCATTGTTGTTTTAATTTGCGTTTTTCTGTGGAGTAATGATGTTGAACATTTTTTCACATGATGAGTCCACGGAGCTGAATCATTCAAATCTCCCTGGGAAGCTGGTACAAGGAGCATAGCTGATTGACAGCCTCCAGCAGCTAGATCTTTGGATCTGTCCCCACGTGCGTGCTGAGGTCACATTTCTGCAGGGCTGCTCCCAGCTGAAGACCAGGCATGGCAGAGATCATGGAGCTAGGCCATTTCCGCCCAATGGAGTACTCCTCCAATAGGCAATCTTTGTTCACAGTCTCCCATCAGTTTGGCCCAGATTATTTCAACAGTGTCTGAAACTCTTCCTACATAATAAAGTCATAAATCTCTTCCTTCCCTGCTTCCTTTCATAGATGTTAGACCTGCACCACAGTCAAGGGCTTTCTCCACCTTCTCCTGCTCTATCTTCCTTCTTCCTTCACAGGCATTTCCCTCAGTAGATTCCTTGCCTGTCTAACCCCATCTTGGCGTATGCTTCATGAAGCACCGGAACTTGTATATGCTCATCGACTATTCTGATATCCTCTTTTGTGAAATCCCTGTTCAAGTCTTTTACCATTTTCAAATTGAGTTATCTGCTCCTCCTTTTTAAAAACATTGATCTATAGGAGTTCTGTATATATTCTGGATATAAGTCTTTGTCAGATATGCTTTCTGAATACCTTCCCCCATCTATGACTGGTGTAATCACTTTCTTAACGATGTCTTTGATGAACAGAAATTTTTTATTTTAGTGATGTCCAATTCATTTTTTTCTTTTATAGTAAAAAGTGTGAGGTAGATGTCAAGGTTCGTTTTTTTTTTCATATGATTGTCCAATTGCTTCAGCACCATTTATCAGAAAAAGCATGATCTCCCCGTTGCAGTAGCACCTAGTATGGAAATTAGTTAAATTTAGGCAAATGTATGTTTGGACTCTATTCTGCTCCTTTGGTTTCCTTGTTTATAGTTGCACCTATTCCACATTCTTTTCATTATTGTAGGTTTAAAGAATATCCTAGAACCTGAGAGTGTAATTCCTCCAACTTTTTCTTCTCAAATATTGTCTTATCTAATCAAGATAATTCGTATTTTCACTTATTAGAGTAAGTTAGTCACTTTCTAAAATTACCTGGGATTTGGATTAGGATTCCATTAAATCAGGGTTTCCCAACCTCTACGCTATTGAAATTTTGGGACAGACAATTCTTTTTTGTGGGGAAAGGGGGCTGTCCTGTGCATCATAGGATGTTTAGCAGCATTCCTGGCCCCTACCCGCTAGGTGCCAGTAGCATGCCCCTACTCCAGGTTGTAACACAAAAAAAATGTCTCCACAAACTGCCAAATGTCCCCTGGAGAGCAAAACTGCCACTCCCTCCCTCCTCCATTGATAACCATTGCATCAAATCTATAGACCAATTTGGAGAAAATGGACATCTTAATAATATTGAGACTTTCAATCCATGAAAATAAAATTGCTCTCCATTTAGTTGGCTCTTCTTTAATTTATCTCAGCAGTGTCTTATAGTTTCCGGTGTAGAATTCCTGCATATCTTTGGTTAAATTTATTTCAAGGCATTTGATATTTTTAATTCTATTATAATTGGTAATTTTCAAGTTAATTTTTCAATTGTTTATTTTTAATATATAAAAATATAGTTCATTTTTGTATGTTGATCTTGTTCCAGAAATCTTGTTTGTAAGTTGGATGTTCTACAAATGTAACAATGTCATCTGCAAATACAGTTTAACCTCTGTTATGATCTTTTTACCTTTATTTCTTTTTTTTTTTTTTTTTTGGTTTATTGCATTGACTAGGACCTCCAGTAAAATGTTCAATACATATAATGATAGTTGACATTCTCATCTTATTTCTAACTTCAAAGGGGAAGCATTCAATATTTAGAAAGTTCCCATTTATTACTAGTTTACTGAGAAATATTGTGATGAATAAATGTCAAATACTATGAATTGCTTTTATTGCATCGACTGTGATGATCAAGTGCTTTCTTTCTTTATTCTTTTAGTATAGTGAATTACACAGATTGAGTTTCAAATGTTAAACCAACCCTGCATTCCTATAATAAATCATTCTCCATAATAAATTGTGATTAGTCATGCATGGTTGTGATTTAATATATCACTGAACTCTATTCAGGATATACACAGATTTCTCAAACAGTACATAAAGACATATACATTCACCTACTTTATGTTATAGATGCCACTATAGTGGGGAAAGGATGTTCTTTTTAATAAATGTGCTGGAGCAATTGGATAATCACATGGAGAAAAATGAACCTTTACCCTTACTTCACATTTTATACAAAAATTAATTTGAGATGTATTTTAGATCCACTTTTCAATCATAAAATAATGAAGCTTCTAGAAGAAAAAGGCAAATTGCTTTATGACCTTGAGATGCAGGCATAACTGTGAGATGTTATTTTGATGGTAAAGTTTTAGTATCAGTTGGTGGCTTTAGGATGTGATACAGGGACTACAAAGGATAGAATTCCACCCCAACATGTTTTAATTACCTTGCACAATATCTTTTATATTAAATTTGAGCACCTTTAAATAGGCACATATGCTCCAATTGCTCTACTCTTCATCACTTCCTCTGGACTTTCCCCAGACTAACTGATTTTCTCTTAATTTACCTGCCTGTGCCCCAAAACATCTAAGTTTATAATCCCTGGTCTATAGTATTAAGGTACCCAAAGAACTATTCCTGATGTGTTTTATTTAAGGGCTCACAACATATATACATATGCATGTCATCAAAGAACGTTCATTGCTATTGTTATAGTGCATCTCTGTTCTATTAAATTGAGACTCTCAATGATTGCTATTATAACTATGAATAACTGAAAACCCCTCACACTAAAGAACTACTTTTTTTGTACATAATAAAAGGTAAGGTAGTAGGCTTTAAACTTTCATAAGTGATATACGGCAGATTCCATATTACCATGTCTCTCCATGTATATTGCATGCACACACATCAGGCCACAGAGAAACACTTCTCCACAAAGTACGCTTGTGGAGGATAGGACCCAAGATATTGTGGGAGTCCATCATCTTATTGTTACCAAAC
Source organism: Equus przewalskii (assembly GCF_037783145.1). Lineage (NCBI taxonomy): Eukaryota > Metazoa > Chordata > Mammalia > Perissodactyla > Equidae > Equus > Equus przewalskii. The sequence continues at coordinate 2,976,657 of NW_027228750.1, forward strand.
GGCATGGATGGGGTAGGGGGCTTTCTGAGATTTTGGCTTGCATCACAACTCTTTCCACATGAACACGATCCAATCCAAAATATGCAAATAAAAGAAGAAACAGCATTGTTTCACCCTACTAAGTATCTTAGGTGGACACCCTCAGCAGTAAACAAATACTGAAGTCAATTCAGTGGGGATGGGCAGGATCACAAAAAGGAAAAAAAATTCCAAAATGGGAGGCACAAAATCAGGAAGACAATTGAGAGCCACCAAGTGGTGTGGCGGGAGGACAGGGTACCAGAAAGGGACTAGGGTGTGATCAGTTCACCCAAGAATCATATTATTGAACAGGTAATTTAAAACTGAAGCATATACCCTCTCCACCTGCTCCCATTGTGACCTTAAAGGCGCAATGAATTTGAGTTTTCATTTATTGGTTATTTAAACATAGGAACTTGTTAACAACTCCTTATCCAGTGTGGTCTTCCACCTCAGCAAATGGCTGAATGTAATTATGCTTCTAGTCAAAACATCTCTATTTGGCAGTCAGAGATGGTCCAGAAGGAGCCCAAGATTCAGAGGTGACACGGTAGAAACTCCAAGTTTCTAACAAGTAAATTAAATGTAAAAGCAAGTATCAGAAAGGTAAACAGAAAGCCAGTTAAGATAGTGAAGAGGATGTAACTCTCTCATATCTCTACGCATCAGTAGAAAATTAGGTTAACAAATACTAAACAGAAGAAGAATCTCATAACATGCGTCTTTGTATTTAACAAATTTTTTTAGCTACCTCTATGAGTTTGATGTAAAACTCAAAACTTTCTGATAATTTTGTTTAGTTCTCACAAAATTCCATTATCTCCATTATACAGATTAGGAAAATAGAGACAGTTTGCTAAGGTTAGCTGCCCTGCTTTGCCTAGGTATTACCACAGCCCTCACCCCAACCCCCATCCATCATCTAGGTTTCTGTTTTTTCACTTCTTCTCAAGGACAGCTGCTCCTTGCCCACTAAATAACATCCAGTGGCTCACTATTGTCTGCCAAATAAAGTCCAAGTTCTTATGTGTATTCAAGAGCTAGTCTCCTTTCCCTCCCCACTCCCAGAATTTTTCTCTAACTACCTTTCCATATTTATCTCCCATTGTTCCCCTCTATAAAGCCGACACTTACATCAAACCAAAGCTATTCTACGTCCTATGCTTCTCATGGAGCTACTTCTGCTGCCCAGACTATTTACCCCCACTCCTCCTATCAAAATATTTCCTTACTTTTAAGGAAACTACCTCAACATAATAAAGGCCATATACGACAAACCCATAGCCAACATCATACTCAATGGGCAAAAACTGAACCCCATCCCCCTGAAAACAGGAATGAGACAAGGATGCCCTCTATCACCACTCTTATTTAACATAGCACTGGAGGTCCTGGCCAGAGCAATCAGGCAAGAAAAAGGAATAAAAGGAATCCAAATAGGGAGGGAAGAAGTGAAACTCTCGCTGTTTGCAGACGACATGATCTTATATATAGAAAACCCCAAAGAATCTATTGGAAAACTGTTAGAAGTAATCAACAACTACAGCAAAGTTGCAGGGTATAAAATCAATTTGCATAAATCAGTAGCATTTCTATACTCCAGTAATGAACTAACAGAAAAAGAACTCAAGAATACAATACCATTCACAATCGCAACAAAAAGAATAAAATACCTTGGGGTAAACTTAACTAAGGAAGTGAAGGACCTATATAATGAAAATTACAAGGCCTTTCTGAGAGAATTGGATGACAACATAAGGAGATGGAAAGACATTCCACGTACATGGATTGGAAGAATAAGCATAGTTAAAATGTCCGTTCTACCTAAAGCAATCTACAGATTCAACGCCATCCCAGTCAGAATCCCAATGACATTCTTTACAGAATTAGAACAAAGAATCCTAAAATTCATATGGGGCAACAAAAGACCCCGAATTTCTAAAGCAATCCTGAGAAAAAAGAACAAAACGGGAGGCATCACAATCCCTGACTTCAAAACATACTACAAAGCTACAGTAATCAAAACAGCATGGTACTGGTACAAAAACAGGTGCACAGATCAATGGAACAGAATTGAAAGCCCAGAAATAAAACCACACATCTATGGACAGCTTATCTTTGACAAAGGAGCTGAGGGCATACAATGGAGAAAAGAAAGTCTTTTCAACAAATGGTGCTGGGAAAACTGGAAAGCCACATGTAAAAGAATGAAAATTGACCATTCTTTTTCACCATTCACCAAAATAAACTCAAAATGGATTAAAGACCTAAAGGTGAGACCCGAAACCATAAGGCTTCTGGAGGAAAACGTAGGCAGTACACTCTTTGACATCAATATTAAAAGGATCTTTTCGGACACCATGCCTTCTCAGAGAAGGGAAACAATAGAAAGAATAAACAAATGGGACTTCATCAGATTAAAGAGCTTCTTCAAGGCAAATGAAAACAGGATTGAAACAAACAAAAAAAACCCCACTAACTGGGAAAAAATATTTGCAAGTCATATATCTGACAAAGGCTTAATATCCAGAATATATAAAGAACTCTCGCAACTCAACCACAAAACATCAAACAACCCAATCAAAAAATGGGCTGGAGACATGAACAGACATTTCTCCAAAGAAGATATACTGATGGCCAATAGGCACATGAAAAGATGCTCATCATCGCTGATCATCAGGGAAATGCAAATCAAAACTACACTAAGATATCACCTTACACCCATTAGAATGACAAAAATATCTAAAACTAATAGCAACAAATGTTGGAGAGGTTGTGGAGAAAAAGGAACCCTCATACACTGCTGGTGGGAATGCAAACTGGTGCAGCCACTATGGAAAACAGTATGGAGATTCCTCAAAAAACTAAAAGTAGAACTACCATACGATCCAGCCATCCCACTACTGGGTATTTATCCAAAGAGCTTGAAGTCAGCAATCCCAAAAGTCCTGTGCACCCCAATGTTTATTGCAGCACTGTTTACAATAGCCAAGACGTGGAAGCAACCTAAGTGTCCAGCAACAGACGAATGGATAGAGAAGATGTGGTACATATATACAATGGAATACTACTCAGCTGCAAAACAGAACAAAATCATTCCATTTGCAATAACATGGATGGACCTTGAGAGAATTATGTTAAGTGAAATAAGCCAGCGAGAGAAAGATAATCTGTGTATGACTCCACTCATATGAGGAATTTAAAATTATGGACTAAGAAGAGTTTAGTGGATACCAGGGGAAAGGTGGGGTGGGGGGTGGGCACAAAGGGTGAAGTGGTGCACCTACAACATGACTGACAAACATTAATGTACAATTGAAATTTCACAAGATTGTAACCTATCAATAACTCAATAAAAAAAAATATATTTCCTTACTTTTAAAGCCCAGTTCAAATGACATCTCCTTTGTGAAGCAGTCTCTGATTTCTCAATGCCCACAGCACTTTACTGCATTAGGGGTAAAGATTAATAGCCAGCATAACAGAAGTCCCAGCTGAGCCTACAGAGAATGCAAACTTCTCTGGATCTGTTGGATGAGCGGGGACCCTCCCCACAAACACAATTTGAATGACCCATCTGCAGGAGAGAAAGGGGGCCTGTGATAAAGAGTTTGGTGAGGAGGTTCCCGGAAGCTGAGAATGGGAAATGGAGAGCATAGCGTGAAGTCTGCCCTGGACTGGTTCCCAAACTGGCTACAGTCTCGACCCTATGGAGAAAGAAGATATGGGGCAAAAGCTAAAGGAGCTATTTTCACAAGAGAATCTTTAGAGACACGGGAGCACAAGCAATCTTGGGTTCATTTGTAATCCAAACAGAGTAACGCAGAGACAGAAGGAGAGGTAGGCACTTTTCCTTGCTTACCACTGAACACCGTCTAGCGTTAGCATCTCATGTGCTCCAGCATCCTAACTGCAGCGAGAGCTCGCAGATCTGAACCCAGCAGCAGGGAGCCCCCAGGTGGGAGTGGACTTCTTAGAGAGCTCATATGAATTTCCCAAATCCTAGGGAATCCCCAGAAATACTGAACACTTTACAGATGGCCAAGACTCTGTGTAAGCAGCCTGGGACAAAAAAGTCTATAGAATTTGGATTATTAGTGTTGATTTAATTTCATTTATGTGCACAGACAGGTGAAGCCTGGAAAAACTTGGGTTATGCTGACATTCATTTATGACTTGAAATGGGTTAAAACTTATCTCCATATAAGTACCGATTTAATCCTCATAACAACTACATGAGGTGGATATTATTATCACCAGATTTTCCTCAAAGCAATGGATTTGAGTGTAGTGTTTGTTGTGGAAGGAGTCCAGGACTTGTCAGCGACCTAAATTTGAACTCTTACTCTTCCGCAAATGGCTGGGTGATCCTGGAAAAATCCCAGTCTCTCTGAGCTTCAATTTCTTACCTTCGGGACAGGAACAACAACCCCTTTTGTATGAGGTTGCCGTGAAACTCTGATGCTGAACAACACCTGTACTGCTGTAAGAAGTTATTATGGACATGACTTTCTACCATTGCATTCACCTTCTGCCATAAATCAGTTGTTCCTATACATGTCTCAATAGACTAAAAATAATGAAAGGAGACTTATTCATGCCTTAGTCTTCTCTGTGTCATCTCGATCCGCACAGAGCAGATACTCAATAGGATGGTGTGAAATACCTCAGGGGTGACAAATTTCCCATCTCTAGCAGGAGTGTAGTAGAGAGGATTCAAACTTCAGAACTGCTTGGACTAGATACTAATCCTGAGAGACTAGGATTATTTATTAAATTAATCAGATATATAACAGATACAGATTTGAAAGGTCAAATCAAGTTTCCCAGGAACATAACAAATGGCTAAGACAGATAGAACATCAGCCACTGAAAGACAGCAGAGGTTGGCAAACTTTTTCTGTAAAGGGCCAGATCGTAAACATTTTAGACTTTGAGGATCATAAAATCTCTGTGGCAACCACTCAACTCCGCCACGTTATCGTGACAGCAGCCGTAGATAATATGGAGGTGAATGGGGATGGCTGTATTCCAACAAACGGTATTTAAGAAAACAGGTGGTGGGGGGCTGGCCCCGTGGCCGAGTGGTTAAGTTCGCGCGCTCCGCTGCAGGCAGCCCAGTGTTTCGTCGGTTCGAATCCTGGGCGCGGACATGGCACTGCTCGTCAGACCACACTGAGGCAGCGTCCCACAGGCCACAACTAGAGGAACCCACAACGAAGAATACACAACTATGTACCGGGGGGCTTTGGGGAGAAAAAGGAAAAAATAAAAATCTTTAAAAAAAAAAAAAAATTAAAAAAAAAAAAAAAGAAAACAGGTGGTGGGCTGCATTTGGCCTGTGGCCATAGTTTGCCAACTCCTGACATACAGGTTTGTCCCATTGCCAAGGAGGATTTATAACCCAAGAAGCTGAAAGTTAAACCAAGTGGTAACATAGAATGGAAAAGTCTAAATCAATGAGTAAAAGTAAAGTTCTCCATTAAGTTTTAAAAACTAAAATGAACAAGTACATAATTGGAGAAAAAACTGGAGAACTTTCTTGTAATATATCTAGTGAATTGGATAAAAACAAATTTTATTCTAGAAGTTCAAAAAGTTTGGTATTTTAGTTGCCTAAAAACTAACTGTGGGCCAAATAGTGCAATGTGGCTTCTTAGAAAACCTACTGTGCTCTAGACCCCATCAATGAAAGCAAAGCATCCAGAACAAACAAGTGCTCATCCCAGGGGAGCAGGGCTGTGTCTGCTTGAGTCACCACTAGGCCCCTCATCCCTCTCCCAGTGCCAGGCATGCAGCAGGTGCTCCCTGGGAAATAACCGTTCCCACGTTCTGCTCTGGGTGGAGCAGTTGGAGAGTTAAGTGTCTGCTCTGTGCAATCTCCGTGCTGGATTGGAGCGTGAAGACGTGGGTTTTGAGCTAAGAGTTGAAAGGTGGTATCCAGGTGAAGAGGGAGGTGGGGGGTTGGGGAAAAGAGAACCCAGGAAGTGGGCAGCACCAGAATCTACTCTGATTCTCTGATGGGGCTCAGTTCCATTCTCTTCCCCTTCAATACCCCAATTAAAATACAGCTTTCTAAAAAAAATGTGGGGGGAGGGTATCACACTTTCTAAGAAGCCTTAACTTTAGCTTTGTTTTCTGAAAAATATGCTCACTTACCTGAGAGAGAAGAAACAAATGTGTTGATGTATTTAAGGCAACATTTGGAGTATTTCAAATGAGGCTATAAAGGGACATGATTTCAAGGAACCGGTAGGTCTACAGTGGGAGTTCGCATAGCCACCGACAATCCCCTTGCAAAGGAACTAATTATGTTTGGAGAGGATATGTGTGCCTGATAAAATAATTAAAAATGAATTGTTCTCCTTGGAAATGCAAATTATTGAGTGTTAAAGCAACTGCTGGGCATGTAGAAAATAAGTAGCTGTGTTTTCTCAAGTCCCTTAGGTGGCACTGATTGATTTCCAATTCTGGCTACAACAGGGCCTGAGCAGCTTTTGAAACAAAGGTGAGGGGACCTCAGGCCCAGTGGGACACTTGTTTCCTGGGGAACAGCTGTTGAAAGCCCTAAGCCATGGCATTCCTTCTCACAACGCCCCTGACCTTTCCTGGCTGGGAATAGGGATCCTGAGGACCCAGACTCGACCTGCTGCTCCCCTGGAACTCCTAGCCCCAGTGGAGCAGGAGGGGCTGGTGGCAAAGGGCTCCCCAAAGAACTACCACAACACTCTTTCCTAGTACCCAGTGCTGGCAGGTCAAAGAAAATAAGGCATTGGCTAAGAACCAGGAGCCAGCTGGACCTTTTGGTGTGGGGAGGAGAGGAGACTTGAGCCCTTGGGAGGCCGAGTGGAGCACTGTTGTGAAATTTAAAAAGAAAAAGTTTTTCCTTAGCAATGACTTAGTAAGACTTACAGAGAAAACTAAAAAAAGGAAACTCAGGCCATGAAACGTGTTATCATTTTATCAAAGAATCAATATTGATTAAGCACCTACTATTCAGAGCTTGCTCTTGAGTGGCATTTATAGATGGGATGGAGGAAGAAAATGGACTTTCTGCCTTGAAGGAAGTCACATTCTTGTAGGGAGGCAGATTTGATGGGTGTTTCCGAGGGCATCAGTGATGTAGAGAGGAGGAGAGCTGAGGGAAGCCTCACCGTGTGCTTCGCCATTGATCTCATTTAATCCCCAAGAGGCTGTGTGAGGGAAGCACGTCCCTCGTCACAGATGGGGACCCTGAACCTCCGTGAAGCGTGGCAAATATGAAGGGGGATAATGATGCTATCTAGCTCCTGGGGGATGCAAGGGGCGGATGAGGTAATACACAAAGAAACACTTAACAGTGCCTGGCACCACATATGTGCTCAAAAAATGTCCCCTGTGATTCCTAGGTAACTTGCCCAAGGCCACAGACACAAAGTAAGGACAGAACCAGGATTCATTCACATCCCAGTCAGTCCGATTCCAGAGTCCACACTCTTTCCACAGGGCTGCAGGCGCCTCTTGGGATTCAATTGTCTTCGTCTTCCTCTTCCCTCCTGCTTGTGGGCCTGTCTCCAGCCCCTTTCAAGTCCATCCAGAAAGCATTTTCTTTCCGTGCATTTAGACTCAGTCTTGACAACTTCTTGGCCTTCCAGTATAAGCAGAGGAGGGAAACGAGCAGAAGAATGAACAGAACGAGGGGGCAGATGAGTAGGAAATAGAGCAGAGATGCTGATGAGCAGATCCTGGAAGGAAATGTGGGCTCTGCCAAAAAAAGAGAAAAACGAAGAGAATAAATACCAACTTATTTGTACTAATCAATTATAAACACCTAGGGGATTTAGTGTTACAGGAAAATATATGTAAAAATAACAGGGGCAAACAGCAGTCAGCCCCTTTAGTCATACGTGAGGAGCAAAGGAAAGAGTGCTGGGAGAAGAGAACTCCAGAACAGTGCTCTTCCAACCCAACTCCCCCTCGCCCAGGAATTGCCAACCACTGGAGGTTCCGGTGACCTACTTAAAACTAACAGCCAGAAAGAAAAACAAAACAAAAAAGAAAACCTCTCCTTTAATCTTCTTTCCTCAGAAAAGATATCTATAATTCAACCCTTGTTCTCCACTCTGATGCTGGTCCTGAATTTTTAACTGAGTTATTCCCACTGCTGCTTCTTATACACACACACACACACACACTCACACACACACACTGTACACACTCCTTATAAAACAATAGCACCTACAGTGAGAAGCACCATCCCTTCCTGACTCTCCAGATTGGTCTCCACTCCCCAGGCACCCTCCCTTCAGCTGCTTTCCTGTGTTGCTGTTACTGTCCTCTCCACTCGGCATGCTCTCTGCATCCTAATCCTCTGGGTCCCTTTGGCCTAGTTCAGCTCACACTTCCTCTCCCAGGTCTTCCTATCTCAAATCAGGCACACTTCTTCTTTTGTAGCCTTCTCTCACACATCCCTTTGTTTAGACCTCTCTCATTCCCTTTTAACCATCTCCTTTGTTTCATACTTGAGTATATCCGATACTGCCATTTGTTTCTATATCCCCTATAGTGCCTAGTATGTGTGCTTGATAACTTTTGCTGATCTGAATTAAATTGGACTGACTGCAACCACATAGGCAAAAGCTACTATCTAAAGGCATGCTGAAGCATATGACCATGCAGCAGCTGCAGCCCGCGGGGAAGCGCTATCAGCACACAGACACGCAGAGCACGCACAAGCAGCCCCAAAGTGGTTCCTGGCCACACAGCCAGGGAAGCAAAGGCGAGAGGACTGCAAACACCACGGGTTCCAGGAAACAGTGCCTTGAGTTACTGGTCGAAGGACCAGGTTTACAGTCATCGATGCAGAAAGACACATGCTTAAAGAGACATTAACTACTAAATGTAGCTCTCCCGCTACATTTATTTATGACAAGATATTTGAAATCAGGGCTGTTCTGAAATAACTGATGCAAATAGAAGCTGTGCTTTTATTGGAGAATTGTAATGACAAAAACAATTTCTTCTTCAAGAGTTAAGTTCTAGGATTCATGGAATTATAGACTCTGCACTGCTGATGCATTCTGCACCTTGAAGAACGTCTCTTTGTTGGAAGTCAAGAAAGAATGTAAACATTTGTTCACCTCCTGCGCTGTGAACTCCTGGAGGACAGGGCCTGTGTCTTAAGCATCTTTTTATTTTGTGCAGCACCTTGTCCATAGGTCATCAATGGAGACTGATGAATGAATCAATTGCATGACTGAATTCCACACACAGGAACCCAGAGGTGGCTGCCATCATGTCACATAGAGTAAAGATCATCACTGAACATTAGCCTGGCAGCTCTGAATGGGGCTGGCAAGGAGCAGCAGGGATTTGTTGCCTGGATTTTCTCTGGTCTCATTTATATTCTCCATCTTAAATTTGGTTTTTGTTTTTGAAAGGGTGGGCCATGACAAAGCTGGATTTTGAGTTCTTTATCACTTCCCCTCCACATCTGACCTGACCCCTCTCTCCAAGGCCCTACTTGACTGCAATAATTCTCCCAGGTCTTATCTGAATACACTTGAAGTCATGTGGTTAAGAAGGAGGTATAGACTGCAATGCTGAAAGAGAGTAGAGCTGTAGAGACGAGTGGGTGAGAGTATTGGCCTTGATACTTCACATTACTCATGTAATGTGAAGAGTAGTGATTGGGCGCCCACTACATCGCAAAGAGAGCTGGGTTCAAACACTGGCTCTTCAACTTACCATTATTGACCTTGGACAAGTTACGTATCCTCTCTAATCATTAGTTTCCTTGTCAATCAGATGGAGACAATAATTTCTAGAGTGGTGATGAGATAATGCATAATAAAGCATTTCACAAGGTACCTAGCACACTTATTGAGTCAGCAAGGAATATTAGCTAGAATATTAGCTACCGAGAAAGTTAAGAAAATGACACAACCTTCTCCCGAGAGACCAGGCAGAGAACAGGACTGGGTGACATTCATTTAAGAGTCAAGTGATTACTCAAGAGACTCCGGCTTCCTTTCTCAGTCACGGGAAGCAGAGAATTGGGAAGTGAGAGTCCATGGCACCCAAGTTTCACCATTACTAGGATGGTGGGGTGATGATAGGGAGAAGGAGCTGGCACATAGAAGGTGGGAAGAAATCTGGTACTTGGCTTTTCCACCACTGAGAATCTAATCTTCAGCGTGAAGGGACTTCCAGAGGGCTTGACTATCTTAATGGGGAGGAGGCTGCTCCATTCAGAGCAATCTGCCATCAAAGGACAGAAAAGTGCGCTCCTCACAGTGCTGAACTGGCCTACAGCTAGCGAGCGTCAGCTCTAGTGCTGCTAAATTACCTCTCCTGGGAGGGCAGTGTTTGCTCTGGATCCCACAATCCCCGTTTCCCACCATCTGCTTCTCACCCATATCTGGATTAGAATCAGTGACATTGAAAACCAATAAGGTTTGGCATTTTGAATCAATCCGAGTAAGTGCCCAATGCTCAAAGTACAAGGCCTGCAAGGCAGAGCCAAAAATGTAATGAGAACACTTCATCAGGAGGTTTAGTTTATAACTTGGTTCTGCCCACAGCCAAACACATCAGGAGGAACATTCCTTTTCGATATTACATCAGAAATACTGACTTTGGAAGAAGAATGGTATGGGATAATGAGGGGCCTAGTAACTCCTCCCCCACCCCAACCAAAACTTGGTCAACTGACTATGCCATGTGTGGTCATGTGGGAGCACTGGCTCCTGCCAAGAAATAAGGTAGCCTGATGTAAGTGCACCCCAGAATAAGTGAACCCCTGACTGCATCCTATTTCAACCCAATTGAAGACTTGCTTGCTCATTCTTTCATCAAGCATTTGTTGAGCGCTATGTGCCAGGCCATGCTGGAGGCACTGGGGTAGTGGAGATAAAAGGCACAGTCTCTCCAGAAACTTCAGTGTGGTGGGGATGCATATCTTCTTCAAGGATCCACTTTCTAAATATATCCTTACCCAAATAAAAGCTGGGAAATGGTAACAAATACCATACTACCACAAATAATCCAAATCCCCTGAAAGCTTTATAGACTTGCCTATTAATTAATCACAGGGAATTCCCTAGAACAAGATATTTATGTCTGGGGTCTGCGGGGAAGGTAAAAAGACTCAGGTAACTGTAGCCCCTGCCTTGGCTTAGTCATAGCTAAGGAAGTAAGATGGAGAAGAAAGTGCAAGTCCATTCCCTCAGGGAAAAGCCTGCTTAACTTTTCTGCCTTCACTTGAGCCATATCCTCCACAGTTTTATCATGTACTCCTAACTAACTCAGCCTGGAATTGCCAAATAGAGGTGGTGGAAAGCTATTTGAGACGCGCAAATAGGTAGCATATTATATTTGACCTGGATTTTATTAACATAGAGAGCTGGTCCTTACCAGGAGCGCCATTACACTGTGATTCGGTAAGTATTTGAGCATCTTCTCTGTGCCCTTAGGCACTGTGCTAGTGCTGGGAACAATATACTCAGAGGCTTTGCCTTCTCAGCATGTACAGTCTAGCAGTGCTGATGTTAAACAGGTGTGATGACTAAGAGACTAAGGGAAGTCACAGGGAAAGTGGCAGTTAAGCTGGTAAGCGAAGGGTTAGTAGATGTTGACCGGGAAAAGATGGCACGGAGGAGCATTTCAGTCAGAAGGTGGCATATGTTCATGCAAGATGTTGGACTGTCAGTCATGTCTATTCGCTTCTAATCTTCATCCTCTTCCTCTCCACTGGCTCTTTCCCCTCTGAATGTAAACATGCTCAAGTCCCTACCATCTTCAATCCCTACCATCTTCAAACCAAAATGGAACACAGCAAACCTTCTCTGACACCTTTTTTTTTCTTTTTGAGGAAGATTAGTCCTGAGCTAACTGCTGCCAATCCTCCTCTTTTTGCTGAGGAAGTCTGAGGAAGGCTGAGGAAGACCCTGAGCTAACATCTGTGCCCATCTTCCTCCATTTTATACGTGAGACGCCTACCACAGCATGGCTTTTGCCAAGCGGTGCCATGTCCGCACCCGGGATCCGAACCAGTGAACCCCGGGCCGCCGAGAAGCGGAACGTGCGAACTTAGCCGCTGCACCACGGGGCCGGCCCCTCATTGACACCTCTTATCATTTGTTATGGGGTCCATCCTTGGGCATCATTATTAGCTATAAGTTGATGACTTCTTATCTACAACTCTGGCAAAGATCTTATCTGGAAGTCTCAATGTCTATTGGATAGATCTCCCTGGATAACTCACAAGGACTCCAAACTCAATTCCAGCCCAGCTTACTCAAAATTGAACTAATCTCCCCTTCAGACCTCCTATATTACCTCGTTTAGTGAATGGCCCCACTATCCAGCTATGCAAGAAACCTGATATTCATCCTTGATTCTCCCTTTCTGCTCATTCACCCTCCACATACATCTAATCAGTGTCTAAATCCTGAAGATTACATCTCCTAATACTGAATGCCTCTCCTTCTCTCAGCCCTCGTGGGCACTGCCTTAATTCAGTAATTGTCTCACCTGAGTTCTTACAATCAATTTCAAGTAGTTCTCCCGGCTCTGTGTCTGCCTCTCTTCCAATCCATCTTTAACACTGCTCCCAGGCGGAGCTTTCTAAAATGCCGATCTGATAATGTCACTCCTCTGCTTAAACTTGTTCAATAACACTCCATAACTTTCATGATAACGTTCACTTTCCTTAGCTTTGTACACAAGACACATTTGAGATCCGTACCCTTCCCACCTCACTAGCCTCATCTCTTGCCATTGTATCACAGTTTCTATGATCATCTTACATATCCTTTCCTTTTCCTGAAGTATGGGTCTTCCTTCTTAGGAGGCCCCATACTCTGGGGACCTTCCTAGGTCTCCTCCCCACCCAGCCCTCACCCCAGCCCTGCCTCTGCTCCTCCTGTAGTAGCCAGAGACTACTTCTTTGATGACACCTATCATGTTGGCTTCACTTCTCCCACCAGACTCTGAGCTCTGTGGGAACAGACTCTGTAATACAGTCATGTGTCGCTCGATGGCAGGGATACACGCCGAGAAATGTGTCGTTAAGCGATTTTGCCGTTGTGCCATCATATAGTGTACCTACACAAACCCAGATGGTGCAGCCTACTGCACGCTTAAGCTCTGCGGTACTAATTTTATGGAACCACCATCCAATGTGTGGTCCGCCGTTGACTGAAATGTCATTATGCAGCGCCTGACTATACATGTTTTTGTGTCCTCAGAACCTCATATAGTTATTTATTGAACAAATTAAAATATTTTGTCACATAAGTGGATATCTTCATATGTATGTATTTACGTGTGTGCATGTGTAGCATGTTTGGAGGCATAAGGAAAAAGGAGTTAACATTTGTTGAGCACTTACAATATACCAGGGACTGTGCTAGATACTTTATACACATTTGTATTATAATACTTATCTTATGAGAAAGCTGAGGCTCACAGGTTAACAACCAGGGTACAATCTCACAGCCAGCAGGGAAGTGGCAGACCTGCAGTTTGAGCCTAGGTTTGTCTGATTGCAAACCCTGGGATTTTTCATCACTCCATACTACCTCCCCGACCACCAGAAAGGAACAGCCAGGTAGAGGAAGCCAGATGCTACATGACAAGGATTTATTTGGGAACCCTGAACTCTACTTATAATGAGAACCCCCACTTGTCATGACACAGCCTTTGAGCTTTCTCAATTGTGAAGAATACGAAGACTACTCAATTTTTAATGTTTTCTTTCCAGAGTTCATCTTTTTAAAATCTTACACTTGTTTTACAAGGATTCCACAAGGATTAGCAGTATGTATATGATGTAAGGATCCCATCTGTCTCAGAGGAGATGAGCTTTTTCATCACAGAATATATATTTTTTACAGTTACTATCTGTTGATTCTACTGCAGGAACTGCTGAGTCCACAGAGCCCAGGAATTCCAGTGGGGAAACGTGTATGGAATGTGCTCAGGGGTGTGGACTTCCTATAATTGTTGGAAGAAAAACTGATAGGAAGAAAAATTCTGCCTAGACACTTGGGAGAAAAATTCTGCTGAAGAACGGACACAGGAAGAGGATGATGGGCCCCCGGGGAGCAAGTCAGATAACTCTTGACTTCCGCTCTAGCAGGCTTGTTGGGCTGGGATGAAGTCATCCCTCCTTCTGAGCCACACATTCATGGTAGCGCTCCTTTCCTCCTGAGGAGTGTCACCAAAGCTGGCCAGTGGTTGAGGAATGTGATCTTTAATGATCCTTTTTATCCTTCCTGGTGTAGGCCACCAAGACCACACCTCTGCCTCTCTAATAACACTTTCCCACTATAAGTTTAACTATAGCTTACCACTCACCTTCTCCTTAAACCCCACCAGAAACAAGTGGCTCAGAGAATGAGCTGGCTGTAACACCTGCCGGCTCATTGATCACCAGGGAAGATTTACTCAGCTGGCGGAGAAACTTTTGCTTTCATTAACGAATGCTTCAGGGATGCCCTTTACATGCTTGGCACGGTACTGGCTGGAAGGAGTCCCTCTTCTCCTTCACAACCTCTTGTTCCACGTCCCTCCTGAAGTTATGCACTCAGCTGAAGAGAACAACCTTCCCATAGAGAGAAGGCTCAGCCTTTGGCCAATGGTATTCAAGTAGCTGCCCTCCTTGCTGGAGTCTGTAAACAAGTTCTATAGGGCGCACTTCCTCCTTTGATGCCTTTCGAGATGCAATTAGGAGAGGCGCACGAAATGACTATCATTGTCAAAGTCCCAGTAGTTTGTTGAGCACATAGAGATATAAGAAGCTTGGCACTTATTCACTGAGAAAGGATTTTTTTGTTTGTTCTGTTTTTGACTCAGGGAGCATTTAGAGGTAGCTGATTTGGGTTTACCCAGGTCAAACTTCAAGTCACCACATCCCTGTCCCTCATTCCCACTCCCACTGCCGGTCAGTGTTCTGAGATTGGAGAGTCGGCCAAGAGGTAAGGACCTGCTTCAAGCATTATTTGGTAATTTAAAGGGATACAATATTGATGGCTTTTCTTGTTTGGGAGGAGAAGTGGGGAGCACGTCAGATGCTCCTGACATTTAAATGTCTATGCCAAAACCTCACGTAGACCTTGTCTGTCCAAATGAGTTACTACTGAGACAAACGGCAAAGTCATTTTCTTTACGGAGTCTGTACATTGTTTTCAGCCTGAAGAAGGAGCAAAGCTGAGCTGGGAGGAAAAGCGTAAGAGGGGAGAGAAAGATCCTCCTGACCAGGAGCCATGGAAGGTTAATCCCCAGTTACCTGAAGGCAGCACCGTGAGCACCATACGCTGCGACTCATCTGACGCTTGGCTAACCCAGTTGCTGGGGTTGCCATGTAGCTGCCACTCTGCTACCCTGCACCAGTACATTCCAGCATCCTCCATCTCCACCCGATGAAGCTTCAGGACAAAGTCTGTAGGGGATGAACGGTAACAGTGCAGGTGCCTCCTGAGCCTCTCTTCACCATACTCCAGCAAGCCGTCATGCTGAAGGTGCACCAGCATCTTACTTCCAGAATTTTCTCTGCTCCAGTACCACATTACAGAGAATAGGGAGGCCGGGCTGCCAGAACTCTCCAGGCTGCAGTGGATGGCCACCTCTCTGTGCTCAGTAGCATTTTCTGAAGAGTACACTTTGGAGACATGAACCTTACTTCCTAGGAAATAAAATGGTAGTAAATTAGGGAAGAACTCAGACTTTTAGATTGGACACCTCCTCTGAAAAACCTAGTTCTCATTGAAGAGACGCCATCTTACAATCTTCAGACTTCAGATCCTTCATCTTTATCATTTTCCTTGACCCGTCCTTCTTCCATATTTGCCAGAACATTCTCTGCTATGAATCAGACCAGACACTTCTCGTCTTTAGAACTACCTCTTGCCTGCTGACCCTGCCACTGAAGTCCACCCAGTTTGGGGGTGCTCTGCCCTGCTGCTTTGACTTCTCCATGGTCAACTCTCCCTTCTACTCCCCTACGGACCATTTAAAACTTGAAGTCCTCCCCTCAAGCCATATATTCCACCAATACCCATCATTCTTAGCAAATTACCCTCCTCCCATACACCTGATGTCATCCCAGATGAGATGCAAGGAAAGAGGTGGCTATCTAAGAGAATCAGCATTTTTATACAAGTTTTAGAATACCACTCAAGGAGACTATTTAAATTATTGCATTAGACTACATTTGAAACAGATTGTGACATTTACTTTTTAAAAATTCTCCCCTGCTAATCGGCAGGTGGGGACTTGGAACGAAAGCCAGAATAGTCACAAATAAAATAAATTATAGTATGCACCAAATTTTCAACTCTACTGCAAACACATTTATTAATCTATCTTTAAAAGAATAGCTTTGTCTGATCCTGGGTTCTTTTTTAGTCACCATCTTTGCTGTCTCCTTCCCTTCATGATGAAACATGTGCAATATTAGTTTATACAATACATCTCTGCTTCCTCACCTCAAACTACTCCCTACTTTATTGCAATCAGCCTTCCAATCTCATGACTTTACTCTGGCCAAGGTCCACAGTAAGGGCCCGATTTCCCAGCTCAAGAGACCATCTAGTCTTTTTTGTTCTCTCTGTGGTTTTTGTCACTGAAGTCCATTTTCTTCTTGAAATTCTCTCCTCTTTTGACTTCAGAGAAAATGTCCGTCCTACAGTTCTGACCAATCCTTCTCCGTATCTTTCCCTGGGGCCTCTTCCTTAACTCACTCCCTACACCGGGTTGCTCAGCTGGCCACCCTCAGCCAGCCACACCCAGATATGTTTTGTTTGATACTCTCAGTATTTTAAAAGAACTTGAATTAGTTGTAAATGTTCTCAAATTGAGTGATGTCACCAAAAAAGATTATAAGCATTTCTTGATATACTAAAAGGTCAGACAATGCTGAGCCCACATTTCTAAATGGGAAGCACTGGCTTGAGCTAGGAAGTGGCTGCCTCCTTAAAGGGGTGTGCACACACTTCAAGATTTGGCTTGGACAAGTGGGAGAAAGGGATGCCAGCCACATAGATGGAGAAGGCACAAGTATACATGAGTCTTGTGGGATAACAGAGATAATAAATGCGATTTGAGACAAGCTGAGTGTGAGGGTCTCTGGGGCACCCAAGTGGAAATGTACAACAAGCAGTTGAGTAGAAAGGCCTAGAGTTCAGGAGATGGGGGCTAAGCATAAACTTGGAGCTGTTTCATTGAAGGGGGTCGTTGAAACCAAGGCAGTGTTTAGGAAGTTCTGCAGAGAAGAAGAAAAACAGGCCCAGGATCTCTCCCTGAGGAACACCCACATTTAGCAAGGAGAGGAAGAAAGGCCTGAAGAACATGGAGAAGGGGAGCCAGAGCGGCAGGAAGAGATCCTGGTGCTCAGCCACTATTTTGCCCCTGCTGCCCCAACACACTGTGAGCTCCTTAAGGCAAGAGCTGTGTTCTATTTACCTTTGTATTCCTAACTGCCTAACACATAGCGATGCTCATTATAATCTTGTTTTTTGATGTTACATTGAAAATAGAATTTTAAGCACCAAACTAGATTAATTTATTCGCAATGTGCTGTTGGATCTTGGCCAGTTCCTGAACCTTAACTGTGACATTCATTTAATTTTAATCAACATTGGAGGTGACCTAACTAACACTGAGAGATCTAATCAACCCTGCCCACATTTAGACCGCAGCTCTGTTAGACCAGTGCAGATGAATGGAGCTTCCATTCCATTTCCACAGATCTCCTGAGAAAGAGGAGATTCCCTCAGTAAGCCATTCCAACAGTTAACTACTCTTATTTGCCTTATGTTTAGGCAGCCAAATATTGAAAAGCAATTTCTCCACACATCCCTGTAGAGTGGTACAGTTTCTGTTCACAGTGGGAGAAATATGCTTCATATTACTCTTTCTCTGCCAAATTCCAGTAGAGCCCCACTGGAATGACACAGCTTGTTATTATAGAGATCTGGAGATACGGCGCCCTGGGTACTGCGCACACTAGGCTGCCGGCTGATGAGCAAACCAATCAAAGGGATCTTCTTCCCCTCCAAGCTCCTCGAAACCTCAGACTGATCCACCTCAAGTGACCCCTGCCACCTCTGGTCGGCTACCAAGTCCTGCAGTCATTGTGAGGGTGGACACTATTCTTGTGACTCTAGGTCACATTTTTACCTTCACATAGTCACTTCATAGAACAGCTGCCCAAGAGAAGATGGCAACCCTGTGGAAATACATGTGAGAACACATTCACAAGACTTACCTGTGAGTCTGAGTTTCAACTCTGTTAGACCTGACTTCTTTTCTCCAATCTGGTTCCAAGCACCATTTGTAGACAAGAGCCATTCCTCCACAGCACAGTGATATTTGCCCTGATCACTGTCTTCCATACTCAGAATGTGTAGCTGAAACAAGTCTTTGGAAACTTTCTCGGCATGGAATTTTCGTTTTTTCCGTGGGGTTTGAAATTCATCCCCATATTTTACAACACTGGTTCGGTCCATTTCCAAGATCCTTAGCCAGGATGCATTAGTGGAAATGGGAGAGAAGTACCAAATAACAGCTAACTGAAGGTTTCCTGTGGACTGGGACAAGATGCTACATTCTATGTCAGTGTTGGAGCTGATGGAGATCTCCCGGACTTGACTGCTTGAATTCACTTTTAGCTTGCTCTCTAAATTAAAAGAATGGAAACACTTTTGTTACTTTCCAGAAAAACAGAATTTTCAGGAAGAAGGGACATTAGATCAACTAGGGCAATACCTCCTACATCCATCAGATATGTGAACTCTCTCTCCAGCAGCCCCACTAACTGCTCATTCAGCCTCTGAACAACTCACTGTCTGACAAAGTGGCCATTCCATCTTTGGATAGCTCTGCCACTGAGCGTTCTTTCTGATATCGAGTTGAATTTTACCTCTCCATAATTTCTACCAACTGCCTTGTTCTACCCTTGCCCAGGGAAGTGGGATGGGCGGGGCAGAGGGGTGGTGCCTGGAGGAAGTATTATACAGAAAAGCCTAATCTCTTCCACACGATAGTGCTCCAGTATTTAAGCATAGACACCTTCACTTCTGTAGCATTTCATAAATCAAATTGAGAGAAAGTAACCCTATTAATGTTTGTCTGTGTGTTCACTCTCCTGAGTACTCCTGGATTCACAATTTGCCAAAGTCTGTATCCACCTTCAAACGTGGGTAAACAAGGGGAAGTCATACGTGGGCTATTAAAATTGTATGTCTCTTTGCAGCCACTCAACTGCGGGAATATTGTATGGATAAGGAGTCAACTAAACTTTAACCCCAGCAGCTTTTCTGCTTTGTCACAAAGATGAATGATAAAACCTGGCTTCCAAATCTTATTCTAACTTCTTACTGATATCACCAATTCTACTTTTGGAACTGCTTATTGATGTTACCAGTAGGTCCCTCTACTCTTCCCTCAACAAACATTTATTAAGCACATAGTATGTTATGTGACAGACTATTCCAGGCTCTTGGATACTTCCTTTCAATAAGTTCACAGTCTAGATGGAGAGACTAGTACAAGGACACAGGCTTAGAGATTACAGGATTGTGTCACCCAAGTGAGACAGAAGTATGCAAAGTGGCTATCAGAGCACATAGCAGGGGTACTTGCTCAAGTACAGGAGTGAGAGGAGGCTCCCTGGAGGAGATATGCCTAAGTGAAGCCGTAAGGGTTAACAGGAATTAGTCTGACGGAGAAGGGGTTAAGGAATTCCACACAAAAGAAGCAACTTGGACAGAGACTTTGAAAGTGAGAGAGAACATAGAGTATTTGAGGAACTGTAAGTAGATCAGTGTGACTGGAGCTCAAATTCAAGATGGTGTGTGAAAGGAGATGATGCTGGAAAGACATAAATGTACCAGATTATAAAGGACCTTGCATGCCATGCCACTGGAGTATGGACATGAGGTGGACGTGGAGGAGCTGTAGATGCACCAATTTTCCCACTTGGGTCACTGTGGATGGTAGGAACATAGAGAACA
The DNA here is from genome assembly GCF_037783145.1 of Equus przewalskii. NCBI lineage: Eukaryota > Metazoa > Chordata > Mammalia > Perissodactyla > Equidae > Equus > Equus przewalskii. The sequence goes on from NW_027228750.1 coordinate 2,996,675, forward strand.
ATATAGGAGGAGTAGCTTTGGAGGGATAATAATGGTGCGTTTATGTTTTGACATATTGAGTGTAGACATGTCTTGGAGACAGTTGCATAGATGAGTCTGGAGATCAGAAAAGTGTTTCAGGATAATGGATTTGGGAGTTGTCAGCATAGGTTGAATCTGTGGGTAGGAATAAACCTACTTCAGGAGACTGTATAGAATGAGAAGAGAGCAGACCGAAGATGAAATGCACAGGAATGAACCAGCAGAGGAGAAGAATTCTGCAAAAGAGAATGAAAAGGGGCAGTCACAGTGTTAAGAAGGAAACCAAGAAAATCTTGTGTCACGAGGCCAAGGAAACAAGAAGTTTCAAGAAGAAAGGACTGGGCCAACAATCTCAAATGCCACATAAAGGGCAAATACATTAAGGCATAAGTTAATCAACAAGAAGATCATTACTATTGTCAAAAATATTGTTCCAGAGCAGAGAGAATAATGACAGTGACCATCTTTGAGCACCTCCTTGGTGTGTCAAGTATTCTACTAGGTACATTATCTATGTCACCACCTTTAAATTGCACATCAGCAATTTATAGATGAGGTAACTAAGCTTGGACAAATTAAGTGACTTGTCTAAAGCTATGCTGCTATCTAGGGCTTGTCAGATATAAATGACTTCAAAGGCTCTTGAACACTCTGCCCTAAGAGAATGGATGTCAGGAAAGAAGATAGAGGATGCAGCAGAACTTTGCACAGGTTGTCTTACTTTTAACCTCCATGCTCTATTACCAATTGACAAGGTAAATTATATTTGACTATAATCATAAATTCTCTAACTTTTATACATAGACATATTAAAATAAGTGGATAAATGTATGCTAATGGCATTTACATTATCCATGCCACTAGGGTATGGATAGACATTCCAAACATTTAACGACTCGTAAGGCATGGGCAGTGACCAATCCGAAAGAATGCCTCACCACTGGCGCTGGTCCTAGAGGCCCTCTGCTGTGCCATGTGGTACCCTTTAGCTGCTGCGTAGTGGAGACTTATGGGAATATGGGGAAGGATTGTGGAGCAACAGTTATTATTAACCAGTATGGAAGTATTTCAATGTTTTAACAACCAGTATGGCCATCCCATGCATACTAACTTAACACTAGCCTGGATATCACTTATGGATATATATGGTGCTTACTTATATAGTACAAACATGAGGGGAAGGTATTTTATGCTTTAATTCTATAATTTATCCAAAATGGGAAAAGTGTTTTAAAAAAAGAACAGCAGGGATTAATTTCAAGTAGTGTTTACCTGGTAAAGTGACAGCTATCCTCAGTGGGGAAGAGATGGCAGAAGCCCTTGCGGGGCTGTTTGTGTGTAGGGAATTTCTGTCATAAACTTCTACTTTACACTGATAAACTCCTGCTTCTTCCTCAGTGGCATCATAGATTAGGAGTTGAGAACGAAATGAAGACTGTGAAACCTTTGTCTTCTTTTGGAACTGGGATAGGAAATCCCCCCATTCAATAGTGCCATTATGGGTGATTTGAATAAGCTGATGAAAGACTTGGGATCTAGCTGGCTGGAACTGCCATATCACAGTGAGCGGTACCTTGAGGTCATAGTAGTCAGCCTGCACTATGCAGGACAGGTCAAAGGTATTGCTTAATTTCACTTGTGGTCGACGGCTCATCAGATTAACCTGTAGACTTGACTCTGTGGGCAGAAATGTAAAACATAATTTCTAGGATGTTTATCAAATCAAAGTACAGTACTCCAAGTTTTCTTAGTCACTACTTCATACTGAACCATGCATTCGTACATTGGGAGTATCAAATATTTTGGGGTGGAAGTTGATTCACAGTACAGTCTGTCCTGAATTCTGACCTCCATTTCCCAAAGTTGGCCCTCTTCTAAGAGTATTTTCAGCAGCAACAACAAACAGGCATTGTTTCTCCAGTCTGCTGCGTAGACAGCTGCTGCTGGGTGGGTGGAGCGCTGCCCAGCCCCAGTGGCCGGCCTCCTTCCTTTTCCCCCACTCACGGGTTCAGTATCACTGTTTTGCACATGCAAGAAGAGACTCTGCAATCCCAGGGCTCCGGCTGTCAAAAGCCTGAATGTGTGAGGCTCAGCTCCATTCAGCATCTCTCTCCTATAAGTCTACTCCAATTCACAGGATTTTGTTTTTAGCCCTGAATAACAACTTACAAATTGTACCCTAAATATGATCTTTATAAAGATGAATAAACTTTAGAGATTAGTTGACAGACATGGTAGCCAGAGACTATGCTCCATGTCCTAGGGTACCCATACCATAACTAGAGGATTCAGGATCACACGCAATCAAACTCCACTGCATTCCAGAGCAAAAGGAAGGTGCGGATGATATGTAAGCTCAGAAAAGGATTTCTTTGACACTTACCCAGAGATTTGACAGTGACTGACATCTTCTGAGTCCAGCTCAGATCTCTGGCCTGGTTCCGGGTCCTCTCAGACACCCTGCACTCATAGGTGCCGCTGTCTGTGACAGTGGTGGAGGTGATCTCCAGTTGGAAGGTGGCCCAGTTCATTTTCTCTAGCCTTGTGTTGCTGTGGTTATTGAGTTCCCCATTGGAGGCACTCAGCTGCACGGTGCCATCCTGCTCCATGCCAGCCACAAACTCTGGCTGGGTCTGGTCTTGTGGGATGTGCCACCACTTCACAGACAGGAGACTTTCTGCTCCATCTGCCTTGCAGAAGAGGGTTAACGCCTCTCCTTCCCACACTACTGGCTGCTTGTTCTTGGTAGACACGACCACACTTCGTGCTGTGGATTACAGATTTTAGAAGAAAAAAGTATTTCGAGTAAGTGAAATTTTTTCTAAAACACAATGAAATCTCATTAATTAGGACATGACTAGTTTGTGACAAATGAGATCAGGCTTTTTACTCCTAAACTATCCCCAGAACAAAGATTTGCTAAACACTTAAATAGTGGAGGCAAAACAGAGAAAGACTACCAGGACTAACAGGAGAATCTATTTACACTTAATTTATAATTTGCCCTTATTTTTAGTGATTTGTTAAATCAGCCCTTCCTTAAGAACATCTAGTTGGAAAAACATCTGGTAATATTTTGTTAGATTAATTAGGGTGGATGTATGAGCCTGAAAGTAGTGAAGCTGTGTTTATTTAAATGTTTAGTTTTTTTGGAATTCAGACTTCCACAGTTCAAAACGACCTTCCTCTCCCTATCTTTCCCTAATTAGTGTGTATTCTGAACAGGGAAGGAGTATTATTAATTAGATTTCTGTTTAAAATACTACCATTAAAAACAATTACTTGGAGGAAAATACATGTACATATTTCTTTTTCTCTTTTTCAAATCATATATTCATTCATATATATATGTTGTTGGTTGAAGGGAGACCCATCTTATATCTGAACCACAATGTAAATCTATAAATGTAAATCTGGCTCCCAGATGGGAAATCCAAGATGTGTAGAAATGCAGACATTCATTCAACAGACACTTCCTGTGCAAGGCCTTGTCCTTGGTGCTTTGTGGGCAATGCAAAGACACCTCAGGAGCTCATACATCCTAGGCAGCCCATCCTCATGCTTAAGGCCAAGGTCCCTGGAGTCAGAACTATCCTGACCTCTCTGAGCCTCAATTTTCTTTCCTGTAAATATGGGGTTAATAAACAGCACTCACCTTCTTGCGTTGTTGAAAGAACTAAATGAATGGCACATGCAAAGGGCTTAGCCTGGCTGACAAGGGAAAGTACCCAGTAAAGGTTAGCTATTAGCATTAGTATGTAACGACAGGCATTTAGCGAAAGCAGAGGTAGTTCAAAGCCAAAAGAGAAAAACAAATAGATCAGGCATTAGAAATCTAAATAGGATCTAAGCGAATTTGCAAATCGTGGTTCCCTGCTGAGGAAGCAGTCCAGTCTTCCACTGCTTTATGTGTATATTTATATAAGTTACAAAGGCAGAATGAAGGTTAAGGTCCACAAATAGGTTACAAATATGTATATATGTATATGCAAACCTGCTTCCAAATTTTGGGTATTAGAGACACGATTATACCTAAAGTTTTTTAAAGTTAAAAATAGACTCATAACGGAAGTTTAGAAATTAGAGGGAAATTATCACTCATAAGCTCAGTACTATAACATAACCATTATGATTAGTTTCAACTAACATTAATTTTTTTTAAAAAATGAGGTTTCCTTAGTTCATTGTGGTCATTACTGCCTCTTGGTAAGAAGTAATAAACTTAGTAAGAGTGTGTAAGTTACACATTCACAGTGGTAGGGAGTACCCCCTTCTGTTTAAAATATTCATAGAATGATAAAACTCTGCTCATACTTCAAGGAATGATTTGACTTTCAAAACTGAATGCTCAATAGGATTCTTAATAAATTTGCTGATAACTTTTTCTGTTTCTACATATTAGGCCCAGTTTGGACTCCAGCCTATGCAAAGAACTGTTTTTAGCTTGGAAGACCACTCTATCAAGAGGCCTATGATCTTTGCACCATGAAGCACATCCTTAGATTCTTTTGGCACACATTCCCACATACTAAGCTTAAGAAAGGCCACAGATATGTTCCAGGGGAAAATGAGATGCACAAAGCAGAGAGTCAGCTCTGTGTAAATATGTAAACCTGCCCACATAGTTTTTCCTAAATCCTAGAAAGTTAGACCAAATGTTTAGTGTGAAAACTAACACCAACATACTTCCTAGCTTGCCACTCTAGGCCAAAGCTTGCACATCTTCATTCCTAGCAAATGGGGTGTTGAAGAACACCATGAAAGGGAAATTTATCTGCCTTTGGAGATGCCTCCAATGCTATGAGCAAGGGCAACAAGGATATCTTTATTTTTAGTTTGTTTTTGTCTTTCTTTTTGATTTTTGTTTTTGCTTTTGGGCAATTAATCTTTCTAGACTTTGAATTTAAAACCCAGCCCAGAGAATCCTAATATTAGTGGTGGATTTGTCTATTTTCTCTCCACATAAAAAGCACTGATTATTCAAACGTGTTTACGGTCACTCAACCTTAATAAACTAAACGAGAGCTGAGTGCCTTTCAGTTTCACGCTGTAGGTGCTCAGACTCATTTGGAGAAGTGTCTCATCACATCACAGCAAAAGTCAGGGAGGAGAGTCTGCCCACTATCATTTGCCTCTTCATTTCTTACTCTGAGTCAGGCTTTGATGCAGAATTAAGTCTTAGTATCATTCCCCATATCAGCTTAAGATAATATAGGATTGACAAAAGACGCCTGAAAGATGTTGGGGGTGTGGGGGCTGTAATGTGGGTGTTTATTCCCCAGGAAGGAGGCAAAGTGTAGCCCTTTCCTCTTAACCTGTTCACATCACAAACAGAACAAAAGAAGACAGAGGGCTCCTTTAAAACAGGTGTTCTCTGCTTGAAGAAAAACCCAATGTACAAAAAGGAGGACTCACAGCAAATGGAATTAAAGAATCTAAGACAGCAAGAAGGGACTTATAAACAGTCTAGTTGTATGCCATTATTTTACAGTTTAGGAAGCTGAGATTTAGAGAAGAAAAGTTGTGTGTCCGTGGTCAGGGCCCATTTGATGGCTCAGGCATAGGATTTAGGTATTCAGTTGGTTTGGGAGCTTTTCTTTACTCCAGTTCACCTCAAAGTGATGTGACGGGCCCCCGACTCTTAGAGCCCTCCACCGTGTCCATAAAGCCATCCTGACCTAACACAGGAGGGGATCTGAAAGCAGCCCCATGGTGTCTGGTCCCGACTTCACATACCTGCTGGCTTCCTCAGGTACACTTGGCTGTCTGGTGACTGCTTTGTCTGAAGCACTTGCCAGGAGCCCCTCAGAGCTCTTGTCACCTCTGCCACTGCACATCTGTAAGTGCCTTCATCCTCTGGGCCCGCAGTGAAGATCTTGAGAGAGAAAGCCTTGGGGCTTAACTTTGAAACCTGGAGCTGTCCTTGACTTGTTCTCTCTTTGTAGTCTTTCTTCAGGCCCAGAACTCCACTGGCATCAATGCGGGCCATTTCAATACCATTGAAGAACCAAATGCCCTGAAGCTGTGGGTCCTGGCCACTGCCCACCACCAGGCAGACCAGTTCTAAGGGATTCCCTTCAGTAAATGTGCTCTCAGTCGTAATGTTGACTTGAAAATCTCGTACTGGGAAACAAAAGCAAGGCAGGTATTTAGAGAGGCTACTGCACCTGTCCTTTCAGTACCAGAGAGCGATGACACCCCCTGTAAGGATAGCAAAGGGATTGAATTTCATATGGAAGCTCAGTTCTGAGGAGTAGGTAAGCCAGAGAAATGCCTAGAATTGAAAATGCTTTGATCATTCCTTAAATCACCCAGAAAGAATAGCATACGGGGTCTTCTGAATCCAATTCTATCAAGCAAGATGCCTGCATAGACGTATACACTATACAGTGATGTATTTTTTTAAATAAAAATATAAAATATTTCATACTACGTGGAATTGCTGTAAATTGTGATTTCTTGCTCTCTCTTTGAGCTGAAAATATCCAGAGGAATTTTCCTGAGTGAAAAAGTACATGTGATATATGACAAGCCCATAGCTAACATCATACTTAACAGTGAAAAGCCATAAGCTCTTCTTCTAAGATCAGGAACAAGGCAAGGATGTTCACTCTCACCACTTCTGTTCAACATAGTACTAGAAGTTTTAGCCAGAAAAAGAAAGAAAAGGCATCCAAATCAGGAGAAAAAGAAGTAAAATGGTCTCTGTTTGCAGATAACATGATCTGATAATAAGGAAACCCAAAAAGACTCTACAAAATATTATTAGAACTAATAAATGATTTCAGTAAAGTTGCAGAATACAAAATCAATGTACAAAAAAAGATTAGTTGCATTTCTACACACAAACAATGAACTATCAGAAAAAAAACGTTAAGAAAACAATCCCATTTACAATAGCACCAAAAAGAAGAAAACACTTGGGAATAAATTTGACCAAAGACGTGAATGATCTGTACACTGAAAACTATTAGGCACTGATGAAAGAAATTGAAAATGACAAAAATAAATGGAAAGATGTTTGTGTTCATAGGTTGGAAAAATTAATATTGTTAAAATGTCCATACTACCCAAAGCAATCTACAGATTCAAGGCAATCCCTATCAAAATTCTAATGGCTTTTTTTTTTTTTTGAGGAAGACTAGCCCTGAGCTAAAATCCACCACCAATCCTCTTCTTTTTGCTGTGGAAGCTTGTCTCTGAGCTAACATCTGTGCTCATCTTCCTCTACTTTGTATGTGGGATGCTTGCCACAGAAAGGCTTGATAAGTGGTGTGTAGGTCTGCTCCCAGGATCTGAACCAGCGAATCCTGGGCCACCGAAGCACAGCATGTGAACTTAACTACTGCACCACCAAGCCAGCTCCTCTAATGGCATTTTTTACAGAAATAGAAAAAAATCCATCCTAAAATTCACATGGAACCACAGAAGATCCTGAATAGCCAAAGCAATTTTGAGCAAGAACAGAGCTGGAGGTATCACATTTCCCAATTTCAAAATGTATTACAAAGCTACAGTAATCAAAACAATATGGTACAGGCATAAAAACAGACACACAGATGAATGGAACAGAATAGAGAGCCCAGAAATAAATTCATGCATCTGCATCAACTGGTCTTCAATAAGGTTGCCAAGAACACAACAGGGAAAAGACAGTCTCTTCAATAATTGTTGTTGGGAAAACTGGATAATCACATGCAGAAGAATGAAGTTGGACCCTTATCTCACACCATATAAAAACATCAACTCAAAATGGATTAAAGATTTAAACATAAGACCTTAAACTGTAAAACTACTAGAAGAAAATAGAGGGAAAACCTTCTTGACATTGGTTTGGGCAATGATTTTCTGGATATGACCCCAAAAGCACAGACAACAAAAGCAAAAAGAGACAAGTAGATTGCAGCAAATTAAAAAAGCTTCTGCACAGCAAAAGAAACAATCAACAGAGTGAAGAGATAATCTATGAAATGGGAGAAAATATTTGCAAACCATATATCTGATAAAGAGTTAACATTCAGAGCCAGCCCTGATGGCCTAGTGGTGAAAGTTCAGCGTACTCTGCTTCAGTGGCCTGGGTTCGGTTCCTGAACACAGAACCATACCACTTGTCTGTCAGTAAAGCCATGCTGTGGCAGTGGCTCACATAGAAGAATTAGAAGGACTTACAACTAGAATATACAACTATGTACTGGGGCTTTGGGGAGGGGAAAAAAAAAGAGAGAGAGGAAGATTGGCAACCAGATATTAGCTCAGGGTGAATCTTTCCCAGCAAAAAAAAAAAAAAAAAGTTAATATCCAAAATATATAAGAAACTCACACAACTCAATAGCAAAAGACCAAATAACTTGATTAAAAAATGGACAAAGGCTCTAAACAGTCATTTCTTAAAAGAAGACATACAAATAGCTAGCAAGTACATGAACTAATCATCAGGGAAATGCAAATCAAAATCATGATGAGATATCACCTTACATCTGTTAGAATGGCTATTATCAAAAAGACAAAAGATAACAAGTGTTGGCGAGGATGTGGAGAAAAGGGAACCCTTCTACACAGTTAGTGAGAATATAAATTGGTATGGCCATTACAGAAAACAGTATGGAGGTTCCTGAAAAATTAAAAATAAAACTACCATGTAATCCAGAAATCCCACTTCTGGGTATATATCCAAAGGAAATGAAATCATTATCCTGAAGAGATATCTGCACTCTCATGTTCATTATTCATAATAGCCAAGATACAGAAACAAAGTGTCTGTCAATGAATGAATGGATGAAGAAATTGTGGTATATATGCACAATGGAATATTATTCAGCCATAAAAAGGAAATCCTGCTATTTTTGATAATATGGGCGAATCTGGAGGACATCATGCTACGTAAAATAAGCCAGACACAGAAAGACAAATACTGCCGGATCTCACTTACATGTGGAATCTAAAAATATTGAACTCATAGAAGTAGAGAGTAGAATGGTGGTTGCCAGGGGCTGGGGGTCGGGGGGAAAATGGGGAGTTGTTGGCCAGAGGGTACAAAGTTTCAGTTATTCAGAATGAATAAGTTCTGGAGATCTAATGTACAGCATGGTGACTACAGTTAATAATACTGTGTTATATACTTGAAATTTGCTAAGAGAGTAGATCTTAAGTGTTCTCACCACACACACGCACACACACACACAAGGTAACTATGTGAGGTGATGGATATGTTAATTAGCTTGATTGTGATAATCATTTCACAATGCATACATAGGCATATCAATATACATATGTATGTAAAATTAGATACATATTTATATAATTTTGTACACCTTAAATGTATACAATTTTTATGTCTGAATAAATAAATAAGAATAAATAAAGACTGTTCTACATTTAAAAAAAATTGTTTTCAAATAGAGAGAAAGGAAAGCACATATGATGTGCCCCCATAGGACTCACTGAGTGTGACTTGGACACTTAAGGCCAACAGGACAATTTTTAATTGAACAGAATAAAACTCTTCATAAAAAAAGAAAGCAAGCTTCAGTGATCCGCCATTGGACCACTGCTTTTAGCCACGGATGCATATGGTTTCAGCGACCTCCTCCTGTTGGACCAAAGCCTCTGTAGAGAAAAGCAGAAATCACAGCCGAGGCTCTCTGCTTGCTTTGATGAAAATGCCAATGGATCGTGAAGGGTGACACCATTCTAAGTTGGAAAACGGGGCAAGCGGAAGGAAATTGCAGTCAAGACTTCCAGGTGGAAACTGGAGCTGCTCTGAGGCCCAGGTGTCTGTGCTGGGTGGGCTCTGCGGACACACACCTGTCTTCTCTCACCAACTGGTGGGCTTAGGCAGAGCATTTAGGGTGTCTGAGGCTCAGATCCCCTGTTTTTAAAACGGGGAGTTGACTACCTGCCTCGTAGGGTGGTGGTTAGGCCTAAATTAGATAATGGAGATAAAGTGCTTACGCGGAGCCTGGCATGAACGGTAAGAAAACTATCCGCCTGCATGGCTTGTGGACCCTAACCACTCAAGAGATCTTATCCATGTAAAACTTCCTGTGGACAGAGCCCAACTGGATATCCTTCTCCTTATTTATCCTTCCCAGATGACAAAAACAACACAACATTGACTCAAACTTTCTAAACCATTTTTTTCAGATCCAAAGAAAGATTAGAAAAAAACAAAAAGATATCCCACAAATACCCACTACCAGCATGTGAACGAATTTCCTAAGATAATTACCTGCCGGCTGGATCCTCAGAGTTGTTTGATCTGTCTGTTTTTTTGCGATGGGAGTCCAGGTTTCATCCGGATCCTGAATCCATTCAGTTGCCTCACAGAACAGCTGCCCTTGGTCTGAGGGCCGGAGCCTCCCAATGGACAGCCTGAAGGTAGTGGCCCCGAGCTTGTCAAGCCGCACATCGCTGGCTGCAAACCTCTCTGTATACGAGGGCCCAGGGATCAGCATGAAATCTCTGGAGAGGGAAATAATCTTGGTGGCTTTGCTCCTTTCCCCATCCTGCATCAGGTACCAGGTGACAGAGAGGTGGGTATGTTGAGCTGTGGCTTTGGATGCCTCACAGGTAAGTTCTAATGGCTCCCCTTCGTCCTTACTGAGAGTCTGGGAACTCATGGTGGCAGAGAGCGTATCTGAAATAACTGAAGGCAAAGGGACAATGATAATTGACTCGCCCAGTACCTATCGGACTAGCCTCCTTAGATGAAGAATGTGCCCTGACCCACCACCTAGAAAGCACATCCTTTGAGTTGCTTTTCCATTAGCCATACGCTTTCCCTATTGCCAACGGGAACATTGGCGTCCATGTACATACAGTCTATGGCAATCAGCAAAGCTAATGGCTCACTGCTGGATGGACCCTGACTTTACTTTTTTTAGCATAGGCTGTAACCAATTTAGCTACTCAGACACAGAGTATTTAACGGGGAAAAGCACTAGGAGCTGGAAGACCTAGATTCTGATCCTAAATCTGTCCCTATCTAACTACGTGAACTAGAACAAGTCACTCCACTTCCTTGGGCCTTAACCTGCTCCTTTATAAAATAAAGTTCTAAAATAATCTGTTATAATCTATCATTCAGAACCAAAATGCAACACTTGCCAAAGTTTTGATAACCATCCTACCACCCTACCATTCTCTTCTTCCTCAAAGGAAATCACACAGTCTAAGCTTATGTGACAGTAATGCTTAGATTCAATCAACGGATATTTATTGAGCATCTACTCAGTGGTGACCACTGTGTTGGGGCTGAGACAAATGTTCTCTTCTCATGGAGCTCAGGGTGAGGTAGGAGAGAGTCATACAAGCAGCCAACTATCACACAAACTGAGTGAGTGCTAACAATCGTGGTATGAATCGAGCATCAAGAGGAAACAAAGATGGGAATACTGCCTGAGACAGTCAGGACAGGTTTCACAGCAGAGGTAATATCTAAATTGGGTCCTGAAGTATATGTAGGAGTTTTTTAGACTTAACAAGGGGTGATAACATATTCTAGGCAAAGGGACAAAATGGTAATTGCAAGGACCTTCTCCCCACAGGTAAATATGTTAGCGGATGGTAGTTTCAGAGTAATCATTTCCAAGTTAATGACTTTACCACCTATTACATTAATACCAGCTCTCTTATCAAGTTAATGTTCTGCCTCTAAGAAGAGACATAACTTGGGGAGGACTCTCAAAGCTTTGTCTAATGCTGTTGCTATTATCAACCTATGGATAGCTGTGGACAAGGCCTGGGGAAGACCACACACTGTCAAAACCTTCATGGCAAAGTTGATTGGAAAAATGAATTGAGACTTTTAGAGAATATAAGTTACCTAAATGTGACAAATCTCCAAAATATCCAGAGGGACATGTGGGCTCTTTAGCCAAAACAAATAGCACAATATAAAGCCATGTCACATTGGCAAGGCATTGTGACGATGAGGACTCTGGCTTCCCAGGGGCTGACACGCAGAGGAGGGCAAACAGCTTACCAGTTAGATTAGTCTTCGCACTGTAACTTCCATAGTATTTGCCATCAGTGTTCGGTGTGTGACACTCATACTCGCCGGAATCCTTCATCTGCAGCTGTGAGATGTGCAACAAGACTGAGTTGCCCTGGACCCTCTCCACATAGACTTCCCCGCTCTGCACCCGCTGTGCATACACCGCATAAGCGAAGGTGGAATCCAAGGTGCTAATGATCTGGACTTCTCGGGCCGGGGCTGTCGGCAGGTAAACAGACCACTGGAAATTCTGCTCAGAAGGTCCCTGGTGGCCAGTTACATTGCAGCCAATGCTGACAGGATAACCTTCAGCTCTAAACAGTGGTCCTTTCTGAACTGTTACTTCTCTCTGGCCAATGCTGAGCTTAGCTTGCAAGTAGGAGAGAGAAAGGGGAATAAAAATAGGTTAGTGATCCAGTTCCCAATGTGCCGCATTATGTAGCTGCTTGTATTACAATTCTAGTAAATGAGATTGCAGGTTATTAGCTATAATCAACTCAAATGTTCAACACCTTCTTCAGGCTGAGGAGCAGTGGAATGACTCGTTGAGTTAATTGTTCTTTAAAAATTTAACTGCCTTAGTCATCTCTAGTCTCTTAAAAAAAGTTTAGCTTCATCAATGTAACGTGGCCACTCCCATAAAACATATCTGCTTTCCTAAGTGCATTTATTTTAAAGTAAATACGATGTATGATAATGCACCTTTACAGTATTTTATGGGACAATCCAGCATATACTTCGCCAAGCCTCCAATTCCTGGGTACCTGTTCTCACAGAAGTGATTGCTGGAGAGGCCAAGTCCACGACACTGCCCATGGTGCCACGGTTTTTCTTGCTGGTTGGTTGGAACTATTTGTAGCTCCTAGCCAGGTCAGATGCATGACCAGCTAAAATTAACATCTGAAGAGGCAGCAGCACTTCTTTTCTGTACTGTGGAGGGTTTTTTGTTTTGTCATTTTTTAAAAAGCCACTACAGCTTTATGGAAAATCTTCATTAGGATGGCTCTTGAATCCAGCAGGATCTGGAATCAGAATCTATTTTAGTTCTTCTCTTACTCAAAGTTGTCAGTTGGGACTACTAGGGATAAAGTTTCCTGTTGGACAAATCTCATGTATTACATTTAAAGGAGAAAACGTTATTAAATGGTAAGATTTCCTCTGACATACACATTTTCAAAATCAAGCATTTTTCAGAAATTAAAATGTATGGCTTTACTTGACAATTCAATAAATATTTATTCAATCGCTTAGAGTATTTCTGATGCTTTAGGGAGCAAGATATGAAGAGGGGTTTGGGATAGTCTCTGATATCTAGATTTTATAATCTAGTCAAGTAGGGTGATAGTCATCCCGCTATGAGAGAGAGATGATACAGTGCCTTGAGGAATTTGAAGGCAGGAGAGATTACATTTTGTGGGGAGGGAAATAGGTAAGGTTTACGAAAGAGGTAATGTTCGAAATGGACTTTGGGGAGTTGAAAAGAGTATGACAATCTAAGTGGGGAGACAGGGCCTTTTAGATGAAGGAGACTTCGTGACCAGACTCTATGAGTAGGAGAAAAAAGACTGTTTGAGGGAATAGGGAGTGATCACTTGGATTAGGGGGAGAGTTACATGAAGATTAATAAGAGGTAAGACTGGATAGGAATTTTGGGTCCGGAGCATGAAGAACTTGACTATCATGTCTCAAAGTTTGGACTTGATTGATTGGGCAATGGAGAGTCCTCGGAAAGTGTTTGAAAGGTCTTAGGAAAATTAACCTGACAGTGGTGCATAGAGTGATGGAAGCTAGACACAGACATCAGGTAATTATGGTAGCCCAGGAGAGAAGTGAGGAAGGCAAAAAGAATAGAAAAAGGGGACTATAATTTAAGAGCTATTGTGGAGATAATATCTGTCGTTTTCAATGTCTTGGATGCTTGGAGGTAGTAGGGGTAGATGGAGGGATGGAAGGCAGGAAGAAATCAAAGATGATACCTAGCCTTTGTGAGGGTGACGGGGAGAATAACAGTATTGTTAACGGAAATACAGATATCAGGAAGAGTTACTGTGGTGTGTTCAAGGGTGAGGGAGAAGATAATGCATTTAATTTTGGAAATATTAAATTTGAGTATCACGGAATAAATAAGGATATCCATCCCACATTTGGAAATAATATTAAATATACATATTTGTAGTTTAAAGTCTACTCAACTCTTTGAAAATGTTTGTAATCTAATCCTTTCAAGAACTCTGTGATATTCCCATACTTAGCAATGTCAAAACTTACAAATGGTTGAGCCAGACTTGAACCTAGATTTGCGAATGTCAAAGCTCTGGCTGCCTCCATTGTTTCTCCTGGCTTCCTACAAATGCCTGTTTGTAAGTAGGGACAGTTCTGGCCTATAGGTGTAGATTAAGTCAGTTACATATAAGTATTGGGAAGTGTTAGGGAATATAAAGAAGAGGGCTAAAGAGAGATTACTAGGTAAACCTACAGAAGCAAAAGTTAGGGAGGTGGGAGGGCAGCCAGGACACAGTGGCTTGGGAACCAAAGGAGGCAAAATGCTCCAGTAAGAAAGGGCTTGTCAGCACTGCCCAACACTGCTGAGGGGTTGAGGATTCTAAAGGCAGAGGAAAGCCCTTGGAGTCTGATGATGAGGATGTCAGTGGAGATCTTTGTAGAAGGGATTTCAGTAGAGCAGAAGCAGCAGATTTCAAGGGTAAGAAACAACGGCAGGCAGTGTAAACTACTTCAAGAAGTTTCACGGAGAAGGGAAAGAGAAGAGCAGAATGGCAGCTGTTAAGAGGAGCTGGGTAGGGAGAAGCCCTCAGGGCCGGGATGGACACAGGCACCACTGCATGTTTGAGGGCAGAGGAACAGTAGAGGGCAGAGATGGATGAAGCCAGAGATAGGGTGGTGAATGGAGTAAGGTCCTAGTAGGGGCATGAGGTCAAGAACATGATCGGGAGGGTACTGCTTTCTCAGAAAAGCAAAGGAAATGGTGTAGAGGTTTCATAGGTACTTTTGAGGTGGAAAGGAATGACTGACAGAAGTCAATTTAAGTGGCTATGCATTGAAATCATACACTGAAGCATCTTATTATAAACAAACATGTTCTCTGTGGGATATGTTGTACATAGCTCTCCTGCTCTTAAAGAGTAAAATCTTCAAAAGATTGTCCATGGCTTTCTCTTTTAATGGACAGAGCATTATACCTTTGCACAGCAGCTCAAATTCCTGTTGACTGATGGGCACACAGCTTGGTACTGGCATACTGCATTGAAGTCACATTTTTGAAACATGAAGAATTCTCTGATGGTATTGGCTTTTTTCAAAGAAGTCATCGGGATTGCCAAACTTGCCACCTCAGTATTATTTGAACGGAAGCTATTAGATTGAACCATATAAAATGGCCCACATTTGACCATTTTTGATATCCAAAAACAGCAACTTTAAATGATTCCACCTTCCACAAAACCTATCTGGAGAATGTCAAACACAACAAGCAACTTCTCTTTCATTACACATAGGAAAACTCTATACACTTGGAGGCTGAGAGCGCGTCCGTCCATAATTTAGCGGCATTTTGTTTGTTCGTGAATACCGTCTCAGTAAGACAAGCAATAGCCCCTCCCAGGACCTTCTCATGTCAATGGCTTTTATTTGTAGAACAGCGAGTCAGGGTGAGGGGTGAGAGATCAGGCAGGCAAAGCTAAGTACTAAGTCCAAGAGCTCCTTTGCCCTTGACATTAACCTCATCTAGTGCCATATTCTAAAAAGATTCATCAGTCTTTATTTTTTAAAAATTAACACAAAGTTACATTTGCTACACAATGCAATTGATCAATTGATCATCATTTAATTAATTTCCTTCATTTCCCCCTCAATATGTGTAATGACAAATAGAAAGCTTCCCAAGATTTCTCAAGTTACTTTCTGATTTATGTGTTCTTCACATAAAAACTTGCTCTATACAAAATTAGTGCTTAGGATGAGTCAAAATCTAGAAGAAATAACTATATAACCTAGTTGAGGTAATTGTTTAAATGGGTTAAGAAGCTTCCAGTTTCCCCTTTTTGACCCTCGGTTACTAACTTCCTCCCCCCAGGCCTTCCGCCCTGCTCATCAAAAGAAAAAAAAGAGAGAGAGAGAGACAAAGAAAAAAAAGAGAGAGAGAGACAAAGAAAAAAAAGAGAGAGAGAGACAAAGAAAAAAAAGAGAGAGAGAGAGAGACAGAATTTGTAATTGTCTGACTTGTACAATGTAAGCCACAAGCCAAATACACAGTCCAAATACACAAAGCACATACACTTGAGAATCACACTCAGACAACTGAACAAGACTAACAGGAACACACCAGCCAACAGTCTCCACAGGATCCCGCCAGTCCACCTAGCCATCAACGCCTGCCAAGCCAGCCTGGTGGGCAGTGATCCCCCAGCAACTGGTCCTAGTAACTACCCTGCAGGCCACCTCTCACCCCCTCAGGCCCCAGATCTGATCCACACCTCATACTCTCCAACATCCCTTGAGACATGAGCCCAGTTCCACTCAACCCAATGTTTCTTAAGCAGTCCTTTGTGCTGAATACTGGTCCCTTTTCATGCTTCAGCCACAGCCCTGGTCACGCTGATAAATTCTTTTAGTATCCCTATCAACCCGTCCATTCAAGTCCCTGCACTAGCTCAATCCAGTCTCTCTAAAGCAGCAGTTCTTAACTTGGGTCCATATATGGCACCGAAGGGTCCATAAATTTGGGTGGAAAAAACCCCTATATCTTTATTTTCGCTAATCTTAGTGGAAATTTAGTGTCTCCCTCAGTCATAAATGTAGACAATGTATTTTCATATCACATTACAGTTGTTGCAGATATCTTGAAATAGTGTTCATATTCATCACTACTTTGAAGTTTGGTGGTAAATAGACCACCTCTGGATCTTATGATATAATGTGTAAGGAAGCAAACAAATTACTACATCACAATTTATTTTAAAACGTTTCAATAGTTGCATTTCAATATGATTGATTTCCCATATAATCCCATGCATTTTATTTTAGTCATTTAAAAAATTATTCTAAGATGGGATCAATAGGCTTCACCAGATGCTAAAGGAACCTATAGCACAAAAATGTACCTGCTTACCTTCTCTGGAACTATTTCATTCCCTGCCCCGTTCAGCTGTTCTCTCTCCACCTCCAAAGTCCCCCCTCCTCCACCCTATTCCGACATGTTTAAATGTCCTTGAACTAGCTAAAGCCCTTTCACATGCCCTTCAGCAGAGCCAAGGGAATCCTCCTGTCCCCTTCTCAGTCTCTCAGTAGTTAATTCCTGCTTTGGTTCACAGGTGAAGTCCAGAACCTTCTTTTAGCTTCGCTTAAAACTACTAAGTGCTCTCATAACCTTTCCTTCCATCCAGCCACATCCCCAAGGCACACATCTAGTGAAGCTCTGACATCAGGCAAACCTTAGGGTTACCTCTCAGTTGAGAATCTAAGCCTCTTCTTACTCTCTCCAGGGATGGGTTAGCCCAGGAAGATAAGGTAAAGGCAGGGTCAGCAAAACTGGCAGATCTGGCAACTCATATAAATGTGAAAAACAGTGGGATCAGGATCATGGGACTCAGCAAACCACTGCACCTCCCTGGAGCTCAAGGATGTCTAGGTAAGCCATGAAAATGTTATCCATAAGTCCAAAATTATTGCCGACAGCAGAGATCTGTGGCAGTTTCTCCTGTAAAAACCAAATTGTCCTGCTCCATCACCCAGCAGCCTCCAGTTGACTAGCTCCTACGATAATAGAAACATGAAGAATTATGACACTTACTCAGAAAGAGAAAGAAAGATGCCACACGTAGGATGTGTGCCATTTGCACCAGCACAGATCTTTCCTGGTGGTGTCACTGAAGTTGCTCAGACACTGAGTGACAAATGCTGTGTTCTAACTATTAAGGTAAAGAGGAAGCAATAGTGTGGTTTTCAGCCCACAGAGAAACAGAAATGGCTAGCAAAAAGCAAAACTGGTTGCATTATACATTCTTTGCTAATCACTCAAATTCACATGTGAAAAAGTTAGGTATCTTCATGAGTAAGTAAACACGTACAGATAAAAAAAGGAAAAGATGGGCCTCACCCTGGGTAAATACATATCTTTAGGTAATCACCAGGGAATTTAAGTAAACTGAATAAATTTAAAAAATCAAGCAGAAATGTTGTCTTCTTAGCCCTTACTTCTCCTTCCATCTTGGGAAAGGAAAGGACTAGGAAATGAGAGAAAAGGCCCTGGACAATATGAAGCTGAGGTGAGGTGGTGGTGGTGATACATTTTAGAGTCAGGCTGCCTGGGTTTGCATGCAGATTCTATTTTTTAATAGCTGTGTGGTCTTAGAAAAGTTAATTAATCTTTTCTAACCATCATCTATAAAATGGAGATACTAACAGTATATATCCCATAAGACTGCTGTGAAAATTGAATGAACTAATTCACTTAAAGTTCTTAGAACTATATCTGGTACATAGCAATGTGCTCAACGAATATCAGCTATTGTCAGGCGACACTTAAGGGAATCTTCATTTGCCCAGTGTGGGCCTGGGCACCAAGGATGGCAGGCGAGTGCCTAAATGTAACAGTTGGTTCTGAACTCAGGTCAACTTAATCCTACTCTAGTCCTAGAAGGCAAGACCATACAAGGGATGAGCTCACTGAAGACATTAGTTCCATAGGTCAAGCCTACATCTAGATAGGTCAGTAACAAACTGGCCTGCTTTAGGTCACAGTGACAGACAGATCCCTGCTCCATCCATCTATCCATCCAACAGTTTTTAGTACTTCTATGTTCTGGATCCTGTGGTAGGTTCTGCACATATAAAGATGCTAACAACCCATCTTTGTTCTCAGGAAACGTCCACTTAATCAGATAATTACAATGCAATGTTGCAAGCACAATAATCAATGTGGCACGTGAAGGAAGTGGGGGAAGTCGGTGGGTGGGAGGGAAGGTCAGAATTTGGCTGGGCTGGGCCAGATGAGACCACTAGAGAGGAAGGGGGCTGAGGTAGCATTAGGGAGAAACAGTCTAGCACAGATAATGACACATCAGCTGTACCCTCCTGTTGGAGTATGTAAAGTCTGAGGCTGGTGTGAAGGGACAAGGGTTCATAGAGGTAGGCTAGGGCAGATCTTGGTGGGCTATGCCTGGCAGGCCTAAGAGCTGGTTTTTACCCTGTTAAAAAAAAGAGAATCTTTTGAGAGGGGTTTCTTTTAGCAGGAGAATGGCCCAGTTGGATTTTTCTTTTAAGTTGAGTTCCATGTTGTGCATTGCTACCTGGATGAAAGATGAGGCAGGGAGACAAGGCTAGAAGCAGGAAGCCCCGTCACAAGATTTTTGCCATTTTTCTGTGTGAGCAATGATGAGGGCCTACATTAGGGCATTTAACATAAAGAGAGAGGAGAGAGAGATGAAGAGGTAATCAGATACTTAGAGCACCTGCCATAAGATAAGCACCCTACCCGGTGCTAGAGACGCATACGGAATTAAAGTGTAGCTGCTGATCCTAGGAGCCTCTGCTCGTGATGGTGGAGGTGAGCAAGAAAGAAATAACATGACTGGCCATCACCCAAGGCAAGTTAGGTGACAGTCCCCTAGGAGAAATACAAGTAAAGAGATACGGATATTTGAAGGAGGGAAAGTGCATGTCTAATTTGAGAAGAAAATCAGGAAAATCTTCAGGGAAAAGGTGACATTTTAAGTTAGATTTTCTTTTTCTGGTGGGAATTAGAGTAGAGAAGGATAACATTCTACAAAGTCAGGTCTGGAAGCCTCTCACTTCTGTCCTTTTTAAGAATTTTCTACTCCATTTTTTTAAGTTATTTTCCAAAATTGAGATACAATTGACATAAAAAATTGTATTAGTTTTAGGCGTACAACATAATGATCTCCCTCTGGTTTTACTCATTAGCAATCAGACCTAACAGACAGCCCCCCAATGTCAGTCAACCGACAAATATTAATGTCTTTAGTAAAAGGCCGTGTACTTCCCTTTTCAAGGTATTATGCAAGGCTTGGGGCATAAAAGGAGTGGAACATGGGCCCTGCCCCCCAGGAACTTAGAATCTAGTTTAATAAAAAACTGTAGATAAAAAACAGTAGCCATATAAGGCAGCATGTCTTGAGCATCCACTTTATAGCTCAGGTAAGAGGTACCCTAAGAGTTAATAGGCTGAGGAGGCCACAGCAGGCAGGGGACAGCCACAGGTCATTCAGACAAGGCTGGTTTTAAGTAGGCCCTTGGGGATCTGGAATGGTTCAAACAGGCAGAGGGGAAAGGACATTCCAGTAGGAGAAATGAAACGCACGGAGATACAGAAGCAGGGATGTGTAGCTTGTATTTAGGAAACAATTAAAGGGCAGTTTACCTAGAATGGAGATTTCAAACTACCTCTCTGGGCTGTTAACTACTATATCAGTGGGGCTCTAAGTATAAGAATTTGTTCACCATTTCAGTTGGAGAACTCAAGAGTCATCTCCAGGCACCAAAATTTTAAGCAAATGTACGGTATCAGCCAGCTATTGTTGTGTAACAAACAACCACAAAACTTTGGTGGCTTACAACAGTAAACGTTGACTTTTGTTCACAGCTAGTGGGAGCTGGGTGTTCTAGGACAGCCTTGGCTTGATGCCTCACATCCCTCTAATAGGCTAGCCTGGGCATGTTTACAAGATGATGTCAGGGGTCCGAAAGAACTCGAACACTTTTTAAAGCTTCTGTTTGCATTATGACTACTAACATCCCATAGAGCAAAGAAGGCACATGGCCAAGTCCAAATGCAAGAGAGGGTTAATAGACTCCATCTCTTTAGTGAGGGGGACTGGAAAGTGACAGGGCAAAAGGAGAGGTAAAGAACTGGGGCCATCAACGCAATCAGTCTGCTACGTGCACTGAAAAGAGAATTATTTTAGACATAAGCATCGATCACAGAGGCAATCATTGCCAATAACACAGAGTACACTGTATTCCTGAAATGCATACAACCAAGTAAATCCTATGCAACTTCTCATTCCTGCCGTTGCCAATTTTTTTTCTCTCTTTTTCCATTTTAGTGGCTCCATTTCTGCCAGAATTTAACATTGACAGGGTGATGTCCCTTCTTTTCTGAAGGGAAAAGGAAGCTTTCTGTTGTCAAAGAAAAAAAAAAGAAGAAAGAAAAAATAGAGCCAGTGAGAGACAGTTATTCTATTACCTTGGGAATCACTGCATTGCACTTGTGTCAGCTGAAAGGAATGTAAAAATGCAGCTCCTGATTCAGATGGAGGGAATGGGACAGTACTGGACAAAGCAACACGGAACTGTACTAAAGAAAAAATCCTGTTCCAGTTCCTGGAAGATTAATGAAAAGAGATGTATTTTTTTTTTCAGCTTTGACATGCTCAAATATTAATTCCACAGAATCATAGAAATGGTAGGTATGGTGGCCTTGTATCCTAAGCATTCAGGCCCAAGAAATATTTAAAACAGGGTCCTTTTGCATGTCAGGCTCCGTGCAAGGCATTTTCACATATGCAGTTTCATAGAATAACTCACATCAGCATGTGTGCTAGGTAATCCCAATCCCATTTTATAGATGAGTAAACTGAGGCTCACAGGAATCAACTAGCCCAGCCAAGATTGTCTGACTAGGCAACAGCTGCATTCTAAGGCTGCCTTCTTACTTTTGGTTCAGTGCTCTTTCCACTATACCTTCTGGCTTAGCATTCGTGATGTTCAGAAGGCAGAATGTGTGTGGGGTATTGAGTGACTGGAGGAAAACCCCCAAGGGGTCAGCAGGAAGCTGATTGTGACTACGCCCCTTTCCTGCCTTGAGCTCTTAGAATGCAGGTCAGATTGATGGCTGCTCCACAAGTGGTGGACTTGCCAAAGTGTAGGAGGCACTGGGGCTGAGCCTCATGCCTACATGTATGGAACCCCAAGCAGTGACACCACAGGAAGGGACCACAGTGATTTCAGTCCACTCCCTCATAGAATAGAGGAAGAAACCGAGGTCCGAAGTGGGCCCAGCTGCCACATGAGCCCTGTGATGGAGAATGATGCCCAGGTCTCTTACTTCCCACTGGCCCGGCTTCACCAGGACCTGACAATTAGTTAACCAAGCCTGAAGAGCTTTTCAAGGTGGGTGACAACTCCTCCTATCTGTGGGTAAAAGCCTGAACTAGATTCCTCGGGGCAGAGACAAAGGCCAGGCCATGGGATGGGGTAGGGGGTAGGAGATGGAGAATAGGGGATGGTAGCAGAAGAGAAAGAGCAACAGATGGATTCCTAAGCCATCTGCTGTTTCCAGATACTCTCATGGAAAGGGCTATTCCTTAAATTTCCTAGCAGGGATTGACAACCAGCTCTGATTAAAAAAAAGGGGGAAGGGGAGGGGAGGAGGCTCAGAATAGGCACCAAAGAGAGGCAGAAAAGAGGAGAAGGAAAGGAAGCTCTCTTTACCTGGGCTCTAGATCCCTCCTATCTCCTTAGACACAGGTGCCCACTCACGGCTTACCAGTCCATAAAGAACCTCAGGGGTCTCCTACCCTACTAGACATCCACCCTTTTACCCTAACTCCAAACCACCTCCTCTTCCCTCCCTTTTTCAAATTCCTGCCAGAATTTCCCAGTGTTCTGTAGTCTGTCTGATTTCCTAACTTCCTGGCGCTTCAGCCCACTGCAATCTGGTGTGGTTCCACCCAAATGTCCAGGGTCACAACAGCGAACCCTGCTCAGCTCTCCACTGACTGGGTCTTTCTGTGGCCCCAGGGATGGCTGGCCATTGGTCAAACCTGCTTGGACATCTCTCCTTCCTCTTCTGATTCCACCCTCTCCCCAGGATTTTCCCTCACCCCTTTTGGAAGTTCCTTCTCACTGTATCCTCTTCTCCAGGCCCCCCTGACACTATTGTCTTCTCCAAGGTTCTATCGTCAGCCCTTTTCACTCCTTATGCTGCTGGCCCCTCATCCCTCATCTGTATACTGACAATCACAAATGTATCTCCAGCCCCAACTTCTCCCTTAAGCTCCAGACCAATTATCTAGCTGGTGTTGAACATCATCACTTGAGGGTCCCGCAGGAAACTCAAACTTGAGTCTAAAACGGCTATCATTGTTTTCTCTTTCACTGGTATTGTCCGTCGTGTTGAATGTACCAGTATCCACCCAGACCCATGGCTGGCCTCCACACTTCACATCCAGTTACAAAGTCCTATCAGTTGTTCCTAAAATCTGTCATGAATTCATTCTACCTGTCGCTGTCACAATTGAGCATGATTTTTCCCCTGGACTAACACAGTTCAGCTTCCAGCCTTGCCTGTGCCCCCACGTCCCCTGCTGCCAGACGAATCTAAAATGGAAGCATAGCCATGCACTCTCCTGATCAGAGTTTTGCAGATGCATCCCCTCTGCTTAAAACCTTGCCCCATCCCTACCTGGGAAATGTCTATTCATTTAAAAATTTTAAAATCTAAGTTTGCATTTCCTATGTGAAATCTTTCTTGATAACTTAGAGTTCACCACTCCCTATTCTGGGCTATGGCAGTGAACTTCTATAATTTTACTTATTATACAGTAATGAAATGAATTACTTACATGCCTCCCTCTCATCCAAGACCATGAATTTCACGAAGGCAGGGTCCAGTTCTTACTCATCTTTCTCTTATTCAACAAGTACTTACTGAACGCCTAAACTATCAGGCGCTGTGGCTGGTGCAGTGATTCAGAGAACATGCACAGACTCAGAGTTAGATGTCAGATCTGGGCTCCAATCTTGAGCACATTACTTAATTTCTTAAAATCTCAATTTTCTCATCTATAAGAATGAGGACAATAACAATAGAAACTTCATTATCTGACACACTTAGGGTTGTTAGTTGATCGATTAACAGAAAATGTCAGGTCGGGTTGAGAATCATAAAAAGACTCCTATATGTCTTAAAATTTTTATTTTCACCTCAACCATATATATATGTATATTCATTCACCAATCTCTTGACACAAGCCCAGGTCTTTCCTCTGAGTATGGGTCTGTTGTCTAGAGTCTCCTATCACGTTTTTGCATAAACCAAACCTGTAATGTCTTGTCTACATCTTTCAGGCTTTGATTCCTTTAAAGTTAAAAGAAAAAAAAAAACTTTTGTGAAGCCAATGGAGCAAAGAATCCTTTTTTCTTTTTTTTTTTTGAGGAAGATTAGCCCTAACATCTGCTGCCAATCCTCCTCTTTTTGCTGAGGAAGATTGGCCCTGAGCTAACATCCGTGCCCATCTTTATATGTGAGACGCCTACCACAGCATGGCTTGCCAAGCAGTGCCATATCCACACCCAGGATCTGAACTGGCAAACCCCAGGCCACCGAACGTGTGAATTTAACCACTGCGCCACTGGGCCATTTTTTTGTGATTTGTTTTTGTGATTTGTCTCCTCTCAACATTTTACATTTTTTTAAGGTATGTTTTTTTCTTTTTTGGTAAGGAAGATTGGCCCTGAGCTAACATCTGTTGCTATTCTTCCTCTTTCCTTCTTTTTTCCTTTTTCTTCTTTTTCTCCCCAAAGCCCCAGTACATAGTTGTATATACTAGTTGTAAGTCCTTCTGGTTCTTCTATGTGGGATGTCACCACAGCATGGCTTGATGAGCAGTGTGTAGGTCCGTGCCCAGGATCCGAACCGGTGAACCCCAGGCCACCAAAACAGAGTGCGTGACCTTAACCACTATGCCACCAGGCCAGGCCCTCGTTTACTTTACCGTTTTTTAATTTTTATTTATTTTTTTGTGAGGAAGGGTGGCCTTGAGCTAACATCTGTGCCAATCTTCCTCTATTTTGTATGTGGGACATTGCCACAGCATGGCTTGATGAGCAGTGTGTAGGTCTGTGCCCAGGCTTTGAACCGGTGAACCCTGGGCCACTGAAGCAGAGCATGTGAACTTAACCACTCAGTCATGGGGCTGGCCCCTTCGGTTCTTTTGCCTGGACCTAAAGTGATAGCTTTTTAGAAAAGCAATTTGCCTCTATTGAGTCTTTCCAGATAGTTCATCTTACTTTTATCAACACCTCTTTTGTGCTGAGATTTCATTGGCTTACATACTATTCAATGATTTTATGTAATCATAGTAACGAGTACTGGTAGTGCAAACACATTTCAGAATAAATAGAACAGGGGGGACTCAGGAGCATCACCTCCCAGGTGTACTGAGCAGTCTACAAGCCCCAAATGATAAGGGAGTTAATCTCGTCATTTTCTTTTCTATTTTTTGCTACTTTGACATCTGTGGCTTTGCTGACCCTGGAGAGATGGCCCCTCCCAGGGCTAGCCAGTTCCTAGAGAAAGGAAATGACTGGATTCATCTGGGAGCTGCCTTCCATGTGCAAACCAGCCAATGCAGAGCCCATACCCCAACCATCTCCTCCACTGGGCTCTCACACTCTGCACCACTGTTCCCAGCTCTTATCACCCCAGGGCCAGGTACCAGATTACTAGGGACAACCCCTATGCCTGTGCTCCAGAGCCCACTGACATTATCCAAAGCAGTCAATCCTAAGCCTGTATACCCTGACTTACCTGTTCCTTCCTGTGAAAACCACAATAAAGGCTGTTGCCTATGTTTCTCCTTCACTCCCTCCGCCTCCTGACAGGCCCTGGCACTTTCCTGTGTCACCCCACCCCCCCGTCCCATGACGTGGTGTGATATGCCCCCTCCTTTTGGGATCTGTGAGTATAACAGTCTTTCCAAGGGCAGTCACCTCCTGATCTGTTTGCTCTGCCATACCTAAATAACAACAAAACCTCTATTTTAAAATGGGGTGCCATGCACAGTGGTCTGTGGGTTACAGGATACGGAGCGGCTTTTATTTGGAAGATCCAGTTGCATGGAGAGCAGGTAAGACAGCTTCTGCTGTAGCCATCTCCAGGGGGCTTGAGGCACTTGTCCTGGTGCATGGCACATCCTAAGAACCCCAGTCTCAGCTGTTATCACAGTTAGGCACTAGAGCCACAGAGGTGAACGGACCCTGCCCTCACACCACTTTCAGACTACCAGAGCATCTGTCAGGGGTCCTCACCAGCCTAGTGAGGCAGAAAAGGCTCCCTGGGACCTGAAGAAGTACGAGTTAGACAGCAGGGGAGAGGTTTCCAGGCAAGAAAGTATGTGTCCAGGCCTGAGGGCAAGTAAGTAAGTGTCAGGTTCACAGTGCTTAGCACAGTGCCTAGGCACACAGTAGGTGTGCAAGCAGGCTTTTGTTTTGTTCTTAATTTAAACTGAGGCAGGGACAGGTTCACTAATAGGTAGGGGACTGCTGAAGACCAGCTCTGACTGCATCAGCGTTTTGATATAAGCACAATCCTCCTGGTTCACAGAGAAGCGTGCAGTGATGGGCCATTTCCCACAGTAGAGCGTTAACTGTGCATTTATAAACTGCCAGTACCTTCTGCATGCCTGCAACAGCATCGTTCCCTGGGCAAGTTTAGTACCAGGACACAGACCCAGCTCCTGATGACCTCACTACACAAGGTGGTCCCTGGACACAAATAAGGCCCAGAGCAGCATCTGTGGGGCAGGTCAGCCAAGGCCGGGCGGCTGCTCCAGGGGCCAGCAGGGCGTCAGGGCTCCCGGCGCTCCCTCCTGTCCAGGCTCCTGAACCCAGTGGCCTGGGGAAGAACATTGTTTTGACATTACAGGTGCTAGCACCTTCTGGACTGGTTTGGCTCCAGAGCGGGTCATGAGTCAGAAAAGCCGTTCTGTTCCAGTCACGATATGGTCACAGAACTCTGGTGTTTGTTTCCTCATCTGCAGAGAGGAACAACATCTAACTTCTCTTTCCTGACAGGAGACCTGTAAGGTCATGAGAATTCACCGAAAGACCAAGCGACCTTCTGTAAGCAACAGGCCCCCAGCCCTCACCTTTCCGCTTGGTGGGAATCTCAATACGGATCCCGTGAAATCCGTTTCTTCTTTTATCTTTAGTGAAAATCTACAATGCTTTCATAGGATTCAAAGAGACCAGACGGGGTTAAAGTGTTAAAGTTGCAACTGGAATTCAGCCACGATCCCTCATGCAGAGGATGAAAGACAGAGGCCAACACCAAGTTCCTCACACAACTTCAATTTAAATTAAACTTCCTTTAATGAAATAAAAAACAAATGGTGCGTTGCATAATATTTGTGGTCACAGTATAAAACAATACAATTAGTTCATATAACATTGGATATGGACAAAAATACACAAGACCCTTTCTTTGTCTACGTAAAATTCGGCAGATCCTTATGTGCCACGCTAAAAAAGAAAGTCAGTCAACTTTTTTCTCCTAGTGATCTGCACACAATATTCATCACTGAGAATTTGGTCAAACAGTGGAGAAGAACTTACCGGAATCCCAGGTCCCTTCTTCCTCTGTTGTCATCGGTGAAGCTAAAAAAAGTTTTCTGAAAGTAGCAAGTTGTGTAGTATTGCTTATTATTCCTGCCAAAAAGGCTCAGTCTTTGGCTCACAGATGTCAGTGACAAAATCATGGCTGCAGGCAGTCTGCAAAGCAAGAAGCAAGAGCCTCTGGGGAAAGAGACAAGGGTCTGGGCAGGAGGGGCCTCCTTTACCAGGATCTTAGGGAAAGCCAGGTGGATGGGAGGGGAAACACACAAATAAATACATTTCTAAATGAGGATTTAAATCCAGTTGGTGAGTCAGAGTTCCACCATCCCATGAAAAATCTTCAAAGCTGTTAAAAAGTCAGTTTGCATTTTTTCTTTTTCTTTTTAAAAAGTGAAAGTGTATGTAAACATTATAAAGTAAACAATTTAAAGTAATTTCGAGGCTTCTATCTGAACATAGCTTAGGCTCTTTCTGGGGGTATTTTTAGGATTAGGAAAAAACCCAAACTTTTTATCAAGTTTCTTTTTGTTAAGAAGTGCAGTTTCATCTGTGTGAATCGTGGCTAGGTCCTTCTTCCATTCACACCAGTGCTCCTGGCAGGACCCTCTTCCAGAGGAGCAACTGTGGGGAGCCCTGTTTGGTACAACAAGAGAGCATCTCTCACTTTTAAAAGGACACACATTCCAGGCAAGTTTTTGTCCCTGGAAGGAACAAGGTCCTTGGTACAACACCCTTGGGTTTCTCCCTGCTTCGTACCAGCCCCCAGGCGACTTTGGCCAGCCCAATGGACAGAGGTGGGGTTGGGGTCAATGCCTTAACAATTCCAGCCTTGAACTGTAACAGCAGTTTGAAAGGAAAAGGTACACTGTGTGAGCATACGTCACCTTTACCACTACTGAGAGTCTGATGTGACCCATCCGTGGTTCTACATACACCTGGCCTACCTGGTCACATCCAAGGCTAAGTACCCTTTCCTCCTACCAAGAAGGGCCTGTGCTACAACAGTCCTGAGTCTTCTTTTAGTAAGTGTGATACTGCAAGGGCTCAGAGGACACTGGCTGTTACTGACACAACACCTGTTCATACATGTTCTCTCTTTCATGCCCATTTGTACAGTCACCTGTGACCCGCCTCCTCTGAAATAGCAGTTAGGAAACGACATGTAGAAAATACCCAAATCTAGTGCTATCAAGGCCTCCTCCTCTTCCTCCAGTCACTCATGCTCTGGTGGGATATACTGCAGCCGGTCTTCCCGCCACGACCCCAGGCCTGGGATTCATCTGTGCTGCTACCACAAGTGCAGAATCTAGAATTTCTATCACATGAGTAGTCACCTCAGTGAGTAGAACAAAAAGGGGAAACTTGGTGGAAATCTGCCTCCTGGGGGCGACTCAGTGACAAATGCAGAAGGAACATGGGCAGCAGAGTGAGGGAAGCGGAGGGGAGGATGGTGAGCCAGGAGGAGTACAGCTCATCCGGCCCATTGTGACAAAGAGCCGCACATGAATGGCCATCATTTTGTATTACTTTATTGCTCAAAACAAACGAATCTTTTTTCCCCTTTGGAAGACAGAGCAGTGTTAGGTCCTTCAGAGCCAGGATAAAAGCACAGAGGATTGCAATGGAGGGCATGAGTCACCAGCGAGCCTCAGAAAACCCCACTGCGATGCTTCCGAAAGGCCAGTGCCGTGCAGGGGGCGAGACCCTCCAGGGAGCGGAAGATCCGGGTTGGTCCACTGTCCTACTCCCGGGATGTGCCACTGGGCAAGACCTACTGCTCTTGGATCTGCTTTGTAGACTCTTTACTTGGCAATAAACCACTGGGTTTCCTTTGCATTCCTAACAGGAAAGCAAACACACCACAAAGTATACCCTTTCTCACTCACCCCCTGCCTGGGAGCTCAGAAAGACTTGAAGGACTGAAAAGGTCAGAGAAAATGTGTGGTTCTTCCAGGCAATTTCTGATTCCGTGAAATCAGTCAGTCTTGCAAGCAGCAATTCGCCTTCATGGTAAGGAGCTCAAGCAGTCCGTGAAGGACGTGGGTTATCTGTGGGTCCCCATGGCAGTCCCTTGGTGGTCAAGACCCTTGCCTCCTGCAAAGGGCAGGAGAGGGGAATGGAGGTGGCTTCTTCCGTCTGACACCCCCCTGGCACCACTGACCCTCCTGGCATGAGCTGCAGAAATCTAACACTGAGGATCCCTCGTCTGCTCTCCCTGGGGCCCTCTGAGGCACAGCGGCCTCAGAACCTTTGGAGTGAGTGTCTGTTCCTTTCCTTGTCCCCAACCTCCTCTTCCTTGCAGGCCTTCTTACTGCCCTGGACAGAGGTGACTGTGTTTTTTTCTTCATACTCATTCTTAAGGCTAAGGTGGCAAGATAAGGTGCTCGGTGGAGAGCCAAACTCTAGACTCCAGGGCCGCCATTTCAGCACTCTTACATAAAGCAAATGCAAAGAAATGGAAATGGGGCAGAGAAGCAAGAAACAAAGCAATGATCTGGGCTCCATAAGAACTTAACTACTGCCAAGTTTAGATTTCAAATGTAGTCTAAACCCCTGAAAATAGGGGGTGGGGTAGGGTAGTAAAAAGCCACAAATTAGCCTTTGGCACAGGTCCGTGTTGTCGCTAAGCCAGGGTAGAGGGTCATGCCTCCAACACAGAAGCCAAGCCGGCTCTCAAGCGGGCGGTTCCGTCCTCGCCTGAGACAAAGAACTCTGAATGCCATTGCCCCTTCCTCACCGCAACCCCTCGAAATGAAAGAGAGACACACACGCGTGTCGGAGAGCTATAAACCAGGAGAAAAAAATTAGACAAAGGTTAACCATGAAAAAGCCGCAGTTGGAAAAACACACACTCGATTGTTCTATCAGAAAGTGCCGTGGGAGGAAGGGCTGTGTGCTGGTAAACGTGTCCGCGCTCGGAACTTGACATGCAGAAAAGAGAGAGCGCCAAATCCCACCTGAGATTAGAGAGGACTGGTTTTTAGTGTGACGCACTTCACGTTAAAATATCACTGTCCTCTTCTTGCCCAAATTGCTCCTAGACCGTCCCTTTGTCGCTGCTTTCCCTGGGCCCCAACCTAGTCCATCTCCATGGACATGAGCCGGCGGCGCTCGCGCCTCGTCTCCTGGACCTCCTTCTTACAACACCAGTGGGAGCTGCAGTACCCGATGAGGCAGGACAGGAGCCCGATGACAGTGGACAGGCCGACGCCGATCAGCAGCGGGTACTTGAAGGCATTCAGCACTGAGGGGGAGAGATCAAAGGGAAGCCGCATGAGCCATGGGAGGGAAGACCCGCCTCCCCTCCCCACCAGATCAGGGTCGGCCGAGGGACTGGATCCCATTTGTCCTGCATCCAGCACCCTGCACAGCCCCAGAGACAGGAGCACTCAGCCGTATCTGTCCAAAAATATGAGCAAATATATCCCCACCCAGTTCTTGGGGAAGAGGAAACAAAAAAAGATTTCATTCGATGTCTCTGAATGTCAATTTGCTTTTTAGGGTTTTGGCAGGAGATTGATTTTTAAAAGTCAGTATAAGGGCACCACACATTCAGCAGCAGACGCATCCTTAAAAAAACTGTGCATAAATCAATTCTATGCGTCAAATAGCTGAAATGTACTAGGGGAGCTATTTTAAGTAACACTATAGTAAATTATCTAGCAAAGTGAATAATCACTCCCTCACTTGTTTGGTAAATCTGCGTTTTCATACGGAGTTACTTTAAGCAAGGAATTTCTAAGATGCAAAAATGGTATAAATGGCTAAGTGTCAGGAATGCACAAACACTGTTTGGATCCCACACCCCTCAATTCCATGTTCCTGGCCCCATGAGTACCAACACTCCTTGGGGGGACGCTGGCACCCTGGTAGGTGCCTGACATTTAATATGGCTTAATTTTCACAACAGCGCTGGGAGAGATTATTATCCCATTTTGCAGGACAGGAAACGAAGGATCAGAAAGGCTGTCAGCTGTGGAAGAGCTGAGGTTGCAATTCCAGTCTACCCCAACCTGACATGTCACGAGGGAAAGACACTCAAAGGCTCCCGCTACTGCTCAGAGCTGAACTGTAATTCTCTCCACGGAGTTTTTGCAACTAACGTTTACTCTGAAGCTTTTTTGCAGAGAAGACATGTTTCTTGTTAACCAAAGAACAAGTGCCCTCACTCTGGATGCTCAGGGAGCAGGGGTGAAAGGGGGGCCGTCTGACCACACAGTTAGGTCGACCACAGTGGTCAGTGTGGGCCAACGAGGCTGGGAGCTCCCCCTTCCATCTTGGGGTTCTGTGAAGAACCCTTCTCCATGGTAGTGACACCGGGAGGAGCCTCCCTTTTCCAAAATGAAAACCTATAATAGGAGGGCAGGAGGCGCAGGGCCCCACCCACAGCCTCGCCTGCACACCTAAGCTCACACTCCACACTGCTCTCTGCCTCTGCCTGGCAGACCCATGCCAACCCCGGAACACAGTAAAGCAGCTTTGTATAGAATTTACAGAAGAGACGAGGCATCAAAAATCTTTCCAGTGGGTCTTAAAACTAATTTCCCAAAGGTGCCTCCAGCACATGATACCAAAGCTGAGAAATGACAAGGGTGATTTGTGCTCCTTTTGGGTACAAGCTCTGGCCAGGTCTAGAGAGAAAGCAGGCACATTGTGGCACATTCCTCAAATGGTGGAAAACTGGATTCTGTTAGCCACGGCAGAGCACAGAGAGAAGACATTCCCCAAACACTGAGAATTATTTGCGTGTCATTCTCACCATCCATCTTCACAGTTATAAAGATGGGTTTGGAGTGGATCTCTGCCTCCTTCTGCCAGGAACCTGTTGGTGACTTCACCCACGGAGTCACGGAGCAGTAGTAGTTGCCAAAGTCCTGGTCCTCGGAGCCGTGCACCTGCAGCAAGAATTCCAGCACGCTCACACGCTCCAGGCTGAGGTCGCTCTTCCAGTCCCTCCGGGCCGTGTTCACAATCCCCTTCCGATCCAGGGAAGACAGGAGGACGGGAGCCTTGTCGAGGCCAAAGGAGTGTACCGCAAACCAGGATACATCAAAGGCCATGTCATCTATGGTCACCAAGCCAAAATGCTGGGGTCAGTGCAATGGGCAGAAATACCACGCACAGCTAAGATGTGTGTAACCTGACTATGGGCCAGCACTGCTCCACACACCCCAGGTCTCACTGAATCCTCACAACAGCCCTGTGATAAAGGGACTGTCACACTCCCTACTCTATGGCAGGACGAAATACCTTGTTCAAGGTCACACAGCCAGGTGGTACCAGAGCATGCGGCTTAACCCAGGGAGTCTAGCTCCAGAGTTCAACATCTTAACCACATCCCTGCCACCACCCAACCTAAGGAGCCTAGGAAGCAACGTCAGACCCCAACACTGTCTCCTACAGAGAACACGAGACAAAAAGCTGGGACGTGGTGACCTCGCATGCCCTCCCTCTCAAAGAAAGCAGGGTCCTTTGACATTTCAGGTAGAAGAACCCGAGACTGGAAGGGCACTAAAGTCATAAGGAAAAAAATGTACACAGAGTGAATTGTACACAATTTAGAATTGTAAACAGTTTAGATCTTATTGTTCGCTGCGTTTTTTCCTCCCCTGCAGAAGTGCTTACGTTCAAAACAAGAGGAAAAAAGTGTCAAGCTGAGAAAATTGAACAGTTTAACAGTCCCAGAGAGTCATGGTGCTAAATCGTAAAGTACTCTGCAAAATTAAGGTTCTAACAGCCTCAAATAAATTAATACGGGCAGAAGAGAAAGAGGACTTTGGCACAAGTGGCACAATTCTCATAGAATGTGGAAACAGAGCCCACATCATAAGCCCTTGACTTCTTCCTTGACTGTTACCAACCGAGAGCAGCTGTGTCAGGTCTGAGATCTACCCAGCAGGAGAGAAGGGACCGGAGACCACAGACACTGTTTTATCTTAAATTCACTTGACAAGGCTTTCTGGATAAATGTTAACACAATTTCTGTTAAACAAAAAGGAACTAATCCATTCAGCAAAAATATACTAATAACCTCTGAAAGCACATTATTAGGCAAATAAATTATATTCAGATGCTTATATATTAAAAAAGAATGTAAGCAAAACTAAAAGCAAGAATTTCTACAGAATCATCCAAATGATAATTCTTTTTCAACTCACGTTAAGGGCCACAGGCAAATCTCAACTCTACCTACAGGATGACAGCTCTCTACTCTGATGCTCAAAATATCTTCTTTTTCTCC